>NW_017729032.1:217370326-217391826 GCF_001723915.1 Gavialis gangeticus
AACACACAGCTGTCTTGTATACCAGCTGCTGGAGTTGCAGTACAGCAGGAGAAACAAATTTCCCTTAGCCAAACAGCTTCCCTCCCTACCGAAGAAAGGCACTGATGTGATGGCAGGAGTCCCGCATGGGAAGTATAATCACAGCTGATCTGGTTATGCTGCCAGGGTGACTTCTGAGTTGTACATCTGTGGATGCTTGCAGGTGGCACTAGGGCACTCCACCCCCCCCTTCCCCCCCCTACCATTCGATCCAATTCCAAGGGAAAATCTGGTGGAGACAGGAAACTTAGGAGTCTCATAATGCAGGCAGTCACTGTACCAACCCATCAAAGCAACTCCCACCCCCCTCCTGCACTTGCAGCTCCATCCCAGTCCCAGCCAGCAGATCCCCTCACCCCAACCTTTGAAAGTAAAATCACCACCACACTGACCCCCACATCCTTCAAGTCTATTCAAAGCAAAGGCTGGTGACAGAAAGCCAAGAGCAGCATGTGGCAGTACTCTTCTCAGGAAGCTGGGGCAGTAGGGGAACTTTTCAGGTCATGAAGGGTTGAGCATTGCATTAATAGTGGAGGCAACTGCAAACTTGTCTGTAGGTGTCAGCTCACTGTAGTGTAGTACGTGAGCCTGACTCGCATCTAATAGCAACCTGGGCTTCCCCTCCATGCCTTTAAAGGAGATGATTACCTTCCATGGACCTCCTGAGGGACCAACCCATGTGGGCATTGTCCTGCTGCATTGCCTTGCTGTCAGTGCTGGAGATCTCCTCAGCTACAGCATCCCTCAGTCCCCCAGGCCATACTTTCTTACTCCCCAGGGGTGGAGGCAGGCAGCAGAAGCTGGAGGAGTAAGGCAGAGCATGAAGGCTCTGGCAGCAGCAGTAGGAAAGCGATGTGAGGGATGGAGGGGTGATAGTGCCTGGATCAGGAGGCCAGGGGCCACATGTAACCCATGGGCTGCCAGGCAGACAGCACTGAGCTACACTATACTAAGATCACTTATATGCCCCATATAATCTTTGCAAACCCACTATCTTTTTTTTTCTGGTCGTTCATCTCATCTAGCTTCTAATCAGTTTTGAACTGAATATTAATTGATAAGATCCAGCATATTTATGATGTGACTCTAATATTTAATCCCAGGTCAATGGGTATAAATTGTCATCACCCTATTGAAGAAAAAGAGTCAGAGAAAAGGATCTGAATTGGGAAGTCAAAAAATCTGTACAGCTGTATATGTCCCATAACATTCTTCTCCCATACAAGAACAGATACAAGAACAGATCAAGTTTTTAATATTTTATTAAGGCTGTATGTAAGCAGTCAAACATAATTTAATAAATTAGTGTCATATTGAAGAAAATAACAATATTAATCTATTTGCTACAAATATGATTTTAAGCAAACCACTGAAAGAAAATACAAAAGTTCTCATATAAAAAAACAGTAAAATATGAAGGTATTCTTGAAAAAAGAAACTTTTTTTAAAAATAATCATTTACAGTTCACAATCCAGCTTAACTTTAAAAATAAATAATACATCAAAATTAAAATAACTGATATTAAGCAGATGATTAATATTGCTTTGTAAGCAATGCCACATTATGGTGCTATATAATGAATGCTACATTTTTAAAATAAGCCATTAAAATTAGTGGCTAAAAATTATGCACCTTTATTATAATCCAGGTTCTAAAAATTGAACAATAAGTACAATTCTGATAAAAGGCTCTTCATAAATTTTAAATATGAAATTTCACTGAGTGCTTATTGCTGCATATTTATTTAGTTTCATAGTTTCTAGGGCCCGAAGGGACCAATAATTTATTTATTTAATTGCCTGAATGAGGTATGAGGTTTGTACTTGATCCTCTTTCAAAGCTGGAACTTCTGAATCAGAAATCTCTTGGTGGGATCTCTGAACCTGCTCTGTTGTGTTGCTAGACTGATTCTCAGTCTCTCCACTGTAGTTCTCAGACTCTTCTGAAATGACAGTTAACTTGTCATAAGAGTGATCCTCTTCTGGAAGTTGTGGTGCAAAAAACTGTGAACTGTAGGAAGGCTTGCTCAAAAACTGCAGCAAAAATAAGAAGCAAGAAATAAGAACCAAGCTACACCTATCCTTCCTACATGTTCCAAGCATCAGTTGGTTTTCTTGAACTCTATGACAAATCTATTGTCTCGTGAGACAGACAGATGCCTACTATGGTTTGAAAGATCACAGGTTGGTGACTCCCTGCAACTACTTTAGATATATCATTTGAACACATTTACTTTAACATGTTATTCAACATGTATCATACAATCAGGCCTTCAACATAGCCTAATCAGACCTTTTTTAATCTTGTGATTTGTGCTCAAAATGCTCACCCCAGAAACCATGGAAAGTCTAATGCACTTACAAAATTGTATTTCAATACTAACAAGTATAAAATAATTATTACTGCTTGTAAGATGACCCAGTTCTAAATTCTTTTGCAAAGGAAATCATTTGTAAAAGAAATAGTTATTCTAAATTACAGTAAAAGCTGTGTTAACCGGCACTTCATTAGCCAGAAAACTCTATTAATTGGCATCCAAGCGATGCGGCAGAAGTGAAACTGGAAGTACCACTTCTGGGGGACTTCCTGTTTTGCCGCCACGAGTTGAGTTTTTCTTCACCACTTTTTTGGTCCACAGCCCAGGGCAAAGCAGCCTGTGCAGGAAAAAACAGCCTGCGCAGGGCCCTCTCCCCATCCCCTGGCACACTGATGCCGGGGAGTGCACCAGACGGTGCACGTTTGATTAACTGGAATATTTGATTAACCAGCATCCCCCATTCCCGGGGCATGTCAGATAATAGAGCTTTTACTGTATTAGGATTAGTAAGGAATTCTATGAAAGAGTTTCCTTTATGCTGTTTTTTACATTTGGGAGAACTAAAAAATGACACTGAAGGTTAAGAAAAAGAAAGCTTTTTGTCCCTATAAGAAGCGTTGCTGGATTTTCAAGCATGGGTTCATCTGACTTTTACTTATCTTGCTTTATTGGCCTCTCCAACTGTTGCTTGATCAGTTTTTTAGAATAAATACCTTCTTGAGCACCACTACTCATACCTCCAACTTGTGGGCTGCGTTTGGCCCATAAAGCCATGTCATCCAGCCCACATGACACCCTACAGGTCTAGAACTTTGGTGGCAGGGGAGCGGTAGCAGCATTATTTGCTCCCCGAACTGGGAACAATTTTTTTTAAAATGGGGTTGCGTGATACCACCCTGCATTCTCCCAGTTTTAGAACGCTTCCTGTTATGCTGGAATTCTGTAGGAAAGAATATCAAACATCTAATGGATCTTCTCTCCATAAAATGTTTATGTAACTTCCTTTGATTTTACAGGACATTGTATATGTATTGAGGAGAGAAAAGATCACCTAAAATGGGATTCAGGTATTTCTTCTAAGTATTTATATAGGTTCTATACACAGTGATTGCACTGAGAATGAGCATTTTCAATCTGCCAAGGGATGGAACCCTGCCTTCACATTGAAAAACATATGCCAGGGGAATCTGCTTTTGAAACACAGGTCCAAAAAGGGCTAGATATGTTTTTCCTGAGCAGAAAATGAAGATGACATATGATCACAAACTCTTTTAAACCAGTCTTAGTTAAGTATTAAATGTACATATTTTTCTGTTCTAGTATGGAGAGACTTTGATTTTTCCTCAGCTATAATACCAAACTAACCACTAAAGGACATATTCAGGATAAAATTTAAATGCCAGACATGGCTTCTATTTTGTACTGTTTAACAGTCTTCACTTTAATTTCATTAGCAGTGGGAAGAACACAAAACAAAAACATCCATTTTCTAAGCCAAACAGGTAAAATTTGTTTTACATGTTAAACCATAGCTGCCTGTGCAAAGGCCTTGAATACACGTCCATTTGCAGGGCTACAAAGTACAGAGACACTTTGTAACACTAGAAAAAACAAAGCACAGTTGGAGCATGTGAACATGCACAGTCCCCGAGTTAGAGCATTATATTGGACTCAAAGGCACACTCTCTAGACAGGAAAAAATGGGGGAAGGGAGAGGAAGTTATTCCTTTTCTCCCCTCGGCCCTGGGGAGCCTATCAGTGAGCTGGATCACTGGCATCCTGCCATTTCCCCTGCTGCCTATCAGTGATCAGTTGGCAACTGTCACCTGGAACAGCATCTGCCAAAGACAGCCCTCCTTCCCCCCTGCCCTGCCACCTGCTTGGAAGGTGCACAGGTGGAAGTGAGCAGAGGTGGAATTGAGCAGGGCAAGGACAGCAACTTCCCTTACCATCTCCCCCTGCCACCAGTCGCCTCTGGGGTCATGAGAAAAGCTGGTCTCCTGGCCCACAGCCCCTACCACCTACTCTCAGGGCATTGGTGGTCAAGCACTCTTCTTATGGTGGTGGCAGCAGGGTCCCAGCAGGGTTCTGTGACAACTTGCCGTGGCTGGGCGAGTGTCAGGGAGGCAGTCATTCTCCTTCCCTCCCCTTTGGGTGCAGGTGGTCTGGGAGACCATAGCACTACATGCACCTGTCCACATGTTCCATGTAATGCTACAAAACATGGCACTATAGAGAAGATCTGTTTTGAAAGAGGAAAATTTGTGGTGGATCCACCATTTCTGTGGTGCTACAGGTGGTTTGCAGGTGTGGACACTCACTTTTTGTAACACTCATAGTGCTACACATGTAACATGCCCAAGGCCTAATAAACTACCAAACACCTGGATGATTCATATAGCAGTTTGCTCAGGACATACTAGATAAAGAAGACTGAACTGACCATTTACATCCAACTTAATCACTACACAAACCAATTAAATTGCTGGTCTATTTAGTCTAAAGTCTTTAGCAGCAGAATACACTCATCATTACTGTAAATGTTTGCTGTTGTGGAGTGGCAAGCATGCCCACAAGCAGTTTATCACAAGTGAGATAAAGCTGACTGACACAACAGCTAAGACTCATCTATTATTTTGAAACATATATAATAGACTTATATTCTTTTAGCTTGGGCACCTAATAATTTCCAGGATCACATATGCCAGTATTATTCATTAGGTTTAACACTTAGCTAATAGTCCAGGTACATGAGTAAGAGTGAGAAAGTTCATTAAGTTAAGTAGAAAACCTGCAAAGCTTTCTGGGGTCTCTGACAGGCAAAAGACTCTTGAAAAGCTCATTTTTTTATATTTAATATTTTATACAGAATGACAATGGACAAACCTCTTTCAAATGTTGTGGGAAAGAATAAGAAGGATAGAACATGCATCTGGTCTGTCGATATATACATAAAAAGGAAAAGAAACAAGCAGGAACGGATACTAGAACAACCAACATGGATATCAGAAGAACAGCAACAACCATCCACACTGGTGTTATACCTGCAAGAGACAGGAACATAAATTCTTCAATACTTGATAATTCAGTTTTGAATATACAGCTTTCAAAATTTCATTCTCATTACTGAGTAAAGGATATTCCTAACCTCACTTTGTCATATTTACAACACCTTTGGTGCATGAAGAAATAAAGTATTTTGTTCCCAAATGGAAAAAGTCTCAATTTTGAAGTTTTTCTTTGAATCAAGTCAGAAGGTTCTTACTTCCTAGAGCACGGGTGGGCAAGATACAGCCCACGAGGCCATTTTATCTGGCCTGTGGGACCCCTAAAACATTTAGACAATTAATATTTATCTGTCTTTGGTTCCGGTCAAAAATGGACCCAGTAGGACCCAGGGGAAGCTCAGCGGGCTCCTACAACAGCCAGGCCCGTCTGGCCCCGCCCCCCAGCTGGAAGCCTCTGTCGGGGCTTCTGGCCTTGGACCACGTGGCTGCACTGCACTGGAAACTCAGGTAAGGGGGTGGGGGAAGGGCTGGGGAGGACCGCAGGCAGGGAAGGAGCCTAGGGAAAAGTGGCCCCTCCCCCACCCCGTGGCCGGTGCTCCCTGCTGCAGCCGCTCACAGCCTAAGCCGAGCAGTGTTTGCTGCTGCTGCCCGCCTGGAGCTAGCGCACTGGGCAGCCCAGAGGTAGTGGTGGCAAACACTGCCTGGCGTGGCAAGTGGGGGGGGCCGCAGCTGCTGCCGCCACGGTGCAGCCCTGATGAGTGAGCCCAAAACTGGTGCAAGGCCCAGGCTGGCTGTGGGGGTGGGTTACAAGCTGGTGCTGAGCACAGGGAAAAGCAGCCACTCGCAGTCTGTGTGGGGCTGCTTGTATCTGCTCAGGACAGCCCTGCACAGGCTGCGAGCAGCTGCAGCAGGGAGCACCAGCCAAGGGGTGGGGGAGGGGCTGCTTTTCCCCCATGCTCAGCACCAGCTTACTCCCTGCCAGGGAGCAGGGTATCAGGGCTGCAAGCTGCCCCCTGCCTGTACTGTGGGGCTGGGGGGCACTGCGAGTGAGCGGGTGCACGGGGCCCACACTGGTGTCCCAGGGCCAGCGCCAGCGGGGCCCAGAGCAGGGCGGCAGGAGTACAGGTCCTGGCTGGCAGGGGCTCTGTGGCGCCAGGTCAGCTCCCCCCTCTCCCTGCTGGTGGAGTCCAACCTGGCTCCACAGACCCCTGCCAGCTTGCGCCCCACTATGGGCCCCACCAGTGCTGGCCCTGAGACATTGGGACATTGGTCCCAAGATGGTGATCGGGGGTCAAGAGGAGGGGCTACCCATGCAGCCCTCGACAGCCTGCCAAATCTGGGTAAATGGTCCTCAGCCCAAAATAATTGCCTGCCCCTGTCCTAGAGTGAGCCTACACCAGGGTGGGCAATTATTTTGGGTGGAGGACCACTTACTGAGCTGTGGCAAGCTGTCAAGGGCCACATGGGTAGCCCTGCCCCTTGACAGGTGCCCTGCCCCCTGGTCGGCATCTTGTGACCAGAAGTCCCACCCCCTAACCCCTGAACTTTGCCACCAGAAGTCCCTCCCATTGCCCCCAGAAATACTCCTTTCAGCAAGGGGTTTTGCCATCTAAGAACCAGAAAAATACCAAATTAAATTCTATAAAGTGATCATCTACAACATTCACTAATTTGATTTCAAAAAATATTTTTGTCCTAATTTACATGTGTTTGAGTAGTGTACGCAGTGGTGACTGCACAATAGTTTATAATGAAGTCTTATTCTTGTATATTGTGGGGGGTGGGTACGGGTTTGTGGGGGCAGTGGGTATGTGGGCATGGGGGGGACAGTGGCTGGGGTTTGTATATGGCACTGCATGGGGAGGCATAGGTTTATGTGTACGGAGGGGTGTGCACGTGGGACTCATCCTATGAACACATACACACACACTGCCCCTGTGCCCACACACACACACACACACACTCTGCCCCTGTGCCTGCAGATATGCACACACACACACATACACCCCTACCAGCGTGGTCCCATGCTCATCGTCCCATGCTCAGGGGGTCGGAGGATACAACCAGGAGCTGGAGCTGGGCTGGGGCAGGAAAGCAGAGAGGTGGCTGGGGGGTGGGTGGGGCTGGGCTGCTCAAGCCTGCTGAGGGCTCCCTCTGGGTCCTACTGTCCCTACTCCAGCCAGGTTTGACATGGAGCCAGGGCAAATAAACATACATTTACTACATTTTTCAGTGGTTCTGCAGGCCAGATAGAATGGTCTGGTGGGCCAGATGTGGCCCACGAGCTGGATTTTGTCTACCTCTGGCCTACAACCATTGTACTGACACATTTAAAGCAAGCAAAACAGTGAATTGTTAGGGGGAAAAAGAGAGCGATGACAAATAAAGATCTGTACACATATTCCAGGGCACTTCCAGGGAGGTTCAGTCTTTCAGGAGACACTATGTTTTAACATCAATGCTAAATATGACTACAAGATCACATCTGTTTCTTTCTGAAGGAATATTGGTTAAAAAATGGCAACTAATTGGGAAGTAGCAGTGATTATAAATTCCTAAACTTCTGGATTATGCGAGTCTTTAAGAGACTCATTTCATGCACTGGGACTTCACAAAATGTGCCAGAACTAAAGACTGATCAAGATTTCACTAAATGTTTTAAAGCAGAGGTGTTAAAAATAGGGCCTGTAGGCTAGATCCAGCCCATGGAGCCATGTCATTAGGCTTTTGGAGGGGCTAGGAATTCGGGGGTGGGGCCCACCATGAAAATCTGGGGTATGGAGCTCCATTAGGGATGCATGCCAGTGCTGGTGTGTCAGGGAGGAAGCGATTGATGGCTGTGCTAACCCCATGATTCCCTGCTGCTGCCACAACTGAATCCAGACAAAGGGCCTGGGTGAGTTTGACACTTCTATTTTAAAGCAACCTACAGTTCCTTCACACCTGTTTATTAATCAGTCTAGGGATACAGTCTTCCTTTCTAAACAAAAATACAATGTTCCCTGTTCAGACAAGTGTGCCTGTCTGTGACCGTGGCTATAGCCATATCATAGGTAGCTTTCAAGGTGACACGGCTGGAATTTGGAGCAACTATCCGAATATACATTACGAGGTTACAGCTACAAAACTTAAAAGGCTGAAGTCCTACTTTAGTTGGTCTAATAAAAGATACTGGATTTACCCAAAGAACCTTGTCTGCCAGCCTTGCTTAGGCATAGAAGATGGTAAACTGGATAACTCCAGATGATGGATGTTTACTACTAGTTTCAGAAAAGATATATACATATAAATAAAGCAGTCGCTTATATCCTGCTTGAAAACATTAACAAAATGGATCTTCTTGCCTGGCTTAACATAACATAATGATTGTAAATGTGATGAAAGGAAAAGCAAGCACAGCAGAACTCTATCCTATTTTATGAATGTTACTCCAACAATATTCTGCTACAAAACAGTTAAAGAAGCAGATGTTGTAAGAGAATATTAACATGTATCATATCTGATTAGGATGTTTGTAATGTACATATACAACATATATTACCATTTTCAGTTGTCTTTTCACATGACACTTGACTAAATTCTCCTACTTTATTCCATTCAGGGACAACGGCTTGAACTTGAAGACAATATACTGTCCAAGGGTCCAAGTCTAATAATGATACTGAGTTATGTGTAGAATTCACAGTTATCACCTAATATAACAAAAGAAAACAAAAAACTTCAGAGGCATTGTTCCAATGATTGACATGCTCGATTACTAGTTTACAAATGACACTACATCTACTGGCCTGATTTTCAGCATTTGTATTTATGCTATTAGATTTATAAAAAGTATCAAAAAGAAGGCTAATTCCTGAAAGTTAAAAGTTTCAAGTTAAAATAAAAGTTGTCAAAACAGAATTTGTAGTCTTAATTACTCATTCTCCTTGCCAGTTTGCTAGTGAATGGAAGTTGTGACAATAAGAAGTTACCGATTCTACAATATTTAGAGATCTTATTTTTGTTGTAATGCTGCAGCAATGCTACATTTCAGAACACCATCAACAGCACTGTACTTAGAAAGGCAAATTCAAAATTACTGATAGAAGGTTTATATATAAATATGATATTTATAAATATTACCTTTTGGGCATTGCCTTTCTTCCAGTATTGCACCCTGTAAAGCCAAGAGCCATAATACTGTTGTAAAGTCCAGTTTTCATGACTATTTTCAGAAGCAGGGCCTGTGAACTCTACAGTCAAATATCCAGATTCAGATCTCACTTTTACATCAGGTGGTCCAATGACTGCTAAATATTAGAAGAGGAGAGGGGATAAAAAGGACAAAAAAATGAATCCGTCACATGCACTGTTCCGACATTTTTACATATCCTACAGCACTATATGTAATCATTACTATAGATTTGAAGAAAATTATTTTCTCTCAAATAATCAGGGATAAATAAAATCTTCATGTTTAGATCTGTCATAAAACAAATTTCCTTTTGCTTTAATATAAAAGACATGTTTGCTTCCTGTGCATCCTCCATTCACTGAAGTCAATCAACATTTATCCAGCCTGATGCTGTCAGCATCGGGAGTCATGGCAATATTAAAACACATATTTCTACAATATTAGTCTATTTATTGGCAGTGTTTCCTCTTCTAAACTAAACCCTTTGTGACATCCAACTTTTCCAAGGATGCTTTCTGGTAAAGCGTGTCAGTTGTCCTCGTTGTTATGATGGCTTATAGAAACTATAGCATTTGAATTGTTTCTTAATTATTATTTTTATGTAGAATACTATTAAAGTTCTACATTTTGAAACTGGCTATTTTGACTACATGCTGTGCCACTATGTAAACTCTTTTACTGAGTATTTATTCCTCAACTAGACTGTGCCTATAATGAACTAGCTAGCATTAATAATAGCATTATTGTATACCACAAGCCAGTGCTTTTACCAGCTTCTCATATAAATAATTTCTCAGGGTGTAAAGCAGCCAAGGACAATCAATAGCAGCATTCCTATTATTGCTTCCTTAAGTAAAGCTATGCTACAACTACAGTAACAGCAGAAGATATTTAGTAAGAAAGAGCTTAAAGAATACAAGGCTCTGCACTTTTCCTGAAATGCTTTGACACATGCTAATTAGCACACCCTTGGAACAGACTTAATTAACTGAGTCTGTTGGAGTGTGCGGATCAGCACACTTCAGCAGCCTGTGTCACATGTATTCAGTGTCTCTGTGCTTCAAAATAGCAGCGGGGGTGCTGTAACTAAACCCTGCCATCATTTTTAAGTGCGGGTGGTGAATACACGAGATGCTGCAGGCACTTTAATTACAGCGACTCCTGAGAGCCATTCTAATTAAAACATTCCCCTCACACCCACCTCACAGCATGTGTAAAGAAGCCAAAAAGTTCTGGCTGTTGGATCCTCGTCTACACTATGGCTCTAGCTGGCTTTAAGTAGATGCAATGCTTTAAAAAACATTTCATATTGTAGAGGAGGCTGTAGTGACTCTGATGCTCTTAGGGTTCACCTACCCCTTTAGGGTTTGTAATTCCCTAATAACTGCTGTTCTGATGATGGTAGCAGTGATGGAAGCTGTAGAATAGATGAGACTGCTGTACCATTTAGTTTTGCTCAGTGCTGCTGTAGATGACAGTGGTAAAAATCCTGGAGCTGTATCTACAAAAGGATTCTGCAGTGCTCACAGGTCTTCCTTGTTAAATAGTTTTATACAGGGATGTATCAGTTCAAATGTAAGCTGATTTTGGCAGGTCGGTCTTGGTTACAAGCCAATTCTTTCCTTTAAATGTACATCAAAGTCCTTTTCCCAACAGAATCCTTTATACAACTCTTATCAATCGTTTGCAGGTTCATTCCAGGATGTGGAGGTTCACACAAAGTGCTAGTGTTATTATTGGCTTGACTACACTCCTGCAGAATTTGTTAAATATTTTCATTATAGTTCAGCCGCTTGTTCTAGCCTGTTTAAAGCTGCTTGAATTTAAATATTGGAAAAAAGACATTTCCTGGTTCTCTAGTGTTTTCTTCCCTGCTACCCAACTACCTTAACTATTAGCTTTGCAAAAATGTACACAGCTAAACTTTCCCCTAACATCAGTATTCACTTTCAGAGTTTCTCAGGGTAACTGGCCACGTGTCTTTTGTCTTGCAATGAGAATTTTTTTCGATGAATTCTTTAACTTCATTATTTCCTTTTTAAGTACTTCAAGAGTTAGCGTGGGCATGGGAGAGAATTACAAAGAGATGTGCAGGGGAACTGAAGGAAGAGAAAAATCTGCACGTTTGGAATTTAATATAGAAAAATTATGTCAACACGATCCTGAAAAAAATCAGAAATGCACTGGAGAATGGCAGCTGGAAGTTGGAAACTTAGATACCTGATACATGTTACAAAAGTTACACAATTGACTAGTTAATCATCAGTAGATTTAGATTGGTCACATGTGCAAAGTAAGACAGGCCAAAAATGCAAAGTAATTACCACAAAATTAACTGGTTAACTGCACAATAAATTTAGACCAGCTACATGTGAAAAGTAATTATCACACCATAAAAATGATTATCAAGCTACAAAGAGAGTCAATCAACTACATTTCTTTGGCAGTCCTTCCCAGTCCAGGATGATTGTCTTCCATAATTGTCTTATCCATGTCTTATCCATTCAGAGATGGCTGATGAGGCCGATCTGGGACTGACAGACTCTGCTGCAACTCAGGCAAGTGTTTCTGTGTAGGGTGAGTGGCTCTAGATTCTTGATTTGGTCCACGACACACTGTTTTTGCCACTTCCACTTTTCCATCTCCTGTTGTCATCATAAGGTTTCAAAGTACTGAGATCCTTGCAGCAGACTCTTCCTCCATTTGGGGCAGTCCTGGGTGATAGTCTCCCATGAGTTGACATCAGTGTTGCATTTGGCTTTGAGGACGTCCTTGAAATGTTTTTTCTGCCCTCATTGAATGTACGCCTTGATTGAGCTGGGAGCATAAAACTTGCTCTGGGAGTCTGGAGTCAGATATCTGGATGACATGGCCAGCCCAGCAAAGCTGATGTCAGATCACTGCCTTAATGCTTGTAGTGTTTGCTTGTGAGAGGATGCTAATGTTGATGCATCTATCCCACAACTGGATTCGAAGGATCTTCTGTCAGCAGTGTTGATGGTATTTCTTGAATGACCTATTGTGTCTCCTGTACGTTGTCCATGTCTCAGCTCTGTATGGTAAGGTGGGGATCACAACTGCTTGATAAGCCATGAGCTCAGTTTCGGATCTGATGTTGGGATCTTAGAACACCCATTTCCTCAGGTGTCCAAAGGCTGCACTTGCACATTTGAGGCAATGTTGATTTCTTTGTTGATGTCAGCCTTCTGCGAGATATGGTTTCTGAGGTACAGGAAATACTCAGCATTCTCCAGAGTATCACCATGTATCTAAATTACTGGAGCTGGAGACTGCTCATTAAGAGCTTGTTGATGGAGGACGTTAGTCTTCTGAATGTTAAGCGTCAGTCCCATTATTTTGCATGCCTCAATAAAGTCGCTGACTACCTGAAAGCCTACTTCCACATGAGCACGGACTACAGTATCATCAGTGTACTGAAGCTCAGTTACTGAGGTTGGGGTGGCCTTGGAGTCGGCTGAGATTAAATAGCTTACTGTCCATCTGGAAGTTTAGCTCCACTCCAACTCGAAGCTTATTAGCGGTCAGATGTAGTATCCCAGTAAGGAATATTGAGAAGAGTGTGGGAGCAATAACGCAGTCTTGCTTACCTCCCATATTAACCTCAAGCAGATCTGTGATAGATCTGAGAACCACTGCTTGCATACTGCCATGGAACAGGCAAAGAATGCGCACCAAAATTTATCACTATCCTTCAGAAGGATCCTCCACAGTACTTCTTAGTTGACAGGAGTCAAACTAAGAAGTGCTGTGAGGTCAAAAAGGACCTCAGCTTTCATGAGGTCACCAAGGACATAGAGATGTTGTTTCTAGTATTTTTCCTGCAGTTGGTGAGCTGCAAAGGTCATGTCAGTTGTGCCTATTCATGCCCTAAAACCACACTGAGATTCCAGGAGCTCTTCAGCAAGTGAAAGGAGAATGTTTAGGAAGGTTTTCATGAGGTGATCCTTCTGTAGTTTCCACAGTCAGACTTGTCTCCTTTTTTGAAGATTCCCACAACCATGGCATCCCTGAGGTCATCTGGGGTTTCCTCATTATTTCAAATCCTTAAGATAAGGGAACGGAGATGTGATAGGAGCTCTTCTTCCCCCTGCTTCAAGATTTTGGTGGGGATTCCATCAGTTCCTTGTTGCTCCTCATCTGCTGGCTGGCTTTCCTCACCTTGTCAAGGGTTGGAGGGATTCTGAGATCGTCTCTTATTGGGTGTTGCAGAATGGAGTTGAGAACACCTTTGTCAACAACAGAGTCTTGAATGAGAACGTTTTCAAAATGCTCCTTCCAACTGGTGTTGATGGCTTCCCTTTCCTTGATTAGGACTCCTTCATTCTTTGGTCTCAAGGGGGTTCATCCCCAAGTGTTTGGACTGTAGATGGCTTTGGTGGTATTGAAAAAACTGAACATACCATGGATCAATGTTCCCCCTAAGGAGTAGCGGTCTGTGAGTGTGCCGCTTTGGTTCATTCCCGAATTGGTTCTGCCTCCCTCTTTTGGTGCGGTCCACCGGTAAGTGTGCCGCAGTAAGTGTCCAGGTGGGAGCAGGCAGGGTTTGGCCCCATGTGGAGCACTGTGGGCCCCACCCACCATCCTTCTCCATGCTAACTGATGTCCAGAGCAGCAGAGCAAGGGCAGGAGGAGGAGCTGCTGGAGACAGGAGGAGCCAAGCAGTACCTGGGCAGCAGTAGCCCCGTCGGGAAGCTGTGTATGCTGGCCAAGCCCGGTGAAAGTGTAGCACAGGCTGCCCCAGTCCCTTCCGACTAACACTGAAATTGCCAAAAAGAATAAGTCCATCTCCCTCCAGAATGTCAGAAAGGACTTGGTCAAGGTTGGCACAGGATTCCTCCTTGGTTTCATCAGCAGCGTCAAGAGTCAGGGCAGATGCGCTGATGACAGTGGCATATCAGCTCCTCAGCCAGTTTAAGACAGAGAGTTACAAGGCGTGTAATTATCACATCATAAAAATGACTGTCGAGCTAAAAAAGAGCCAATCAGCTACAAAGTCAGTACTTGAAAATGTGTAACAATTCTATGGCTGGTTTCTATCCAGCTTTAATCTGAACATGTAGCAGGGCCTTTACACTCTGACTCTAAGTAAGTAAGTGAAAGCAAGCCAAATCAGAGAAGAATGGAAAACTCAGAACTAACTCTAAGACCAGAGAAATTAAGGAGGTGGTTTTTCACTGGCAGCTATGCAGAGGAACAGCTCCTTGGTCTGGAATAACTGATGCTTGTTAATGGATGGAATATGAGTAAGGATGCACAAAGTGAAAGAGATTATTGACAAGATCTCTCCCCTCCAAACTCAGTTGACAGGTAGGCCAATATCTCTGTCATTGTACTGAATTGTACTGTCATCATCTGTCGATGCCATGATTCACACCATGCTTCCTATGAAAGTGCAAAGCTCACTTAATTAGTGAAGACAGTGTACATTCAAAATTATTTTCAAAAAAAAAGTTTCATCCTCCCCAAAAGTTGTTGATGCTTTTCTGTATTAGTTTTTTTGCCTGACAACAATAAGTAACTGAGCTGATTTAATCTTTAATCTCTTAAGTAAGAATCTTTGGAGGAAAGTCCTCTTCCTCTGATCTTTATATTGTATTTGTTCAGGGGAAGGAAGCATCCTGGTTAAAAATATCTTAAAATTGGTATCAAAGTAAAAGAATGGAGTCAATCCTGAGCTAGATAAAACAGTAGTCTTACTATATTTTGTCATCCCTAAGCAGAGAGAGGTAGTTAGCTATGTAAAAGCGGGACACTCAACCTCCAGCCTGTGGGACAAATGAGGCTCACAAAGCTATTACATCTGACCTGTGGAGCTCCCTGTGGATTAGGAAGTTTGGCAGTAGGGAATTAAAACCACCACCCTCCCCCACTGCCGAATTCCCATGCTTCCTCCCCACACAGCTAGACTGGAACTGAAATGGGCTGGGCCACACTCCTTTTCGCCATGTGGCTGGATTGGGGCAAGGCCAGGCCCCCTTCTCCTGCATGGCTGAATCGGAGTCAGGTGGCCCCCTGCCTCCTTTGCATGGCTGGATGGGGCCTGTAGTGCCAGCCCCATTGCAGGATCAGGGCCACTGGCTGGATCCAGCCCGTGGAGGAGCTGGATCCAGCCATGCCAGGGAAAAATGCGCACCACTGGTGTAAAGTCAAGCAGAAAGCATGGTAGATTTGCACCCTATAAAGTAACTAAATCACAGTATCTGACGAAGTGAGCTTGGGCTCATGAAATCTTATGCTATATCTCTCTGATTTAGTTAGTCTAAGGTACAAATCTATCCTGCCTTCCTGCTGTGTTTTGATGGCCATTTCTTTCCACCAAAAATTTATTCCAACTAGCATACAAATGTTTCATAATTTACTTAAAATAATGTGTTTTTTCAGTTGAATTATATTTTTATTTGATTGCTATCAGAGTTCACCAACAGCGGACAAAATATATCCAATGGGGATGGGAAGTAAGGAAAGGGAGGCTTACTGTCCTCCATTGGGTTGAAGATGATGTCAGCCAAGCCCAACAGTTCATTCTCTGACTCCACCATGACTCGAATGGTGAAGTTTCCATATATGGAAAGAAAGGAGATGTCACACTCTGTAGTATCAATGCTTGTGCACAGGTTTTCAAATGTGCTCTTGTAGAGGCTAAGGCACAGAAGACAAAAGAACTGCATCTGAATTATGATTTAGAAATTAGAAAATATCCTTCATAACAGTGAAGTAAATAGCAATGCTAATTTATTAACAAAAGTAGTTGCGACTAAGAGGCAAAAATTATTAGCTGAATAATAGGCGAACAATGATTTGCAGTAAGTATACACAGGCTTGTGTTACCTTCCATACGTCTATTAATATGGACTTCTATTAAAATGGTTTATTATTGCTTTGGAATAAATGTAGAAACTAAAGTTCCCATTCAGAAAGTGTCCTACTGCTTTTTACTGTGGTGCCAGCAAAACACAATTCAGCAAAATAGAATGCCTCGAACCACAGCCTGAGTCAGTCTAATTCCTATGCTCTGCCAAGTGTAGATCAGCTATTCCCTTGCAATTTCCTTCTCTGTCATTTGAGGCCTAGGAATTTAATGGAAGAGGAATGTTCCTTCAGTTTCCTCCTTAGGGCACACCCAGCTGTACAGCTAGCAATAAGAGCTCACCCCAAGAGTAGTTTGGGTGTCTCCTATGGCCCTAATACCTCCCTCCCTCTGCGTGTTGTGTGTCAGCTGGTGGCTTGTGGGCAGCCTCTGGCCTGCGAGGAATTAACACATGGTTTGTAGATTCCTGTCCAGCTGCCACTTCCACCATTGCTCCTGCTGCTGCAGTGGTGAGGGGCAGAACAGCACAGTGGGAGATGGCCTGTTTAGTCTGCTGCCACTGGAGTCCAGCAGGGGGAATAGGGGCTTGCACTCCCCAAATGTCAGAGGAGTTGTGGTGGTCTTGTGCTGGGTCCTGGGGGACCCAATGACATATGCCCCATACAGTGTGCAGCCAGGGCCCAGGAGCTGTGCAGTGTATGGCCCTTGGCTGCTCAGAAGTGGGGCAGCCCTACTCTGCATCATCAGTTTGGAGGCTTCTCCTCAGCAAAGGTACCTTGCAGTCTGGTATTTTCCCTGTCTAATGTCCTTCTTTTTCTACCACTGAATTAGGGAAATCTCACACTTCAGTCTGTACTTCTCATAAAACCCTCTCCATCCCAGCAGGCACCCAGTCTGGAGGAGGGGAAAATGCCCTGATGAAAGGAGATCTTACAAAGTGCTACTGATAAAACGTTGGTCATTGAGGACAGAGGCAACTAAATAAGGAGTAATCTCACTGGAATTCATGAACCATATCTGCAGAGGGCATCAACACACACAGAATACAAGGGGGAAAACAAAGAGGGACATTTTACCTCTAGGAGAGTCTAGAAAAAGGTAGAAAATTTCAGCAGTATACCATTTGTGTTGAAGTAGACTCCCATGACAGAGAAAGTAAATTTATATGTAAGCAACTGATCATTGTTAATATTACAATGTTTTACTGGCTCCGAGTAAGAACAACTGAAATGTCTACAAAAGCAGTATCTAAAAGCCAACAGAAAGGAAGCTTCTTCCAATAAAAGTCACAAGAACACAAAGCTATACATTGTAGGTTTATCTGAGAAATCTTTCAGGAATAAATGAACAAAGCTGCCAGGCCTACCTTTGCTGTTGGACTGTATACGTTATATTTCCTTTGTGAAAAGTAGGTGGATCCCACTTCAACTTGCTATGAAAGTTAACCGAATTAATTCTTACATTTTTTAGTTCTGGCACCATCGCAAACGCTATACAAACAGACAAACAGGTTAGCATGTGTTCCTCAAATTGTTTTACACTAACTTGATGCATTTAAACAATCCCCACCAAAAATTAAATTTGCACAGAATGCAACCCAACAGTTCAATCAATTTCTTAATGCCTATCTTCTTTTTGAACCTATGCAAGGTAGTCAATTCCTAAAACTATCCTGGGATTGTAAGTGGCACATGAATGTTTTTGGCGTTTGAACATGTGAATCTTGTGTGTAATATGTACACTCCTAGTGCACCTGCACAAGACAGAGTCTAAATCTGAAAACAGGAAATCTACTTAGAGTGTACAGAGTTTACAGAATCGTTTCCTCAAATGTGACCTCTTCCTGTACCTATCAAGTCTCAATTAGAATGCATTAGAATGTCATTCTCCCCTTGTACTTGGCCTTGGTAAGGCCGCAGCTGGAGTATTGCATCCAGTTTTGGGCTCCGCAATTCAAAAAGGACGTGGAGAAGCTTGAGAGGGTGCAGAGGAGAGCCACACTCATGATCAGAGGGCAGGAAAACAGACTTTATGATGAGCAGCTGAGAGCAATAGGGCTATTCAGCCTGGAAAAGCGCAGGCTCAGGGACTTGCGTGGCCATCTATAAGCTTATTGGTGTGCTCATCAGGATCTGGGGGAACAACTGTTCACCAGAGCACCCCAAGGGATGACAAGATTGAACAGTCACAAACTCCACTGTGACCGGTTCAGGCTGGGCATAAGAAAGAACTTCTTCACTGTTTGAGCCCCCAAGGTTTGGAACAGACTGCCACCTGAGGCGGCTCAAGCACACACTTTGAATGCCTTTAATACACATTTGGATGCTTATCTTGCTAGGATCCTATGACCCCAGCTGACTTCCTGCCCCTGGGGCGGAGGGCTGGACTCGATGATCCTCCGGGGTCCCTTCCAGCCCAAATGTCTATGAAATCTATGAAACCAAACTCAAAATGAAAGAGAAGTTACTTCCCTTGCCTTAACTGGAGCTCTTTGAGATCCCTTTCCACCTGCATATCCCACTGTGAGTGCTTTTGTGCCCCAAGCTCAGAAACATTATCCCTTACAGTACCCATGTGATCTCCATGCATATTGCTTTCCTTTCTCTATGGTGTCCAGGGTATAAAAGGTGAAACATGCCTACTACACAACTCAGTTTCCTTTCAGCTACAGAATCCCAGGTATTCTCCCAGGAAGAAGAGAGGGAGAGCAGAACGTGCATGTGGACAACACATCTTAAAGTCCCATTTACTGTAAGGTAAGTAATGGCTCTTTCTCCTTCCAGTAATTATCTATATCTGTGTTTCTCAACCTTTTTAGACTCAAGGAACCCCTCAGAAAATGCCTGTTCTCAGCCTTCACTCTTTTTTTACTATAGAAAAATAATAGAGCAATTCTTTTGTTGCAAAGAACTCAGAAAGGCCACACCAGGTTAGACTGCTTTGACACTGTGGATTCCTATTTCTATGATCCTATGAAATCTCTGGATTTATCTTGTGAATCATGCAGGAGGAAATCCAGAGTGGATGCAGTGTCACAGTTGCACCCTCCTTTCAGATCATATGAACAACAGCTGGGGACTTTTTTTTTTTTAAGTTCCTGTTTCAGGTAAGAATCACCCCTCCCCCCGCTTCCCTTCCCTGCACAGCAGCATGTCCCCACTCTCAGCAAGTGCATTCATAGTGTCGGATGAAGTAGACTGTCATCTACGAATACTTATGCTTCTGAATGAGTTAGTCTCTAAGGTGCCAAACTGCCCTGCCTTCTGCCCTCTTCCAAGATTATAAAATAACCATAGAAGAACCCTCTTTTCCAATACTGATGGCTATTTCACTCATCACCATTAAAAGAGGTAAAAGGACCTTGGGAGAAGGGTCCCTGAAGCAGAATGAAGAAAGGAGGATACAACTAGGCAAGAAGAAGAAATAGACAAATGCTTCCAACTAGGTATATCAGCTCAGATTCACTGGTCCATAGTACTATGGAGCAATTTGTGACTGAAGTGGTGGTTCCTGAGGGAAGACACAATCAGATCTGAAATCCTGAGTTGGTTTGAATTTCCTGATCATCCTGTTAAAATGACTGCTTAATAACCTGAAGTGGGTTGAGATGACTGGGAAATCACAGTGGATTGCCTTAGTTTGGGGAAGCACTGTTGTGCCTTAGATTACTTGGAAGATCTGTGTGTGATGAAAGAAAGAAAACTGTGGGCCCCATCTTTGAAAGACTTAAAATCGCTACCCACTGTGTTTTCTCTTTAGGTACCAGGATGAAAACACCCAAGGAGCAGATTAAAACTCTGGATTGCTTCTGGGTATAAAGGGCATTTTTTATCTTGGCAGTAAACAATTCAGATGCTCAAGCTCCATCTACCTCTTTTTCAGGCCTGAGGAAGAGCACTCTGTGCTTGAAAGCCCGTCTAAAATCTCTCCCAACCATGCAGTTGGTCCAATAAAAGGTATCACCCTCTTCTCTGTCCTCAGAAATATCCTTGCCCTTACGTATTTCCTGGACCACTGCAACTGCAACATCACTCCAACATTACCACACTGAAAGAGAATGCCCATTACTATTCAGGATATGTACCCAATTTGGACTTGGAATGGTGACTTTCCTCTTTACCAAACAGGCAAAAGTCCCATTGATTTTAGAGGGGCTAGGATTTCACCCAGGGTCACCTATGTTTCCTGGTAAGTTAATGAGTAACCAGAGTTCAGAACTACTGCGCTTTGTCTCCAGCTAGCTGTGTTGTACAAGCTGTCTTGTGCTCAGCCCCTAGAGATATGAAGGTATAGACTGCCCATGCTCTACCACCTCTTTGACCACCACAATAGTCAAGAGTGGCATTGACTGGCATCAGAAGTAACATCCAGTCTATGTGTCCACAGATACTTGGGCTGTGCTGGTTAGTGATTTCCTAGTACTGAATTTCAGCAATAACATAGCTATGCTAGTGTTTACAAAGTACAGGAGCTCTAACATTGACCTTACACCATCTCTAACTGAAAAAAACAGGCAATGAATTTCCTAGTATACACAATCTTGCAAAATAACTGATTGCAGGCCATGTGATGAAACATTGCTGAAACAATCTGACTGGCGGAAGAGAATGTCACTGAACCTCAGTTTGCTGAGCAGGGCTAAATAACACGTACACTCACCATTACATCATAAATACAGGTTACATGTAAAGAAAAAGTGGATTTATGCCCTTCTCTTTTTTTATGATGCATCAAGAAACCTAGGAAATTTTTTTTTAAGTTTCACTAGGCCTTTTTTTCCCTTTACATATTTTAAAATTAGATCTTGTCTACTTGACTGGAAAAAAAACAAAGAAATGAAATAATGTTGATCAAAGGAGGTCAGTTCTGGTTATTCATATTAGCTTACCAGGAAATGTAGGTTACCATGTGTGAAATCCTAGCCCAGCTAAAGTAGAGAAGCCAAGGAACCATTCAGAGGGAAGGGATTTTTAGTCAGGCTACTTAAACTTTTCATTTCTTGCTACTATTTGACTGGAATCCCTGGTGAACACTCTCTCACCCAATGTTTTCATTTACATGGGGAGAGAGAACAACAACCACCTGTAAGTCCTCCGGCACAACAAAACTTGACACATCCTTTATTTGGAAAA
>NW_017729032.1:217396826-217400101 GCF_001723915.1 Gavialis gangeticus
AGTTTGTCACCAGGAGTGCACTACTGAATTAAGATGTCTCTTTTGCTGTTACACATATATTGTGGTTGAGTTTTCCTGGTGCACAAATTGGCTTAATGCATTTCTCTTAATTTAGTCCTACTAAGTTGATATTGTGGTCTGTTGGCTTTAATATTCTAGACATACCTTGGGAAAAGCAATAGGTTGAAAAGGGGGCAGGTAGTGATGGGCTGGAAGACAGTTTATGCTAAAAACCACTGGCATTATAATTAAATGTGTAGTTGAAAAGTTAGCAAGTACCATCTCCTACTGCTTAATCAGAACAGAATAACATCATCCTGCATATGGTCAAATGAAAACACCTTATCTGCATTGGAAACCAAACCAAACCCCAGTGTCCATGCTGTCTTACATGTTCCCAGCTTGGTCCCATTTACAAAAATCCTTTGCCAGTCCCCCCCGCCCCCCAACTCCTCATAAGCTAGTTATTTGCACTTATAGAATCCTAGAGATGTCAGGCTGGAAGGAAGCTCCAGAGGTCATCTAGTCAAAAGCCCCCTCCTGAGGCAGGACCATCCCTATCCAAACCATCCAATACCATGCATCATCTAAACTCTACATAAGATTGTTGTCAGCCCTGACACAGCACAGACCTAACACCCTCACCTGTCCCAGGTCAAGCAGGGGATCCATGGCAGCCAACATCTGGCTTCTATGAAACCTCTTCATTTATGCAGTCTCCATCTGTGGCCCTACCAAGTCCCAGGACCTCCTGGTCAACCTTCTCCTGGCCCTGGCCAAGCTAGTAATCTATCTAACCAAGAAGGAGGCTCTGGCTGGGAGGAACCCCAGGGACTGAAGGGCTGTTTTGCTGTCTCTTGTCTCCTGTACACATCTCCAGGCAAAGATTTACTGGGCAGCATCCACTGGCTCCTTGGACTTGGTTGAGGACCCGGGGGAGTGGGAGAGCACTGTCCAGCATGCTTCACTCGGTGTCCCTCCTTGACACACCCATTACGAATGGATGACCATCATTCCTCCCTGTTCTGTTTTCTTATTTTCCCAAACAATCGGTGCCCCCCCATCACCAAGGGGGACTTGTGGCTCTACTTGGTTGACCCACGTCACAGTAGGGCATATTAAAAGGCCTGCTTCTATGAAACATTGGCAATATATGCTCGAGATATTCTGGGGAAGAGCCCCAGTGAGAGAGGGAGGCACAAAACTCCCGCTGCCTGTCCCATTTGGACCAGACAAGACATGCGGTTGCTCACCTCCCCTTCACTATCAAGGCAGCTGGGAATGCTGGGAGTTCAGACTGAATAATCAGAACTTTTGGGAAGGCGATATCTTTTATTAGACCAACTAGATAGTTGCAAATATATATATATTTAAAGACATTTTTATTAGACTTCAAAGAATTTTTTATTAGACCAGTTAGTTACAAAAAAAAGCCTTTAAAGATTTTTTTTTTTGTGGCTATCTAATTGGTCTAATAAAAGACAGTACCTCCCCAAGAGTTCTGATTACTTTTGCCTGCAGTTCACCACGGCTACAACCTGTATCCCTGGGGCTGAACCACAGACCTGGACTTGGGATCAGACAGAACTGCAGG
Organism: Gavialis gangeticus; assembly: GCF_001723915.1. NCBI lineage: Eukaryota > Metazoa > Chordata > Crocodylia > Gavialidae > Gavialis > Gavialis gangeticus. The sequence continues at coordinate 217,398,421 of NW_017729032.1, forward strand.
ACACGAGGGCTGGAAGGGGCATGTAGTGCCGCTCCTGGTGCCAGGGAGGATTAGCCTCAATGACATCACCCCGGCCTAGGGTTACCCACCCTCTTTCCCGGAAGTTTCACCATGTGAGGCAATGACATGAATGACTTTGTGTCAGGAAGGCAAATGCACATCACTATTACACTTTAAAAACCCACTGGACAACTGTATAAATCGGATTCAACATCGCTTCTCGGCCTCCTGAAGGCTCAGATCAAGTTTATTTTAACACGTGCTCTATCATTTATCTCCTGGGTGACTCTCCACTGTCTCCTGGACATTTGTCTCCAATTCCTGGGGACTCCAGGGCGATCCTGGAGGGCTGGCCGCCCTACACCTGGGCTGGAAGGGAGCTCAGCAGGGCACCGGGTGCAACCCCTTGCTCCAAGCAGGATAAGCTCCAGCTACATCATCCCAGCCAGGCTTTATCTCCCGGGGCCTTCAGGACTGAGAGCCCCCATCACCGCCTCCCTGGGGAGCCCGCTCCGACGCTCCACCACCCTCCTAGCGAGGAAGTTGCCCCTCCTATCCAACCTAAGCCTCCCTGCTGCAGCTGGGGGCTTCCCTCACTCCAGCCCCTTCCCCCGTGGGCTGCGGAAAGGCCCGGGCTGAGCTGGCCTCCCGCCTCCAGCGCTGCGAGACTCACCACACAGCAGCCCGGGCAGCAGCAGCAGCAGCCGGGCCATGGCCGCGGGCTCCAGTCAGGCCGCGCCGTCCCCTGCCCCGGCCTGGGCTGGCAGCGCCGCTGCACCCGGGACTGGACTGGACTGGACTGGGCTGGGCTGGGCTGGCCCGGCCGGGGCAGTCACCTGGGCGCCACGCGAGACATCCCCGCCCTCCGCCTGGGCTGGGCGGAGCCATTGCGACAGGGCCCTGCGGCTCCCTCCCAGCCAGCCCGCGCCCGGCCAGGTTTCTTCCTGGAAGGGGAGCAGGCCGGAGCTGGCAGTTCCTGAGCAAAGGCTCGGGCTTGTTCGTTCCGGGAAAGCCCGGGAGCGGCCTGGGTAGAAATCCGAGATGATGAGGGGTGGAAGAGGCCATCTAGTGCCACCCCTGCTCACAGCAGGACCAGCCCCACCTAAGATCAGCCCAGGGCTTTGTCTAGTCGGGCCTCGGGAACCTCCAAGGATGCAGATTCCTTCCCCTCCGCCAGAAACCAGCTTGTTCCAGCGCTTCACCGCCCTCCGAGAGAGAGCTTTTCTTAGTATCCAACTGAAGCCGCCCCTGGCTGCACCTTGTTCGCCCAGGGGAATTACACAGTCGTGCGCCCGTGCAATTTTGCGCATGAGGCAGGATCGCGCGGAATTGCATAGTTTAAGCAGGGCGGCTCCGTGCCTCCACCTCCATGACATGGAAGCACAGAGCTGCACGTGTGGATCCATGGAGCCTGCCCAGCCCAATGGCACGTGACTCCATGCCTCCATGTGCAGCTTCCTTCTGGAGTGCTGGAAGCCCCATGTGGAGGGCCAACCCAGTCTGATGGCATGTGAAGCACTGGGCTGTGCGCCATCGGGCCAGGTGGGAAGGCACACAAGGAGGCACAGAGTCATAGATTCATAGATTAAGGGTCGGAAGGGACCTAGTAGATCTTCTAGCCCGACCCCCCGCCAGGGCGGGAGAACAACAAAAAACCCCAAAAAGAGAAACGGGACTCAAA
>NW_017729032.1:217400918-217413396 GCF_001723915.1 Gavialis gangeticus
CCTTCCAATCATCTGGCACCTGGCCCAAGCACCACGATCGCTCATAGAGCCATGCCAGGGGCCCTGCAATAACCCCAGCTAGCTCCCTCAACACCCTGGGGTGGAGAGCATCCGGACCCGCTGACTTGAACGCGTCCAGCCCCTCCAGAAGCTCTCTAACCCGGTCCTCCCCAACCTGAGGTCTGAAGGCAATCCCCTCGTGCAACACTGGGACAGGTGGGGCTTGCCCTGCTTGCCTCCACCTGGGGCTTCCTGTTGGAGTGCTGGAAGCCCCAGGTGGAGGCACAGAGCCCATTCAGCCTGGTGGTGCCTGGCAGTGGGGGCTGTGCACCACGGGGAGGGCAGTGTGTGTATGTGTGAGGTGCCCACACCCACCTACAAGACCCCCCTACACCCCCAAACCCCTTCACAACTCCCCCACACCCATCCACAAACCCTACACCCCTTCACAACACACCCACACCCCTTCACACCTGCTCACAACCCCCCCACACCCATATCTGCCCACACATTCACAAATCACCCCCCATACCCCACAGCCATCCCCAACCATGCAAAGTATCTGCATATATTTCTAAAGAAGGTTCAAAGTGTTATATTTAATTTAATTTGTAAAAAAAGGGAAAAAAAGAAAAATAATTAATTTAGCATAGTTTTGAGCTTTTCTGCACATCATTTTGAATTTTTTCTGTGCATAATTCCTTAGGGTATAAACTTGGCACCAGTTGTGCCATGGCAGAAGCCCTTTTTCCTCTCCGATCAAAGCAGTGGCACTGTTTCTCTGCCAGCTGAGGATCCTTTTGACCTGGGATCCTAGTTGGGTTGCCAATTCTGTTTGAATCTATTCCAGGTGGTTTCCGAAACACCAGTGTGCCCATGACACACAACGTGAACATGCCTGCATACTTATGTATATCAGTTACGGATTACAGTGTGTTATATCTGGAAAGCAAACACACATTACTATTACATTTAAAAAACCCACTGGACTACTGTATAAATTGGATTCAACTTTTAATATTTATTTTAATGAATGCCCTATCATTTATCTCCTTGGTGACTCTCAGCAGTCTCTTGGAGATTTTTATCTAATTCCTGGAGACTCCAGGACAATCCTGAAGGGTTAGCAGCCCTAGATCCTACAAACCTGCAAGTCCAGGGCCCTGCTTCAAGTACTTCTGAAGTATGCAGGATAAAATGTGCTAAAGATTTTCCCCAGGATGTGGCTGCACGCATCTATAAGGTTACTGGACCTTTTTCTAGGACAAGCCAACCAGGCCATATGCTTCTCTCTGGCACAGGAACAGGTATGAGACTTGGAAGGGTGATGTCAGATGACTAAGCCACCTCTCTTTTGATTTGGGTCAAATAATCAGGACAGGCTCAAACAAGATGTCTACTTACAGTATCAGCTGGCTCCCATCACCGTAACCAGGAGCATCTCACCAGTGTAAAATGGAATTAATAAATCTAGACAAACCATAAAGTCCACCTGCAGTTCCTTCTTAAGGAAAGGAATTTTAACGAAGGGAATTTTAAAGTGTTAATTGCGTTGTTCTCAATCTAATCAACTGACTTTTTACCGGTCTCAGCAGAAGGTAAGCTGTGTCCCTCCTCCTGTCCCTTTCTCTTCTTTAAAAACCCTTTCTTTCTGTTGGTCCAGTCATAACATCGATTAAGTAGGCTGTTGCCTAGGAAAGCTTATACTTCTCTGAACCAGTTTTTCTCTAAGGTGCCACCCTGCCCTACCCCAAGTAAACATGTGCACTATTCCTTTCACTAGGAGAGCCACTCCTTTATCGGGGTAGGACTACTGCATGCTTTCTGGCTTAATGTATTATCTTCAGTAATAGAATGTTCAAGAGGGTCAAATTCTGCCTTCAGTCACATCCTCAAAGCCCTGCTGGTCCTCAGGACCACTAGTCAATCCTGCTGCTTTCAGATGTATGTAGATACGTAACTTGAAGACAACGCAGTTCAACAGTTGGTTCTGTCAAAGTGGAATTTAGTTATCAGTTCAACTGATGTACATATCTGCAAAGAATCCACTTTTCACAATCCAAGCTCTTGGATAACGCACTCATTCCAAGGGCAGATTCATACAGTCCCCATGTAGTTTACAGCATATTGGAAGCTGCTTTAATTTACATGGTTTTACACTCATTGCCAAGGGATTGCATCTCACCTGGAACCTGCTGACAAACAGTACATACTAGCCATGGCTCCTCCAAAGTCTCTATGCTATGATCAGCTTGGTCCTGCACTACTAAAAATGAACCTCTGTGAGGACTTGTCTACAGCTGAGTTCTGATTGCTTTTCGATGATATAAAGGAGCCAGAATGGATAGAGAACCGGGGGCATTCATTGTGTCTGCATGCATAAACCTATTCACAAGCTCATATGGAGCACCCATGCAATACCATTAAGGTTACAAGAACAACAATTTCCAAACGTTTGGTTTTAAAATACCTTTATTGGATCTCACAATTGTGGCAGTTGATAATTAAAACCATTAAAAAAAGGATACAAAACTGGTAATACAAATAGACAAAAAAAAAAGACATCTACTTCTGTTTCTACCTAAGAATAGAGGTTGACAATTTTTTTCAGCAGCTTTTTCTGTGGCTTTCACTTGATCAGTAGAACTTCATCATGAGACTCAACTGATCCACAGGAACGCAACATTACTCCATTGTCACACTGGGTAAAACTCACTGCAGAATAGTAAGAAAGGAACAGACCTTCCAAAGATTGACTACATGGAATACTTTCCTGTTCATGTATTTCTAACAAAGAAGATTTTGTTAAGGACCACCTGGTAACAAATACTTCTTTCTGTTTGGAATGTGTGGTAAACATCTACTGTTTAACACTTAAGTGTTGCAATCCATGGATAAGTCTTCTGAGATTTTGCAAAACTGACTAACTGGCCTGTGTAGTTGCTACATATATTTATTTATCTTCAGAATAGTTATTTGTATTTATGTGAATAATGCAGGCTGTAATTAACATGATTCTTGAATGTCTGACAACATACATCTACATGGCTGGTTTACTTGGAAAGTATAGTCTCAGCTCCAAATTAGATATATTTTGAAACACGAGACCATGCTTTTGTAAAATAGTGCTTGTTTTGTATTTGTGTTTTGTAAAATAGTGCTCGTTTCTATTAACTCATCTTCCTATGTATTCAGTCACCTGGTCTGTACCTGAATCTGACAAATCACTTTCATCCGAGAAACTAGATTTTTGCCATTCATGTGAGATGTTGTGACAGTCTATTTTCTGCACATCTACTGCATCTGTGAAAAGTTTTGATTCAAGTGCATCAGAATCATCACATTCTGGCAGATCATCTGCATCCTCCTGGTGGGAGATTAGGGCTGAAGTATCATCCCACAGCTCTTCCAAGTCTCCCAACATCACAGTATTTAAATTTATGTTAAAGCAAGTACTATTCCTTGACACGGAGGCCATAGAACAGTTTTCTTCTAATGAAGGATGATGGGACTCTTTAGAACTTGTGTCTTCATTTTTCTTAATGCTAATTTGTTTTTCCCCAGAGTTTTCTACATCAGTGGCCAAAAGTTCATTTGATTGACTGCTGCTCTCTGTGGAAATACAGTCCATAGAATGTTTCACTGAAATGTTTTGCTCTGCATGATCACCTGAATCTCTGCGAATGATACCATGCATAGTATAGGCACCGTTGTTTCCAGTGTCATCGTCGTCGTCGTCATCATCATCATCACCGTAATTGTAATCCCACACCTTCTTTTTAACGTCTTGAAAAACTACTTGCACAGGACTTACATTTTCAGGTTCAGGTTCACACACTGAGTAACCCAAATTCCTTGTGGTTTTCTAAGAGAAAAAATTCAAATGAATTATGACAAAACAACCATTTTTCTACATTATGAACTCCTTCATCACTATGCACTTGTATGTTCTTGCCAAACTTTCTAAGCCTTCTAGCTGTAAACCAAAACCTTGACACAGCTGAGAGCTCAGAAAAAGTTTCTGACATGTGCATGTCCCAGAGTCCATGATCTGCCCACAGCAATCCACAACTACTTTTTTCCTCCTCATTAAAGCCTCATTTAAACTGCTCAAGAGCTGTTTTTTCGCTACCCTTGATTTACACTAAACCCCCCCCAACAATCCTCTAGAAAAGTTAATGCCCCACTTGACTTCAATATTCTAGTATTCCCAGCAAAATTTCGATAATACAGAATTAGTTCTCCTTTCCATTTGCTAATGCCTGACATCCTTCTCTAAAACTGCAAGCACACATACACAGAGCTGGAAAATCTCATGGCAACATGTATTAGTCCTCTCTGACCTTAGCTGGGGCCAAGTTTCTGGCCAAACCCAGGAAAGAAGACATTATGAATTTCCAGGATATTCAGAAAATGTACTTTTTGTGGGATTTTCTCCCTTGAAGAGTTTCTAATGGATTTTGTTGCAAGTTTTGTTGCAACACCTCACAATGTTTATTTATAATTATAGTCACTCAAATACTGTATTTACTCAAATCCAAGATTAGGTTTTTTTTCCCCCCATTCAGCATGGGGGCAAAAGCCCCTTGTCTTGGACTCGAGTACAAGAATGGGGGGTGTGGGGAAAGGTCAGAGTCATTGCAGTTACCTGCCTCCCTTCAGCCTCTGATCCTCCTCCCCAACAATGCTTACTGTCAGGCACAGCTCTGGAGAGCTGGCTGGGGCACAACAGTGCCAGTGTGGGGCTCAGTGGCAGGCAGCCCCCACACTGCAGCACCCTTGTGCCCCAGTCAGCCCTGGTCACCATCGACACATGTGTTTTGGCACACGTAACTACTTCGCCATAGGATAGTACTTGTCCTGGACAGTACTATCCTACAGCAGAGTTAATTCACTGTGCGCTAATATGGGTGCATGTGTAGATGGTGATGCTTTACTGCAGAGCTAATTAGTCAGCTCTGTGATAAAGTGGATATGTAGATGCACCCCTTGAGTGCTCAATTATACTCAAAGCTCTAGTTTTGAGCATGATCCAACTCTCGATAGAGTAAATGAAAAGACTCATTGAACTGTAATGGAGTTGGACCATTACACAATGCTTAAAGCCATAAATGCTGTAAGTTTGTAAGGGGAAACATCAAGCTAAGGGAATTTAAAGCATCCACAACACCTGAAGCTGCCTGGCACACTGTAATGGGAAAATGTCTTTACACTTGATTCTAATAACCAGTAAGTCTAATAAACAATTGCAAAGTAAAAGTGAGCAGAGTAAAAAGCCTGTGTAGAGTCCTGTAATAAAACTCTGAAAAAGTTTGGTCCTTCAGTGTATTTTACTCATTGATTCTAATACCTTTTGGGGGAAGAATGACTTGTAGGCACAGGCCATGGTTAGACTTATATACAACTGTTTCTCTGAAGTGAGATGTTTACAAGGAGGAGAAAACATACATAGTTACAATGCTTTTGGGATCTGGTTTTGGAGTTTTGATTCTAATATGCAGCTGATTTTATTAAGTGAGATTCCAGTAACTGGCAGATATTGCAATGCATACTAATATACTGTATAATTAGGTAGTTTCAAGATACCTGAATGGGTATGTCTACTGAGCAGCCCTACTCTATAGTGTATTAACACTAGAGCTGGCTTTAAACAAACTTGGTTAGGTACCAGTGTTGCAGGGCATTGAAGTGCCCTGCTCCTAGAGAAAAGATACAGGTGCTGGTTGCTGGGGCAACTGCAGTTTGGTCAGCTGACCGGAAGAGGGCAGGGCCTGGCCTATATAAACAGCCTAGGCTGAGGCCAAGTAGGCAGTTCCCCACTAACATCCATGGGAGAAGGAGCTCTGCTGGAGTAGGCAGCTTGATGGCCTGAATAGCTTTGGCTCGAGGATACTGGGAGGAGAAAGCCCGGATAGGGGATTTGATTGATGAGTAGCCAGAGGGCTTAGAGTTTATGTTTAGCCAGGTGGCTTAGTTCCTGAGTTGTGGCCAATTGGTTTATGGTTTTGCTTTGTTGTTGCACTGGAGGACGGGGTGAGGCTGTAGGGGTTGAAGGAGGCCTCATTAGGGGCTCCACAGCAGTGTGGGGATCCCGGTGCCAGGGAGGGCACTGCACCTAGGGGTGCACTGACCCCAGAGCCCTGAGAAGGGGCACTGTGCATTGGAGGGCCAGGTAAGGCCAAGGCTGCCTGAGCCGTATAGAAATCATAGACCCGAGGAGGGGATTTAGGGGCCAGGCACGGCTATGGCCACCTGAGCCCCCATTGTGAGGAGCACCAGAGTGGGCACTGGCGAGAAGCCCAGAGGGTGCTTGCGTTAAGCCCCAGGCAGGGCGCACAGGACGGGAAGCCCCAAGAGGGGAATTTGGGGGCCAGGCACAGCTACGGCCACCTGAGCCTCAACTGCAGGAATCGCGGAGACAGGCCCCAGTACAGGCGGGAATCGCGGGGCAAGGCCCCGGCGCGAGCGAGCATGAGAGGAGCCCCAGCGAGGGCGAGCGCGAGAGGAGCCTGGTATGGGCTCAGCCTAAAGAGGCCTGGGAGTGTCCGCGAGGGCGCGGGCAACAGTAATTGACTAGACAACGTCCGGGACATCTGAGAGGCTTGGGGCGGTAGGAGCCACGCGTAGCCCTTGAGGCTTTAATTCACGGAGTCCGCTAAGACGGGAGACGAACTGGGATACATCAGGGTACCGTGTCCAAAGGGGTTGAAAAGGCAGCCTCCCTTAATACTTTTGGTCATCAAAGACGTGGCGGGCGAGAACGAGGGTACATGGACACCCCACTTGGCACAGTAAGGGGCGCTAGGAGAGATCACGGCTGTTCTTAGGTCCCCGCCCCGTGACAACCAGAAGCACAAGTCACAGAAGCAGGGAACTATGTTGGCTAATCTCCCCTTCTGAAAGGAAAAGGCAGGGTTAATTGCATACTACTTATTTGATATAATGCTGTCCTTCTCTTAATAGACTCATGACAAAAGACAAAGTAGTCCATGTATGAAAAACAAAATAAAATATTTAAATAAGCAGCAACACAAAACAAGTTTCCCCTACCAAATACCCTAAATTCAAAGCAATCTATCCTACCATATCCATTCCCATTCTCCTACCTCTTACCTAGGAGAGCATCCTCCCTGCTGAACCCAACCTTGCTTCCCAGATTCCACTCACTGCCTTAAAAGAAAATAAAAATATTCCCATACTTCTTCCCTACTCACTCCCACTTCCCTGCCTCACACCCAGGGAGTCTGTCCTAGCTCCTTCCCAACTACATATGTCCCACATCACACATTGTGCTCCTGTGACTTGGTTGCATCTGGTATCCAAGTTGGCTTGTTTAAAGCTAGCTTATGTATCTCTACAGGGCCCTATACTGCAGTCTTCAGAGTATACAGAAGACTTTGTGTTGCCTTAGAAGTAGGACAAAACTTGTTTTGATGAGCTTACAGTACATACACTTAAAGTACAAAAATTACTCATCTGCAGATGTAGAAGTAATTGCAAATTAAATCATCAACATTTAGTGCAACAGGCTCCTAATATACCCACATCTAGGTTTTTGGTGGTATGTAACACAGCACTGGTTACAGTCTCTATTTTTCCTTTTCAATTCTCACAGTGCTCTAGAATCCACCATTCTGGTTACACCACAACATTCTTTAGAAGCCTTCTGGAAGCTAGAGCTCACCAAGGAAAGCTAATATGCCTGTGTGGTGGTTTGTTTGTTTTTTAACCAGAAAATAAAATTAAAATTCCATAGTATGGAAAATATTTCAGGAAAAAACAAACAAACCCACGCAACATTTGACTTTCCCTCAGGTACTTTTCCTCCCAATGGCTGGCCCCATGGTCCAGTGGGGGATCCATGGAGTCTACAGATTCCCCCAATCCTTTTAGGGTGCATAGAGAAACAACAGACCGATTAGAGTGTCAGTTTCACAACTTCTACAAGTAGAAAAAGGAAAAACAACAAAAAGGCATAAAGAGTTTTTTGGGAATGTACTTTTTCATCTCATCTCTACGCCTTAGGCATTTGGCAGTCTATAATAAGGCGGGGGAACAGATAGGGGCCAGGGTGGTGTGGGCACCAAAGTGCATAGTTGATAGCCCAGAAGTTGCAAGCTCAAGGTCACAGAAGAAGTGCTCATGGCATGGCCATGTCAGATTCCAGTGAATATGTGAATTTTGCTAAATACAATGCATGTCACAAGGACATGAAAAAGGAAAGAAAGATCAGATTTTCATTTATTATGCAATTTACTTTTTGAAAAGAAGTGTTACTTATTTTTTCTGTACGGTACAGTGTCAGAAGTCCTTCTTGCTGCATAAGCACAATGAGACATTCACACTAGATACGTTACATATGAAAAAGAGTACTTACCAAAACGCTGGGCCATTTTTTAGTTTTTAATCTGATAAAGCCTCCTCTGCGCAAGATGCAAAGGATCACGCACACTACCAATGCAACAAGCACCCCACCTATGAGTGACGCTGCAGGATAACCTACAAAGGGAAAACAGAGCATGTAAAGCCTAATAATACAGGAGAACTATCCAGTTTATCCTAAGTTTCCGTTACATGTACAGAACTTAAATTTAAGATTTAATATGCATTAAAAACTTTGTCTTCAAAAAAAAAAAATCTCATTTGTATGATTAGGTAAAGTTACAAGATGGCTTATCCTTCTTTTATGTTCCCCACCATCTGGGAACTCACCTTGAGCCAGATCCAACCCATGGGGCTCTTCTCTGTCTGGATCTGTGGGGTCAGCAGCTGCTTCAGGTCTAGCAGCAGCAGCAGTGTGGATCTGGAGGTGGTGGCAGAGGTCCAAGGCTGGTGGGCCAAGTGGCTGCAGGGCAAGCCCTTGGTAGCCCTCCTGCCCCAATGGCCATGTCCAGCAGGGCCCAGGGGCCATGAGCAATGAAGCAGGCCAAGCTCCTCCTTGATCATGGCCCCAGCTTCTGGTAGCCTGCCCATAACCTGGCAGGCCAGCCAGAGGTTCTCCATAAGCCACATCTGGCCTACAGAACCCCATGTTTGATGCCCCTGATTTAAATAATATTCTCTCTCCATGTGGGAGAATGAAAACACTATTAAGAAAATCAGACAACCCAATTACACATCATTACACCTACCTTGTTGATTGATGGAGCCAGTAATTACACATTTCAAGGCTGATGGGATGGATTTAACATTTATACGTGCAGTCACAGCAACAGACACACAGTAATTTGCATTTGGATACAAGCCTTCAACAACAGTAGCAAAATGTTCTTTAGTGGTTGTATTCTTAAGAGTCATCACCTATAAAATAATGCAAACTGAGTTATAGCTAGTTGCCTAAAAGGGTCATAATGCCCTGATGAAAACATATTTAATAGCTATGCCAGGAACCCTCCCCCCTTGAACACTGGTAAATACAACCAAGGAGGGAAGTTTTTCAAAGAACCAAAGTTGGAAAACCCTAGTTTGTTGAGTATAAAGCTGACATTCTTTCACATTGAGAGAAACAGGGATTAATTTCATTGAGCTGATGCTGGGTCCAGAAAGCACTTTATTCATGCATAATTTAAAGTGTTTTTGGTTTTGTTCTGCTATGAACAAAAAACTCATTTAAAGATAAGTGATTCTATGGGGAAAGAGCATGTCACTGGGGTTTTTTGTGGGGGGAGGGTTGTGGTTTTTTTATTTTATTTATTTATTTATTTTTTAAAGAGTGGAAGAAAAGCAGTTACTATAGTTGCTCTGAGCATGTGCACTCTGAAGCTGCACCTCTGCCCAAAAAAATCATTTAAGGCTCAGGGCTTTTTTGTCTTACTAGTCCGATGGTTGTTTTTACCCATTGTTCTATGTATCCTAGCCTATCCATTCCAGCATTTAAACACCTTCCATATTATGCTTAAAGACTATCTTCAAAAAAGCTAAACAAGAGGCACTTTTAAAATATTCCAGGGCTGAGTTGAATTCTTTTATCAGTAATGTGCAATACCAGACATACCAGAATAAATCAATATACCAGGCTATCTAGTGAGGTAGCTTGTCTCTAGCAGTAGCCAATGTTAGATGCTTCAAAAGACTGAACAGCATTTCCCTTACACTATTGCACCAGTAGGTGCAGTGTATCACTCTGAATGAAAAAAACACCTTAAGTTCCCAAAGGTTGCTCAGCTAAAGCCTTGAGGAAAATATAAATGATTTTATATATTTGAAACTGATAATTCTATTCTGTTTCATCTATACAGCTACAACAACTATATCAGAGCTCATCTTCTACAGGCTCTCTTATGGTTTAGGCCAAAGTATACTTAAAATTGTTCCTTTAGTCATCAACAGAATGACACACTGCTTACCTGTGCATCAGATGTTCTCATAGTTATAACATAATTAAGTTCGTCATATATGTCAATTAAAGACAACACTTTTCCTTCTCTTTTTAAATGTGAGGCTGGAAGTTTTGTTGTTATATTTATGGAGTCTGGATACGGAGTAATGTTAACTGCTGGTGGACCCAAGTATGCTGTTGAAAAAATAAAAATATAAGTACTACATCGTTACTCAGTTACATTGGCTATCAGTTAGATAATTTATTTTATCAACTAGATTCCTGTGCAAGTGACAGTTAACAATTTACCTAGAATATAATCGATGTACAATGGGTTCAATTTCATATCATTTCCTGAGATTTTTTTTCCAGCAGAGGAAATAAAAACAGATAACAACCTTAATTAAGACTGTTGAGAAAGAAAACTGATACCCCAAGATCCAATTTCACAGAATATTCATAAACTGGGGAGAGCCATGAGCCTTTGTTTTTGAAAACTATGCAGTCATTTCCTTGCTCCACAATACAGCAAAATTGTGAATGCCTGAAAGTCAAAGTTGCACACTGTACATGAGTTTTTAGTTTAATTGCCTGGATAAGTCCAAAAAGCACTATATATTTCTAATTATTCTTATTATTGAAGGATTAGGAAAGAAAGGGAAGAAGGCTCTATTAATTAGGTTATTTTAGTATTTTAAAAGGCAGTGTTATCACATAGCTTCAATGAGGAGCCTGTACATCTTTGATATGACCCAAAGGCTATTTGCATCATGTGGTCTGCCTATTGTTTATGTAAAAACAAAACCATCATAAACATTAGCTTAAGTTTTACCACATCTAGAGCTGGCAGTACTCCTAGGGCTTTTTACTGTAAGATCCCTCCGTCTTTTGCTCAAATTCATCTGCCAAGGACAGAGAGGCTTCACTTCTCCCTCTCTCATGGCTAGGAAAGTATTAAATCCATTAGGCTAATGTCTAAGAACAGCCCTTCACTCCTATTTTTAGATTATAAAGCCAGAAAAGAGATTCTAGTAATCCTCCAGCCTGATTTCCTGCTTAATTCAGGTATTCCCGGTGGCCTGTGTTAACTCCTGTTTGAACTATGGCACCTTACAGGAAAACATTCAATCTTAATTTTAAAATTTGTCAGTGATGGAGAATCCACTTAATCTGAAGACTGAAGAGCCTTCTTATCAAGCTTTTGTTTCACACTTAGACTAATCAAGTCACTCTTCTTTTTGTTAAACAAAATACACCAAGTTCCTGAAGTCTTTCAGTGAGAGGTGCTTTCTAGTGCTTAAACTATACTTGTGGCTCTTCTCAAATTTATCAACAGCCTTCTTGAACTGTTGACATAACTGCAGACAGTTCTCTAGTAGTGGTCGCTCCAGTGCACATCTTCCTACTCCTATATCCATTACTTTTACTCACAGAAAGGTTTACCCCATTTATATGTATGGCCATAAAAGTATTTCAGAGCGTATGAGTAGAGTTGATACAATTTTTATAACTTTATATCTGACTTCAGTTACTGCAGTCTCAACATCATTTTCTAAGGCTCCAATATAAACGGTTCTATTTCAAGAGAGAAATTAATTTAATACAGATATTGTAAGTATGACTCTGTGAAGAGGAAGCCTCTAACATACCAGATCATCATTGTTAATAAACATTTTTAAGCAGTGCAAAAAAAACCCAACCTTAAGATGACACTTAGAATGGAAGTTGGAATTCTGTTATTTCTCACCGTTTTTATCTGTTCAATTTTTAAAGTAACTTTACCACCAGAAAAGCATTTTATGCAATTTATAACATGAGTTTTTGTACTTTGTACTCCTAAATGCATGCCTCCAAAACTGCCTCATTTATAGAAATTTGTGATTAGTACATTAAAGAAAATAGATACATAACTGAAACAAAGAAAGGCCTACGTAAGCTGCTGCTTAGTCTGTGGCTGCATCTACACAAGACATTTACTGTGGAGCTGACTAATTAGCTCCGGAGTAAAACGTCACTGTCTACATACGTGGTGGGCCAAAGTAAATGAATTAACTCTGCCATAGGATAGTACTGCCAGATGCAAATACTATCCTACTGCAGGTTACTTAATCCACTGCAACGCACAGGTAGACACTGACAGGGCTGGCTGGGGCATGAGGG
>NW_017729032.1:217413470-217420165 GCF_001723915.1 Gavialis gangeticus
TATTTAATCCACTGCAACGCACAGGTAGACACTGACAGGGCTGGCTGGGGCATGAGGGTGCTTCAGTGCACAGCTGCCTGCCAGCCAGCCCCACATTGTAGCACCCTCATGCCCAAGCAGCACCTCCACAGCATGCTAAACTGGGTCAGAGCAGCCCCAGGCTGGCAGTTTGACTCTCAGTGCTCCCTGCTAGTCAGGCTACTCCACTCCAGCTCAGTGTGCTGTGGTCCTGGGTGCACATGCAAAAACAGCACCTGGGAACAAACTCTGGAGTGAAGTGTGCCGGAATTTATTTGGCTGTATTAACTACGTGTATAAATGTGCCATAAGGTGCAAGTACACGCTGCTTCTGCCCATTCCAACATTACTTTTACTTTGAAAATTGTTGTTTGTTTCTATTTGTAAGAAGTATTTAAGCCCTTGTATTTTGTATAGCTATCTTTTCATCAACTGTAAGGTATTAAATACATTTAGATGATATGCCATCTTACTTCTAATTAAGTTAGGAAATCACAAATGACATTATTTTGGAGTTCCATATGGTAAAATTAATATACCACTTGCCATGAATAGCTGAGAATAAAAACAGAAAAACAATACTATGCAGACACCTTGTAGTAGGAAAAGAACTTACTGTCCAAGTATGGAATAAAACAACAACATGTAGCTGAAGTAAATACTTTGGATCCTGTGAAACCCTGCACCATTGCTTTATAGTTCTCATGCTCATCAGTAAAATACTCTGATAGATCACAAAATAGATGTGTGATATTTGAACATTCTTCAGCAATCTGAAATTCTCCACTTCTGACAAAACAAAACAAAAAATGAAGAAGGAATAAATAATACAAAAGTGGTGCAGAGGAAAGGTCAATTATAAGGTTTGCATATAATTGCTTATCTGTCTCACAGAGCAACGCCATTCTTCCTGCAGGTTAAAAGCAAGGTAAAGTAGGCCCTTTGGCTCCAGGATCTTTTGATGCTAGGCCCTCTTCTCAAGACATTGTGTCCCCACTTCTCTATTTCAGCTGATGTGGTCAAGCTTCTTTATGATCATATAGATCCTCTTTGAGTAAATAAAGGTTTGCTTTTTCTCCCCATGCATAAATTTGTTCCAGGAATTAAAGTGTACTTGTACAAGTATGTTCAAACAGCAAATCATATCCTAAAACCCAATTCTTCTTCACTATGGATCTTATGAATACAAATTTCATAAGATCTATTTGGACAAGAAAACAGGCAGAATATTCTGACTATAAAATAACAAAAAGTTCTGCATACTATAGGAAAGGAAACAAACCTGAAACTTGAGTACTTCACTCGATAGTATGTTGGCACTGTTGTATTATTTCCAGCTTTCCATGATAAAATGTGCTGGAAATTCCGAGATGTCATCTTCACGTTGAACTGCGGGTTTATCATAGATGCTTCTAACAGAAAAAGGAAGTTACTAAAGTTAAAAAGCCATGGAGAAGGAAAGCAAATGCAAACTTCCAGCCATAAGTCAAGGAAGTTGAAGAAAGAACAATTTGAATTCACACGGTTCATTGCACTGGAGGCACAAACCCTTGTGGCTGTCCTGTTAGAGATAACCCATATTTTTCTTTCTTTAACATGCACAGTGAACCAGGACAATAGGAAAGGATACCTGACACAAGCATACAGCTCTTTTGAACTATTTCAGCCTAGAAATAGATGCTGCTGAATGCAGCAATTCAGCTATACCACGATGTGTCATGGCACAGTTGATTCACTTCATTCAGTGAAACACACATTGCACTTTTGTCCTGCCCTTCATGGTCCAGGACAGGGACAACATGATCTCCCCACTTTCCCAGACCCACACAATGGGTCTGGGCCAGTGGGGAAAAGTGTTTCCCTGCTCATCCAGCCCCATGTGGCTGGTTAGTCAGGTGAATATCTGGTGTCCCTTGCTGCCCCAGACCCACGGGGCTGGCTGAGCAAGGAAAGCACCACAAGGTAAAAGATATCTGCTGCAATGAAGTGGCAGTCTATTGCTACTTTTTTGCATCACAGATTTTCCTGTCATGTGGTGCAACAATAAGTAAGGATGTCTATTTGCTCCACATTTGTACCACCTTAAAAAATGTTAAGGTGGCACGAATGAGAATTCAGATGATATCTGTTCTTACCTTCAGGGATTTTGTTTGAAATAAAGTAAACATTCTTACCAGGCCAGCTGTATGAAGTAGTAGACAGAATGCCAATGTACACTGGGAATGAAGATACATATTAATTAGAGAAATGGTGTAACTTTCTATGAGAAATAAAGAGTTCTTATTAATTTATTGTAGGTGATATTACTTCTGTTCTGTACCACGTATAAACTGGTCATCTTGCCTTCCAGATTGCACCAGTTGTCTTCTGGATGAAAAAAAACTGGAAATGTTATCTTTCTGTATCAAATGTTTTCCATTATCATCAGTGAGAAAGGGTTCAGCTACCTCTCATGTTTTTATAAGGTGGATCCCACTCGTATCAAAACACTATAGGAGGCTAGATGTACACCTTGGAGGCTAGATGTACACCTTGCTGGGGTTGTTTGACCCCAGTACACTTTCCTGCCATGGCAGGGGGTCGGACTAGAGTATCTCCTCAGGTCCCTTCCGACCCTAGAAACTATAACAAAGCCAACACTGAATGCGGCTGAGATGGAAGTGTTTGCCCCTACAAGAGATATTCAAATGCTTTTCTCTTACTTCTCCCATTCTCCTTTGCCTTCATTTCCTCTCTTTCAAATTCCCCCATGTGGGATGATACCAACCAAATGCCATTACTTGGGGGAATGTCTTATCACAGAAACACAGAAATTTCGGGCTGGAAACGACCTCAGGAGGTCATCTAGTCCAACCCTGTGCTCAAAGACAGGACCAGCCTTATGTGGATCACACCAGCCAAAGTGAGAGCTCTTGCATTCTGATCCAAGTAGGCTCAGGGAGCCAGTCACACTAATTCTGATCTCCCCCCAATAGTGTTCCACATCTGGGTTCCTGCTGCTGAAAAAGAGCATAAATCCTTCTACGATGGATCTGAATCATATCGGGAGAAAAAAACCCAACACCTCCTAATCAGTTCAGAAAAGATTTGGAAAAAGATTCAGAAGGCAGTCTTTTAGGGGAACAGAAACTGAGAAGAGGGAAGGGGACCCGGGGGGGGGGGGGAGAGACTGACATCTGTAGCTGGCCAGTGACTGATCTTTCCCTGAGTCCCCTTCCATTTACAGTGCTCTGCGGCAGGGACGTAGAAAGAGCATACAAGCCTCTGTCTGCAGCCTTTCTGTCTCTTTTGTTAGCTGTTTCTGCCTGAGCACCAGCATCTGAAACGCACTGGACTGGCTTGACTTCCTAGTCAGTCTCCTGCTAGTTTCTGTTCTGGGAAAGGACTGGATACAGCTTACTAACTAGAATCCCTCTACTTATTCCTATCCAATCCATTTCTTTCAACTTATTCTTTTCCCCAAAACCTCTTATTTGTTCTTGGTTTTGTTTCTCACACACTTTTTAAAAAGAAAGCTGTGTTTTCCCTGGCAATGTAATCCATCGCTGTGCAGGAAAGCACATACATTACACACACTCACACACACACACAAAGAGAAGAAGAGATATTACTATTATTAATTACACACACATACACAACACAGAAGTAGTCAGACACTTGAGGGAGGAGCTGTGCAAGGCAGGGCCGCAGGTAGCTTTTCACTTCACCTCTGACATCTGGAGCAGCCAGGGTGGAGATTGCGCCTACTTCTCTCTCACAGGGCACTGGTGCAATCAGTCAGGCTGTTGGTAGGCTCTCCTTCAAGCCAAAGTGATTGATGAGTCCCACACGGCAAGGGAGATCATGGTGGCCATGAACCGTATGGTGCAGGGGTGGCTTGTTGGGCAGGGCAAGCTCACTTACGGGTTCCTGGTCACTGACAACGGGGCCAATATGGTCAAAGCAGTCTATAATGCCAACTTTGTTGGCATCCAATGTGTGGCACACAAGCTGAACCTTATAGTGAGGTATGCCTTGAAGGGGGACAGGGCTGCTGGTGATGGCGCCGTCACTACCACCTAGCTGATTTCAAAAGGCAGGAAGGTGGAGGGCTACTTCCATTGCACCATCAAAGGGGGGAAAAATGCTACGGGAGAAACAGGCAGAGCTGAGCATCCTGCAGCACAAAATCATGCAGGATGTGGACTTACAATCATAAAATCAATGAGTCGGAAGTGTAGGAATAAATTTAGTCGGCTTGTGGCCTCCCTGACTAGAAAAACAGACAGAGACCAGAAGTGCTGATACTGCTTATTTCAGTTATATGTTTTGAGATAAAAAAAAAAATCCTGCGTGTCTTATTTCCCTGTGAACAGATGTCCAATTAAGTAAACTTGTTTTATTTTTTCCAAGGTTGTATTTTTTTTCCTCTTTATCTGTCTTAAGTATAAAAATGCTTGAAAAACTTACAGAGGGGGAGGATTCCTTTGAAACAGACAAGTGGGCGATTCCCCTTGCTGTACGAAATCCTCCCTGTGATCACTGTATAGCCCTAAATAAAGAAAAGCTGGCTGTCAGTTCTGATTCAACCACAGTGCCAAGTTTGATTTCTTCCACAGAAGGGACCTAGACAGATCATCGAGTCTGACCCCCTGCCATGGGCAGGAAGGAGCACTGCGGGTGGGAGGGGTCATAAGACCCCAGCCAGGTGCCTATCCAGTCTCCTCTTGAAGATTTCCAGGGAAGGTGAGAGCACCACCTCTCTGGGAAGCCTATTCCAGGCTCTGGCCACCCTTACAGTGAAGTTCTTCCTAATATCTAACCTAAACCTATCCTCCCTCAGCTTGTGGCCATTGTTCCTGGTGACTCCAAGGGGGCCCCTGGTGAACAGACTTTCCCCGAGTCCCTGCTGCTGGCCCCTGATAAGGTTGTAGGCGGCCACAAGATCCCCCCTCAGTCTCCTCTTGCGGAGACTGAAGAGATTCAGGTCCCTCAGCCTCTTCTCATAGGGCTGGCCACGAAGGACCCCAATCATACGAGTGGCCTCCTCTGGACCCTCTCCAGGTTCTCCACGTCCCTCTTGAAGTGCGGCGCCCAGAACTGGACACAGTACTCCAGCTGCAGCCTGACCAGCACCGCATAGAGGGGGAGCAAGACCTCTCTGGACCTGTTAATGACACCCCTGTTGATGCATGAGAGGGTGCAGTTGGCTCTGCCTATTGCTTTCTCGAATTGGTGACTCATATTCATCCTGGAGTCAATCATGACTCCAAGATCCCTCTCTACCTCTGTGCTGCTGAGAGGGTCAGCCCCTAACCTATAACCATAATGCTGGTTCCCTCTCCCCAGGTGCAGCACTCTGCACTTGTCCTTGTTGAACCGCATCCTGTTCAGGTCTGCCCACTTCTCTAACCTATCCAGGTCTGCCTGGATGCGGTCCCTGCCTGCCAGTGTATTCACTTTACCCCACAGCTTGGTGTCATCAGTGAACTTGAACAGGGTGCTCTCTACACCCTTGTCCAGGTCACTAATCAAGATGTTGAACAGCACTGGCCCAAGGACTGAGCCCTGGGGGACTCCGCTACCCACACCCTCCCAGGTTGACATCGACCCGTCCACCACCACCTTGGTGGAACTACTGATGCTGGAAAGGCTGGTGGAGCAACACAAGGCCATCCATGAGATGGCCTTGCTCAGGGAGACTGGAATCAGTGGCATGGAATACGGCCTCCTTAACAAAGAAGCAAGGAATACCATTTCCCAGATCTTGGCATTCCTCAAGCCCTTCCTCAAGACCACCAAGACCCTCAGCGCTGGTGATGCCCTCCTTTAGCCAGGTGATCCCGATAGTAAGGGAACTTGAGAACCAAACAGAGAAGTTCCAGGGGATCAATGTTCCTGGCTGGGGCAAGCTGCTGTCACCAGAAGTGCAGGCACTAGTGAGGTGGCTGAAGGAGGGCATCAGGAAACAGCAGGATCTGTTGCAGTCTAGTAGGGTCCACATGCTGGCGGACATGTGTGACCTGAGGGTGAAGGGGAGCATGTGCACTGGCAGCACCAAAACCCTCAATCACTGGGCAGAGGTTCTGGTGAACAGAGTCAGGGAGGCAGAAAGGCAGAGGTGAGGGGACGTGGAAGGGGGGGGATCCACTTTCCTGTGCAAGCACTCCCAGCACGGGCACCAGCCAGTCTCCTCCACACCAGCCGCTGCCAATGTGGGCCAAGGACATGGCTTCAATGTTGGGGTCCAGACGCACCAGACCCCAGTCTTGGGCAGATAGTGCCTAGGCTTTGGTGGCTACCTATCTCGCTGAGGACATGAAGCCGCTGGACTGCGATCCCTTGGCCTATCAGGCAACCCACAGCCAGATGTGGCAGGATCTGGCCACAGTTGCCCAGGAACACTTGTCCTGCCCACTGACCAGTGTTCCAAGTGAAAGGGTGTTCAGCATTGCTGGGGATATTGTGACACCCCACCACACCTGCTTGGATCCTGGTTTGGTGGAGCAGCTGGTGTTCCTCAAGGTGAACCTCCTGCTGCTGGGGTTCCCCAAGCTCCACCTGCAGATGAAGCAAAAGTCACCCTCTTCGCTTCATCCACATCTATTTCTTTTTTTTCCCCAAACCATTTAAGACCCCCTCTCAGAGCTGGAGATGACACTCACTGCAACACCAGCCAGCAGGGGAAGAACATGTCC
>NW_017729032.1:217420175-217425741 GCF_001723915.1 Gavialis gangeticus
TGAGCTCCCATACCAGGACAAACTTGGAGGTATGGGCTGGGGCTATGGGGAAGGAGGAAGCCCCAGGTCCTGGGCATGACCACTAAAACTGCAGCCTGGCAGGGTCGGGAGGCCTGGTAGGACTGCCGGCAGCGCAGCAGCCCCAGGAAATGCCAGGACCAAGGATATCCCTAGTGAAAGGCAGGTAGGAAGTGCCAGAATCTCCAGCCATCACATGCATGCACAGTCCTGGCTAGAGATAGCCCAGATCCCTAAGATCTTTGAGAGGCCTGAGGCTTGCTGGTTGCAGTGGAGTTGTGAGGCTTCAGGTGAGTTCAGCTTAGCTGCCTGACATGCCATTTGCAAGGCATGGCATTTCAGGTTTAAAACCCTTCATCAGGTGGAGGAAGCATCTAATTGGTGTGTGTGCTGTTCCTGGATGGAAGGAATAGTAAAGCCAGAGGCTGGCATGCAATGCAGGCAAGAAAGCCAGTGAGTGAAAATGGAAATGGAGACATCAGGGGGTGAGAGACAGGCTGGGGTAGGGGGCAAGGGGGATGTAGCAGGTAAAAATGGAGAGGTACCTGGGGAGTCAGATGTCAGGCAGGTTGTAGTATGTCATAAATTCAATGTCAATATTGAGTCCATGAGTTTCTGTACCTAGGAGGTTGAAGAAGTGAAGTTCATAGGCCCATCTGTGAAAAGTGGTTTGTAAATTCCCTTTGAGGATCAGGACTGAGAGACTGGAGACAGAGTGATATTTTTGTGAGAAATGTGCCCCCACAGGTAGTTGGGCATTCTTGTCTTTGATAGATTCTGGTTGCAGTTTGTGGGGTACTGGATATATGTTGGCAGGTTTTGCACTGTCATGGCATAGTCTGGATTCATTTGGTGTGTTTTGGGCTGTAGGAAGTTGTCTTCTGGTGATGAGGTTAGTGAGGTTCAGTGCTTGTTTGAATTTACAAACCACTTGTCACAGACAGGCCTATGAACTTCGCTTCATCAGCCTCTTAGATACAGAAACTCATGGACTCAATATAGACACTGGATTTATGACACACTACAACCTGCCTGACATCTGACTCCCCAGGTACTTCTCCACTTTTACCTGCTACATCCCCCTTCCCCTCTACCCCAGCATGTCTCTCTCACCCCCTGACTCCTCCATTTCCATTTTCACTGGCTGGCTTTCTTGCCTGCATCGCATGCCAGCCTCTGGCTTCTTTACTATTCCTTCTATCCAGAAAGAGCGCACACACACTAACTAGATGCTTCCTCAGCTTGACAAAGTGTTTTTAAACCCGAAAGCTTGCAAAGAAGAATTTCTCCAACTATTCCATTGGTCTAATAAAAGATATTAGATTGACACTAAGAACCTTGTCTGGACTATGTCCTTAGACCAACATGGCTACAACCTACACCCCTTAACACATACAAGTGTCATGAGTTTTGCTTTCATCAGTTTGAGGTGCAGTTTCACAGAAACCCCTGTGCTTATCTCCTTGAAACTTGGCAGGCCTCATGCCCTCAGAAGGGGCTACCATCTCTGGTGTTTTCATCCAAATCTGCCAAAAAATGACAAAGTTTTAGGGATTTCAGTGATTCTCCATTATAGTCTATGGCCAAATTGCCAAATCAGCGCTGAATCTTCCAGAACCGACTCGACCGAACTGAATTACTGTCCTGTGAATCGGCCGAAGCTGAAACTAATATTTCCCTATTCGCACAGGCCTACTATTTACTCAAAAAAAAAAAAATCACATAGATGATCTGTGCTTTGCAATACACAGGACTCATGTCTCTCAAGCCCCAGTCTGAAACCTGACCACAAGAAATCCTTCCTTCTCCTTTTGCATTCATTCATCAGCACTATTACTGCAAAACAACCACAACAAAACAGCATTAGCAAATATTAAGAGAAATACAAAAAAAATTCTGCATTAGATTAACTATTTGAGAAGAAACTGGTGAAGTGGAAAAGCTAAGCATTGCTATGGCTTTATAATGCTTAATGTAAGCTCATATTTTCAGTTGTTTGGGGAGGGAACTCCCTCTTTCTGCACAGGAGTGCAGTGCTTATGACATTGTAGATGCTTCCACCATATAATTAATATTACCATTGCCTTTGCTCTGCTACTGAACCATTTCCTACCAAAATAAATGGAAAGAGATCAAGTGACTTCACTGGACATTGGGATGGACCCTTTCTTCAGCTAAAAGATTCATTCAAAAATCCTATTAAACTTTGAACTTCAAACAATTAAAAAGTAAAGCTATGAGACGTATCTGTTTTGTAAAGATTTTAGTTTACATACTGAACAGTCAGTCTTTTTTTGAAGTACAAGAAGTTTAAGAAGTTATTCCACATGGTGCAGTTCCTGCTCTAGAGTTTTGTTTCCCTCAACAGAGTATTGAGGGAATTTATGTCAAGAGAAGCTCGGTTAGCTTCAGAGTGGTGGGGGAAAGTGCCAGATTTTTGATATCTGGATTTATGAGGTTATACTGTATTTCAGTGATTCCACACTGTACATGGGTGCCTTACTGCCCAATTCAGTCCCTGTGTATGTAGCCCTCAAAAGTCCCAGACACAGGGCATCAATATAAACATCCCAAGCTTTGGCATCTTCCACCACTCCCAAAGACTTTGTCAATCAGCTGCCCAAGCCCATCCCATTCAAGCCATGTTTTTCCCTGATTTTCCCAGCAGGCCTGTCCCAGGCTCTCTACTCATAAGTATTCTACCCAGCTATTCTGACTAGGGCCCATCCTTGCCCTTCCCAACTGGAAGCTCCTGAAAGCTCCAGCTGGGAGGTACCTCTTCTCTGATGTAGGCAGGTGAGCAGATAAACTATTTTACCTGACCCTCCTCTGTCCTCTCTGGCTTCAGGTTATCAGCACAAGAGAAGTCAGTAAGCAAGCACTTCTACTAACCTCCTGGGCTCTTGTATCTCAGTTCTCTTTGGGTATCTGGACAAACTGTTCTCCAGCCCTAGCCTCCTCTGGCCTTCCAACTTTGTTTCTCAGGCCTGAAGAGTCAGCAAGCCAATCTTTCTGCTCCTCTTTCTTGCTTCCAGCTTCTCCAGCCTTGGCAAGTCCACAGGCAATGCCTGTTCTCTCAGCACTTAAGACTCTCTCAGGAAACTCCTGTAGCTCTTCCAAGGGTTTTCTCACCAAATCCCAGCCACGGGCCTCATCCAGGGAACTGCTGAAGATATCTATGTCTTTCTGCTTCTTATCTCTGTCTACCTGCTTCAGACCCTCTGAATCAGGTCCAACTGGGGTGCACCATCTCTTTCACTGGGGAACTGGACCTACTCCAGTGAAAGAAGGCAACAACTTTGTGACAAATCATACCCTCCAATACAGAGAGACTGTTGCAAAATCTAAGTAGGCAAGAGCTGAGACAGGAAAAGAAGAGAGACAAACAATGGTTTAGATTGGGGTGAGGTGGGAAGATGAGAATGCAGGGCATCAGGAAGGTAAAGAGTGAGCAGTCTAAGCAGGGAATCATTGAAGGATCTATTTATCTTCTTATGTTCTTGCTTTATTCCTACAGAATTAAATGGCTCTACCAAAGTGGTTCTCTGCTAAAATGGCAGTTCAGCCCGAGTACTGAGTTATACCAGATAAGGGATTAACCTCAATGACTCGGGTTAATATTACTGTATGCTCTTAAACTGTATCAACAGTTTAAGAGCATATGGTAATATTGTGCAAAACTTTAGGACAGGAAATGAGAAATAAAATATCCAAATGACACAACAGGGGAATCCAAGGAGGCAGAGTGCCCTAACCTGTACCAGAACATCCCCCTCTCTTTAAAAACCACACCATGGATTTGTTATGATCACTAACAACTGGGGCATGTGATTGTGCATCTTATTTGAAGTCAGTCCTCCAACAGCTTGGTGAATTCAGGAATTATTCAGAAGGAAATCTGTTACTCACCCACTAATCTGCAGTACCATTACTTGCTACTGTGTAAACTTATAGATAACTTACCAAGCTGATAAAAATGCAGTGGTCCAGTCAGTTCCATCATATGCACGTAGAGTCATGCCCCTTTCATTGTGAAATATTCAGTTTGCTTCTGTATCTGAAACTATAGAAAACAAAACAATCTGTGTAAGCAAATCATCTTACTGGATAAGCCATGTGAAAGCAAAACTGTACTAAGAGCCTGTATCATACTTCAACTGTTGTGTGAGAGCTGTGATGACGCAGTATTTAAGTGTGAAATATGGGCTAGGGACAGACAGTCAAAAAGCCTGAGGCAAGATTGATTCAGTCTTTACAGGTTTCTGTACATTGCTTAGATTGAACCAACAAGCAAGTGAACTCATGTTCACTTTTCAAAAGGAAAAGGGAGCCAGGGGTGCTAGAACTTACCTCCCAGCCTGCTGGCCAGTGGGGAGATGGGTGATTTCCCCAGGCATGCCCCCTCTTTAGCCTCCAGTCAGTTGTGGAGAGGGCGTGGGGGGACCCCCTCCCCGCCAGACCCCCAGCAGGGTTCTCCCTAGCGCTGGGGGAGGGGAGGAGGGAAGCCTCCAGTGGGGTTTCTCCCTCTCTCCCTGTCCCCAGAGCTGATCCCCTTAGCCATGCCCCCTCCTGAGTTGGGGCAGGCTGAAGAGCAGGCCTGGGAGGAAACCCACCCCTCCCCCTGGACCCCAGCCAGAGTCTCCCCCATCAATGGGGGAGAAGGGGGAAGCCCACAGCATGCATGGGGAGAGAGACATGCCCCCTCCTCAGTCTGGGCTGGCGGAGGACAGGGTGTGGGGGGAAACCCACCCCTGTGCCTGGCACTGGACCCCCAGCTGGGGTCTCCCCGGTGTTTCATAGATTTCATAGACATTAGGCCTGGAAGGGACCTTGGAAGATTGAGTCCAGCCCCCTGCCCCACGGGCAGGAAGTCAGCAGGGGTCATAGGATCCCAGCAAGATAAACATCCTGATGTCTTTTGAAGGAGTTCAGAGTAGGTGCTTGAACCACCTCTGGTGACAGTCTATTCCAAACCTTGGGGGCTTGGACAGTAAAGAAGTTCTCTCTTATGTCCAGCCTGAAATGGTCATGGAAGAGTTTGTGACCATTCGACCTTGTCGTTCCTTGGGGTGCTCTGGTGAACAGATGTGTTGGGGAAGGGGGGAACCCCAGTTAGGTGGTTGTCCTCCTTGCCTCCATATCCGGAGCCAGGAGCTGAGCCAATCACCTGGCCATGCCCCCTCCTTGGCCAGATGGCTGGCTGAAGAGGGAGTAGGGGAGAATAGTCCCTCACCCAGCTCTGGACCCCCAACTGGGCTGTGTCAGGTGCAGGGGTGGGTGAGCCCTCGATGAGGGCTGTTTCCCCCTGCCCCCCACTCCCTCCTCAGCTGGCCTGCTAGCCAAGCAGGGGGTGTGGCTGGGTGATCAGGGGACTTTACTCCCCTGCCTGAGCTGGGAGCCAGCTTGATCAGCTGGCCATACCCCCTGCTCGGCAGGCAGGTTGGCTGAGTGGGGAGTAACCATGGAACTGTACCTCCCCCCCACCTAGCTCTGGACCCTGTCTAGGTCTGATTGCAGCCTATTCCTTCCTTCTAGTGTTCCCACATCT
>NW_017729032.1:217426188-217427838 GCF_001723915.1 Gavialis gangeticus
GTCAGACCTGGCTTACTGCTCTTCCCAGCAGATGTCTGGAAAGTTCAGGTCCCCCATGATGACCACATCCTTTGACCTAACTACCTCCATGAGTTGACTTAAGAATTCCTGGTCTAGCTCTTGCCCTTGGTTGGGTGGTCTGTAGTAGACCCCCACTGTTAAGTCTCTTCCCCTCGACTGCCTTGTACTCTAACCCAGAGCCCTTCCGTGTGACCCTCCACTGACTCTGTGCTGCCTGACGAGGATGTGTATTCCTCCTTAATGTAGAGCGCCACACCCCCGCCTTTCCTCCCTGTCCTGTCCCTCCTGTACAGCCTATAGCCCTTGATATTTCACTGCCCAGTCATGCATTGGGTCCCACCACATTTCAGTGAGCCCCCCTATGTCTGGGTTGGTGTCAGCTAGCAGGAGGGTAAGTTCCTACTGCTTGTTTCCCATACTACGAGCATTTGTGTAGAGACATTTGAGGCCTCCTCTGGATGTGTGCACTGGCCCCCTAATCACAGCATTGCCCTGGCCCCTGTTGCTTACCTGGGTATATGTTCTGCTCGTCAGTCTAAGCTGAGCTGTACTTGTGAGTGCTGCTTGGTTTAGCAGGCCAAGACTTGTACATTTTTGTATTTGCAAGGAATGAACTACACATACAAACCCTGCAGTAAAAACACAGGAGGGAAGGAATGAGGGAGCAGAAATGGGATTGTCAAAGATGGCAAAAGAAACCTTAGCAAACAGAAGAGATGCAACAAGGGACCTATTATACAGAGATTTAATGATTAAGGAAGTTGGCTAAACATTAAGAAAAATGCAAATCAAGTAATTATGATGCAGACAGTAACACAGAAATCTACCTGCAGCACAATCTACCTAACATCACCTAAATTCATAGTGCTACAATGCTCCAGGGGCAACGCATAGGGTGTGCACAGAGGTGCACGTGCACCCCCTGAGAGCGCTGGTACACCCCCCGTCTGGCCACGCTCCACTTAGCCAGCGGGCAGGGGGGCAGGTAGGAGCACCAGTGCTTCCCTTGCAAGCTCTAGCCGGGGAGCAGGACCGCCAGCAAAAGCGTCCATGCCGCTTCTGGAAGTGGCTGTGGGAGTTTTGGAAGCGGCACAGATGCTTTTATGGTGACTGAGATCAGCCGCAGGGGACACTTCCCCCACCCAGGGCTAGTGTGATCAGTCACCGGGGGGACCGCCTGCCTGTCAGCAGGATTGACTGCTGGGGTACCTCAACCCCCCCCCCCAACACTGGCTGGACTCAAGAGGCACAAGACACCCACACAATACCCTATTTCAGGGGTGGTCAACCTACGGCACATATGGCATACATGGCATGGGCAACCTGTGTGTGAAGCATGTGGCAGATCAGAGAGGAGACAGGCAATACAGCAGGACGTACAGCAGAGAGCATAAAACAGAGCAGCAGATCAGGCAGCGGAAGGGTACTGGAGAGATTCTGGTGGAGGGTGTAAAGCTCAATTTCTGGCTTACCTGACAAGAATGTTGACCTCTACTGCTCTACTTCATTTCCTCTGTTTACTGACTGCACAAATGGATACTGGTACCAAGGTAAAAATTTCCATTTTTTTTAGATCCAGTCCCAGATGCTGACAGAACGTCTTTAAAGGGTATAGCTCTCTATGTTAAG
>NW_017729032.1:217428363-217428619 GCF_001723915.1 Gavialis gangeticus
GTGGATGACCGCTACCTGACTCAAGAAGTCTATGGGCCAACGAGAGGCAAAGCTCTGCTCAACCTGGTACCGGCTACAGAGGACAACCTAATCGGTGACGTAGTGATCGATGGGAAGTTGGGTGACAGCGACCACGAGCTGATCACCTTCACCATACACCGTAAAGCTGGCAAGTTAGTCAGCAACACGGAAGTCCTCGACTTCAGAAAAGCCAATTTTGAAAAGCTCAGGAGGTTTGTCAGTGAGGCCCTAAGGG
>NW_017729032.1:217433619-217458435 GCF_001723915.1 Gavialis gangeticus
AGACCGTTTCAGGCTGGACATAAGGAAGAATTTCTTTACTGTCTGAGCCCCCAAGGTCTGGAACAGCCTGCCATCGGAGGTGGTTCAAGCACCTACATTGAACACCTTCAAGAGCAAATTGGATGCTTATCTTGCTGGGATCCTATGACCCCAGCTGACTTCCTGCCCTTTGGGTGGGGGGACTGGACTCGTTGATCTTCTGAGGTCCCTTCCAGCCCAAATGTCTATGAAATCTATGAAAAAGACAAACATACCTAGCTTTGGTAGCATAAACCAAACTAAGTTTAAGATGGAATTGGAAGGCAGACACCAAATACAGCTTGGCATAACTTTATATATGGGATGATATGCTATGGTTGCTTTCTACCATGACTGGACTTTGAAGACTTGGGAGTTTCTTTCTAATCTTACATCCCAATATAGCTTTCACATCCTTATGACAATTGTCTTTCCAAGTACAGTTTCACCAGGATATTTTCATGTCCTGTATATGAAGCTCCCAAAAGGTGCCCCTACCCTGAGGTGAGAGAGGGCTATGTCTATGCATCACAAGACAACAGCAGAAGGCAGCTCTACATGGAGGAAAGGAACAGGGGGTTCAGTGGACAATATGCTGAATATGATTCAACAATTTGTCCTTGTTGCCAAGAAGACTAACACCACCGTACTGGGCTGTATTAGTAAGAGCCTTGCCAGCAGATCAAGTGAAGTAATTATTGCCCTCTATTCTACACTGGTGAGGCCACATCTGGAGTACTGTGTCCAGCTTTGACCTCCCACTATAGGAAGGATGTGGACAAAATAGAGGGAGTCCAGCAGAGGGCAACAAAAATGGTTAGGGGGCTGTGGCACATGACTTTTGAGGAGAAGCTGAGGGAACTGGGTTTATTTAGCCTGCAGAAGAGAAGACTGAGAGGGGATTTAATAGCAGCCTTCAACTACCTGAAGCGGGGTTCTAAAGAGGATGGAGCTAGACTATTCTCAGTGGTGGCAGATGACAGAAGAATTGGCAACTGTCTCAAGTTGCAACAAGGGAAGTTTAGGTTAGATATTAGGGAATTTCTCTCTCTCATTAGGAGGGTGATGAAGCACTGGAACAGGTTACCTAGAGAGGTGGTAGAATCTCCATCCTTGGAGGTTTTTAAAACCCAGCTTGACAAAGCCCTGGCTGGAATGATCTAGGTGGGGATGGTCCTGCTTTGAGCATGGGGTTGGACTAGATGACCTCCTATGGTCATGGAGACTGCACAGAATCAGAGTAACTGCATTAGTGCAGCACTGTATATAGTATGTTTAGTTATAATTTCTAATTATGAACCTTCTGATGATTGTTATACAAGGGATAGACTATTAACCATTTTGTCCCCCCTGAAGTTATACATTAACATGGGAATTCTTTTTTACTTAAATAGAAAGTTGTCCAACTTTTTATTAAAAGGAACAGATTCATCTCTAAGAGAGGATTATAGTCTTGAATACACCTCAACTGAGCTCATAAACTATTATATAGATTGCTATATCTTTTCAATATCCAGCATCTCTCTGTAGCACTTTCTGAAGTGCTTTTTTCACTGACTTTTGGTTATGGAAAAAAAAAAAAGGACTTGTGAGAAAAAGAACATCCTTCTAATAACATAATTTCTTGTTTTGAAGCTTGAATCTTAACATGAATCTTAAGTTGCATGTACCCAAGTGTTTTGATAATGTAACTTCCAAGAACGTTTTGAAAATGAATGACCACATCCACATCCTCACAAGTTTCAAAACAGTGTTAAGTCTGCATCTATTGAACAAACCGCTAACTTCCCCTCAAGGAAGAGTTGTCATTGCAGAGCTACAGCAATCTTAGTTGAAGCAGACAGCACTGAACACAGACCTCTCTTACGTTCATGCTTATGGAGGTCAATTGGATCATCTCAATGTGCATCAGGGAAGTCACTTATTGGCTCTGTACCTCAGTTTCTCCATCTGTTAAATACATACAAGGATATTGAACCTTCTTCTTAAAAAAATGCTTTTTAAAAAAGAAATGTATGGATTAAAGCACTATTTGAAAACTAGGCATTGTTACTGACTCCCTCTGATGCCAGCACATGAGTCAAGGGCAGGTGTGTATATTAAAAACGTGAAAAACAATCCAGATGATACTGCTGTGGCTCTCTTTATACTGGGGGACTTAATAGGAAAACAACATTGTAATCCATTGATTTCCTGACTGTCACAGGGCGGGGCCTAGGAGTGGCTGTGATTTCTCCTAGCGCCCCCTACCGTGCCAAGTTGGTATAAATGCACCCTCGTTCTCGCCCGCCACGTCTTTGATGGTATTAGTGTTATGGGAGGCTGCCTTGTCAACCCCTTGGACACAGTACCCCTGATGTATCCCGGTCAGTGCCCTGTCTCAGCTGACCCTGTGCACTAAAGCCTTAAGGGCTACGCGTGGCTCCTACCACCCCTGATACCATGCCCCAAGCCTTGCAGATGTACCAGCTGTTGTCTAGGCAAATCCCTTGCCGCGCCCTCAAGGCGGCCCCTTGCTTGCCTCGCTATAGCCCATGTCCTCACGGATGTCCTCTGGGCTCGTCTTACTTGCCTGCACCCTCGCGGGTTCCCAGCCTCTCTCGTGGCTGTTTAGCCTGCGCTCTCTGGTCTCTCTCCTCTCACCAATGCCCGCGTTCCCCACGGACGCTCTCTGGCCTCTCTTGCGGCTGTGCTCCACCAGAGCACTCTCACAATCCCACCCGCACTGGGGCCCTGCCTCACAAACAGGGCTCAGGTGGCCGTAGCTGTGCCTGGCCCCCAAAGCCCCTCCCTGGCACTTCTATTCCTGTGCGCCCTCCCTGGGGCTCCGCTCGTGGTTGCCCACACTGGGGCTCCGCTCGTGGTTGGGGCTCAGGCGGCCTCAGCCTTACTTGTCCCCAATGCACTGTGCCCCTTCTCAGGGCTGGGGTCAGTGCACCTCTAAAATGCAATGCCCTCTCTGGCACTGGGGTCCCCACACCACTGTGGAGCCCCTATGAGGCCTCCTCCAACCCCTATTAGCTTCACCCAGTCCTCCGGTGTAACAACAAAGCAAAACCATAAGCCGATCAGCTACAACTCAAAACCAAGCCTCCTGGCTAAAACACAAATTCTAGCCCTCTGGCTAAACCTCACTCAAACCCCTACCAGGGGTTTCTCCTCCCAGTCTTCGTGAACTGAAGGTGTTCAAGCCACCAAGCTGCTCTAGGCTGCATGCTCTAGCAGAGCTCCTTCTCCCTGGGATGTTAGTGGGGAACTACCTGCTTGGCCTCAGCCTAGGTTGTTTATATAGGCCAGGCCCTGCCCCCTTCTGGTCAGCTGACCATTGCTGTTGCCCCAGCAACAAGCACCTGTACCTTTTCCTAGGTAGCAGGGCACTTCAGTGCCCTGTGACACACCTCCCCCCCTTAAGTTCTCTAGGAGCAAGGCACAGGAGTGTCCTGCAACACACCTTCCCCTTGCCCCCAAGTTCACAACTCACTGGGGCGTTCTTCATTTTGAGAGGTGTGACATCCATCAAGGCTCTTCCCTTGGGTTTTCTTAAGGCATCCAGCAGCTCAGTTACTGGAGGCGGAGGTTTTCAGGTGCCTCCTACTCACCTTTCCCCCAAGGCGCACCACGTGGGATTTATCAGGATGTACCCGCCACAGGCAGTCCCCCCACATTAGCCAACCTTGGTAAATTATGCCCTTTGCCAGCTAAGCTTCTGCCTACCCTCCGAGACTTCTTTTCCCTTTCCTCCCACCTGGGTTCTTTCTTCCAGGTGGATTGTCGGGTTCCAGATCTCTCTCCATCTCCCTGAAGGTCTCGGAGCCTTCCCCAGATCTCCCACTGACGACTCAATGCCTTCTGGGCATCTTCTTCCCTCCAAAATTCCACTCTTCCTTGTCCAGTGGATTTCCTTCCAGGCCTCTTATAGATTTTTACATAGGCCACTTCCCCAATCTTTTCTTCAATGATCTTTCTTAGGGTCTTCCACGTGATCTGTCTGGGAATGCTACTCAGATATAATTGTAGTCTTCTCTCAGGCTCTGATCTCTTTCTGGCTGATCGTTCCCTCCTCTTCACCTCACATGCCTGGGCTCCATTTTCCTTTCTGAGCTGCAACACTCCCCTGTTCACGGAGCCTATCTTTGGCTCGTCTTGCCTTGGACGCAGGACTGTCTGTGTACAGCCCCGTCAATTGGGCATGGGGTCTCAGTCCTCGGGGAAGTCTTTTCATCCTTCCTTGTTGTCCCTATTTCCGCTAAGTCAGCCACCTCTGGCTGCCCTTGGCTAGGCGCTACCCTTCCTCCCTTGCCTTGCAATAGGGATAGTTCCCTCAACCGATGTTCTAGCTGGCTCATCTCTTGTGAGTGGCGATTCTGCCACTGGTCCCACCTCAGGTCCCAGTATTTTAGGATCGCAGACTGGGCCTCCCTTTGCGCAGCTTCCAATTTCTTGTCCATGGGACTCTCCTCCCTGATGTTCCTCCCCAACTGTCTGTGCTCAGCTTCCTCTTTAATACTCGCAGAACTCTTGACCCTAGGAAGCCCCTGACTCTCGGTATTGCATAAGTCTAGGCCAAGCGTTCTCGACTTGTGTGTCAGCTTGTTTCAGGGATTCTATAAGTGCCTCCCTCTTCTGGAATTCTAGCTTAGTGGCCCTCACATACCCTGCGAGTAGAGTCTCAAGAGCCTCCAGCTTTTCCCTTAGGGTGTCCGTGCTCTTTAGGGTCTGCAATTCCTGCTCTACTATTGCTTTCCCTTTTGGCCTCTCGACTTCCTTGAACTCCCAGAGTTCCAAGGCCATTTGGCTATTTATCTCTTGTAGCCTCTCATTATCAGCCCCCAGCCTCTGCATCTCTTCCCTCAGAGTTTGCATTTCCAACTGCAGCTGTCCCTTTTCTGCAGTGATGCCCGCCTCTCTGACCTGGCTATCTTTTAGGCGAGTCTTAAGCAACTGTGCCTGTTCTCTAAGGTGGTCTTTTCCTGCCTCCAGGTCCTGTACCTGAGCCCTTAACCCCTCATTTTCTTTTTTTCTGGTTCTCTAGCTCCCCTTCAAGGGACCAGTATTGATCACGTAGCACGTCATGCTTTATCATGAAAGCTTTTACCTTTTCCATCTCTTGCACTACAACCTTGTTATCTTTCTCAATTTGAGTGCAGTTTTCGTTCAGATTGTCCTGCAGCTGTTCAACCAAGTGTTCGGCCTCCAAACACCTCTCCTGCCACCTCTCTAGGTCCTCATGTAGACTTTCTATTTGGCCTACCTGACTGCAGACTTCCTTCTATAAAACTTCTGTTAGTCCTCTAGCCACTTCCAGCTTCTGCTGTTCCCCTGCTTGAGTTGACAGCCTGGATGGCACGATCGCCTGAGGGCTGCACATCTCCCTCTGCATCTTCTGCAGCTTCTCTTCCCTCTCCTGAGCCTCTTGAGAAATTAGTTTTTCCATTATTCGCATTTTTTCTGCCTCTGCAGCTACTAGACGCCTGGTTTCTTTCGCACTTCCCTCTTTCTTACCTGGTGATAATTGCCGCTCTAATGCTGCTGACCTTGCCTCGGCTCTCTCTTTCTGGGCTTTTGCTAGTCCTAACTCCCACTCCAATCGGGTCACCTTTTCTTTTATCTCTTCCCTTCTCAACTGCCCGACAAAGTTTTCCTGTCCCTGGCCTTTCGTCATTTCTTTTTGAGCCATGACTACCCTGACCGTGTCTTCTTGAGTTGGGGCCTCAGTCTTGCTCCCAAAATTCCAAGCAATGGGTATCCTCCCTCAGCTCCACCTAGCGAGCTGTGGTAAGACTGCCTTTCTATCCAGCCGTCCGTTTCTCTGTCCTAGCCCCAGGGTTCGTTTCCCCTTTCAGGGACATGGGGTCCTTGCCCGTGCACGGCCAGTTTCTCGGCCAATGCACCACTTGTCATGGGGCGGGGCCTAGGAGCGGCCGTGATATCTCCTAGCGCCCCCTACCATGCCAAGTTGGTATAAATGCACCCTCGTTCTCACCCGCCACGTCTTTGATGGTATTAGTGTTATGGGAAGCTGCCTTGTCAACCCCTTGGACACAGTACCCCTGATGTATCCTGGTCAGTGCCCCGTCTCAGCTGACCCTGTGCACTAAAGCCTTAAGGGCTACGCGTGGCTCCTACCACCCCTAATACCATGCCCCAAGCCTTGCAGATGTACCAGCTGTTGTCTAGGCAAATCCCTTGCCGCGCCCTCACGGCGGCCCCTTGCTTGCCTTGCTATAGCCCACGTCCTCACAGACGTCCTCTGGGCTTGTCTTAGTTGTCTGCACCCTCGCGGGTTCCCTGGCCTCTCTTGTGGCTGTTTAGCCTGCACTCTCTCACAAGCGCTCCCTGGTCTCTCTCTTCTCACCGATGCCCGCATTCCCTGCGGACGCTCTCTGGCCTCTCTTGCGGCCGTGCTCCACCGGGGCACTCTCATGATCCCGCCCACACTGGGGCCCTGCCTCACAAACAGGGCTCAGGTGGCTGTAGCCGTGCCTGGCCCCCAAAGCCCCTCCCTGGCACTTCTGTTCCTGTGTGCCCTCCCTGGGGCTCCTCTTGTGCTTGGGGCTCAGGTGGCCATAGCCATGCCTAGTCCCCAGTGCACTGTGCCCTGTCTTAGGGCTGGGGTCAATGCACCCCCTCCTCGGGTCTACAACCCCTGTGGGGCTCAGGCAGCCTCAACCTTACCTGTCCCCAATGCACTGTGCCCCTTTTCAGGGCTGGGGTCAGTGCACCTCTAAAATGCAATGCCCTCTCTGGCACTGGGGTCCCCACACCACTGTGGAGCCCCTATAAGGCCTCCTCCAACCCCTATTAGCCTCACCCAGTCCTCCAGTGTAACAACAAAGCAAAATCATAAGCCAATCAGCTACAACTCAAAACCAAGCCTCCTGGCTAAAACACAAATTCTAGCCCTCTGGCTAAACCTCACTCAAACCCCTACCAGGGGTTTCTCCTCCCAGTCTTCGTGAACTGAAGCTGTTCAGGCCACCAAGCTGCTCTAGACTACCTACTCTAGCAGCACTCCTTCTCCCTGAGATGTTAGTGAGGAACTACCTGCTTGGCCTCAGCCTAGGCTGTTTATATAGGCCAGGCCCTGCCCCCTTCCGGTCAGCTGACCATTGCGGTTGCCCCAGCAACCGGCACCTGTACCTTTTCCTAGTAGCAGGGCACTTCAGTGCCCTGTGACACACTTCCCCGCCTTAAGTTCATAGCTCACTAGGAGCAGGGCAGGGGAGCGTCCTGCGACACTGACATACAATTTAGCCAGACTATGTATGGACATAAAACTTCAGCGTGAAAAACTGCTTAAAAAATACAATATAGCTTAAAACTTTGCTTAGTTTTAGTAAATTTGGTGCTTTACTGATGTCGAACCTGAGAATTAAAAATCCTTCATACTTGGCCTTTTAATACTTGAAAGACAGTACACGCATCCCTTTTGCAAATGGTTTACCCTCCATCAGCAATGAAGACAGTGGCACCGCCTATTAGGCCACGCTTTCCGCTCAGGCAACGGGTAGGGGGGCAGGCGGGAGTGCCAGTGCCCTCCCTGCAAGCACCAGCCTGGGTGTGCAAGCTCTGAATGGTTTTGGGAGCAGTGTGGTCACTCACCAGTTAGTAAGTTTTGCCAGCGGGGGTCCCTGGGGTTGCTGACTGGTCGTTGGTAGGGCACGTGCCTCCCTGACTAAAGCAACACCAGTCAACCATGAATGAAGCGTTTGGATCTTTTTACAGACACTGCAAATGACCCCTCAAGTCCAGCTTTCCACAGCGTACATGACCACAGCTGTGAAACTTGCCTCGGTCTTTACTTGCAGGCAACAGAAACAGCGGTCTTACGTGACCACAAATGAGTGAATTCCCTAGCAAAAATCACCATGGGGCTCAGAGCTGGGGTTTCTCATGTTGGAGGCGGCTTTGATTTTTTTTTAAACCTTCAATATTCCCCACTAGCCAGACGCATTCAAAGTTTGCATCCCTGCCTGCCACAGCTCAGCCCCGAGCCAGCGGCCCCCAGTGTCGAGGCACTCGGGAAAATGCTGGCTCTTTGTTTTCACCCTTCTATTTTTTTGACCTCAGAAAAAAAAAACAACACAGGCAGGTTGCAAAGGCCTCCGAGGTGCTCCTGCCCGCACCCTGTGAATTCCCACCTGGAAACGCTGGGTGTGCAGAGGGTGGCACCCCTGAAAGGCCCTCAGGGCACCCCGGGGTGCCACAGCCCCTTGGCTGACAGAAACTGCTCCAAGCCCCCGCCCTGTTGCCTGCCCCTTGGGGGAAGGCTCCGAAGAGAGACCCCCTCTTCGCAGCCCAGCTCCCCCGGGCATAAGGCCCCTGACCCGACCCGCCTTTGTGCCCGGGGCTGGAGCGGCTCCTCCCGGGAAATCCCCGGCGGGGAAAGGCAGCGGCAATGGGCCGGCGGGGGCTCAGGCACCCGGCTCGCCCCCTCCCGGGCCCCACAGTACCTGGCAGCGGCCGGCCAGCCCGCGAGCCCGAGATCCCGGCGCTTCCCAGGCCCGGGCCATACGCAGCGAAAGCGAAAAACAGCTAGAGCCGAAAGATGCCGGAGGAGGAGCCAGGCGGCCCAGCTGCGCAGCCCCAGCCCTTCAGCTCCCGCCCCCGCGCTGCGGGCCGTGCTGCCCAAACAAGCGGGGGGTGGGGTTCTAGAGCTTTTGCGGAGTGCCCCAGGGCCTGAGGAGACAGGCTTGGACCTGCTTGGTCGCCAGGTGGACGGTAACGGTCCTCTCCGTGCCTCATTTTACCCTCGTGCAAACAACAGTAGTCAAAGTGGTCAAAATGTCCCACAACAGCAGTCCCCCTGTGCCTGAAGAAAGGCGGGGGGGTTGTGCCCTCAAGCTTGCAAAGACCTTTATTCCAACCAGAGCCAAGCCTAGGGGGATGCGGGGCCCCTTTAACCCTGGCTGGGGCCATGGGAACCCCGCAAAAGGGGGGTCTTCATGATTCTTCTGCAGCGCAGGCCTGAGCCGCCAGCTCCAGGTGGGCCCTGCAGAGGGGCTGTGTCTGCTCTGCCTGGCTCTGCAGGGCCCCCCCCCACAAAGCACAGGGCCCAGGGCAGTTGCCCCAATTCACCGTACCGTAAGGAAGGTCCTGATTCCAATGACTCAGTTGGTCTAATAAAAGAGATCACCCCTGCCCAAAAAACCTGGCCAGCCTGTGTCCTGAGACTGACAGGTTACAACCAACAGCCCTGCACAATTTTTGAGGCACCTAATTGATGTAGCATAAGCAAAACTCTCAGGGAGTCTTTGCCAACTTGTGGGTTTGCTGCTTTCTTATAACTATTTGCCTTGAGTTAAAGAAATGCTTCAACTTTGGTCCAGTTCTCTCTCTCTCACTCACTGGCGGCCTACAGTGAGCAATATAAAGTAACTAAGACAACTTATTTGCATGTTTTTCAGTGTACAGTAGTTTTTCAGCAAATACAATAACTATGAGCTTCCAATACGATAATTTCTTATTTAAGACCTAGCAACAGCATGCCTTGCTGACCCCGCCATCCTCGCTGCCCAGCCCCTCTGCCTAATACATACATGAGGTTTTAAAATTGGGTGCTGCTCAATTCCCAGAAGCTAGGGAGGGGGCCTTGGGTCCAAGGTGGAGGGGGGCTCAAGCCAATGAAGGGTGCCTAGGGTCCAGGGTGGGGGCCCTGGGTCCAAAAAGGTAGAGAACCACTGACAAACCCTCCTCAGCTACATCTTTCTTCTCCTCTGTGTGCAACCCCCTCCATAGCTACACCGCCCCAAGCAGCCCCCCATAGACCCCCTCACTGCCCACCCACAACCAGTCCTCCCTCAGAGCCCTCACAATCCTCTCCAACCACGGCTGTTGTCACATGCACACTTCCTTCCTCAGCTGTACACATCTGCAGGCACTTCTCCAAATGCACACCGTCTCCTCCTCCATTCCTATGAAAACATCCCTCACCACTTCCATGGCCTCAAGCCCAAACACCTTCTACTTCACTCTGCTCTTCACCCCCAAGCCCTTGCTCCTTGGTTATTACAGTCAGATACCCAACTGTGCTGTCCATACTCTCAGGTTATTTTTTTTGGAAACAAAGTGTAAGTACTAACAATAATAGTAGAGTATTGGCTTAGCCTGTAAGACAGCATCTTTGCTTATGACAAAGTATTGTTTCAATTTATTTCTCCACTTACTTCTTTCTCTTTGTTTGCAAAATATGCATACCTAAGATGTGTTTTTTTTTTCTCATGCCCAGGCTTGGTCTTCACACATTTTTGTACTGGTAATAATATACAAGTTACAAGGGTGCTTTTCTTTTCTTTTACTAAATTAATCTTACTGGTGCATCTGCTAATATGGATAAAGTTATATTAGAATAAAGGTACTTTATTCCTCTCTGTGGCAGCTTAGAGCAGAGATAAGAACC
The DNA here is from genome assembly GCF_001723915.1 of Gavialis gangeticus. Classification (NCBI taxonomy): domain Eukaryota; kingdom Metazoa; phylum Chordata; order Crocodylia; family Gavialidae; genus Gavialis; species Gavialis gangeticus. The sequence continues at coordinate 217,444,037 of NW_017729032.1, forward strand.
CAGGTGCAGGTTGGCAGGACAACTGGTTAATGAGGGAATTGGCTGCATCTGCACCTGGTCAGCTGGCCAGAGGAGGCAGGGCCCTCGGCCCATATAAACCCCAAGGCTGGGACTAGGCAGTCCTTTACCAGCAGCTGAAGGGGAAGGAGCCTCCAGGAGATGGAAGGGGCTAGCAATGTAGTAGCTATGCTACCCTTAGAACAATGGGGACACCAGGAGCCCATAAGGTATCCTTGCCTACTAGGCACTGAGCCTCAGAGAGGGAGTTTGCCTCTTTTAAAGGGGCAGAGCATGATGTGAGCTCTGCATTAAATTACAGCCCAGGGATTCATGGTGGTTGAGTGTGTGCTGTCTGACCACAACCAGTGGTTTGGGTGAGGCTAGTTGGGGAAGGAGGATGCCTCATAGGGGCCCCCTGCAGCATAGAGAGCCCAGTATCAGAGAGGGTGCAGAGACAATGCCTGTATCATCTGTGAGGCTTGGGGCATGCTGAAGGGGTGGTTAGAGCCACGCATATGGCCCATAAGGCTGGGAACCATCCACAGTGAAGCGGGATATCAAAGGGGGGTAGAAACAACAAGGTTAATAAGATCTAGCCCAGCCGTGCCCAAAACTAAAGCTTGAGGGTAGCCTCCCTATATTTCTTATACCAACAAGACCTGGCAGGTAAAAACAAGGGTGCTTGTAGAGTGAAAGACTGGCTCGGTTAAGGACCTGGGGGTAACATGGCCAACCCTAGGTACTCCATCCTGCTACACTGTATATGGAATTAGCTCTTGTGCTATAAGTATAAGCCTTCATACACTGGTATGACTGCTGTAGGCCTTGGATGTGGCTAGTACATACTGTACCACACCTAGACTTCTGATGGCCCTGGGTGAACTTGTAGTATTGGGGTGGGGGGAGGCCCTTTGCCAGAAATAATGATAATAATTTTAAAATTACCACTTTTGGGTCTCCTTTCTGTTCAGGCCCTGAGCAGCTGCCCAGTTCACCCATGCTTATGTCCGGCCCTGAGTACATGCATCTGGAGCTGGTTCAAAAGGAGTAGGGGAACACTTGCTCCAAAATGCATAGCAGCTGTTATGTTGTAAGTTAAGGGCAGCAAAGTTGAGAATGCTTTGCTACATTCCTGTCAGCTTCCATACTGTTTCATCCAATATTACACTTGGTACTCCTGGCTTGTCCACATGTAACATTACAAGATAATGGCTTCTCTGTGCTCCAAATCTATTTTGAAACATTCCCCCCTTTTGAAATGCAGGCAGTCCTCAAACACAATTAGTTCTTGAAAACCAGGTCTTAAATTGAAATGTTGTAACTCAGAACCAATTTTCTCATAAGAAACAACATAATAAATGGGGGATTGGTTCCTGAACCAAAGCCTGATACCCTATTTTCACTAAAAATATCCCAGAATTTTGTACTTGATCAATTATAGATTAATAATATAGCTACATTAATGTATTGTAAATAGCAATCATACTGATTTTGGAAGGACTTCTTTGAGGTGACTTTGCTGAACTTTTTGAAAGGCTCTTGGTTAGATTTCTTGAAGGGTTCTTGTCTGGAGTCTTCTCAGGAGTCTTACCTGCAGGTTTTTCTGAAGTCTTGTCTGCTTTCTTAAAGAAACTGTCTAAGGAACTTTGGACAGATTGGCACCATGCCGATTGACTTCCGTCAACCACCACCCTCTGGGTCTGATGATGGCATCAATTCCCCAGCCAAAGGATCGTGGTGAGGCCAAGGCTGCAGTTGGCCAGTTTTGCCAAGAGGTGATCATAGGATACCAGACTGAAGGCTTTTTTGAAGTCAAGGTATACAACTTTAATCTTGTCTCCCTTGTCCAGGTAAAGGGTCACCTGGTCGTAAAAGGAAATAAGATTGGTCAAGCAAGGCCTACCCACAACAAACCCGTGCTGGCTATCCCTCAGGATGCTACCATCAGCCAGTCTGTTAAGAATGACCTCTTTGATAATCTTTTCTAAGACCTTCCCTGGGATAGAGGTCAGGCTGATGGGCCTGTAGCTTGCTGGATCCACTTTTCTCCCCTTCTTGAAGACAGGCACCACATTGGCCTTCTTCCAGTCTTTGGGCACTTTACCAGAGCACCAGGTGTTCTCGAAGATCTGTGCCGGGGGCTGGGCTATGATGTTTGCCAACTCTTTGAGTACCCTGGGGTGTAAACTGTCAGGACCAACTGACTTGAAGGTGTCCAGCCTCTCAGGGTGTTCCTTCACAAGGTCAGCATTGAAGGAGGGTAAGGAATTTCCCTCTCCCAGGCTTTCCTGTTCTGTAATGAGCAGGGGCGCCCCTTGGGACTGGTGAAAAACTGATGCAAAGTACCCACTTAGCAAGTTGGATTTTTCCTGGGCATCAGCTGTCAGTTGTCCCATCTGGTTTAGCAGGGGGGACTTCCTGCCTTTTCTCACTCTCTACCCCACCTGACATCAAGACCTCTCCTGGGGCTCAGGCTGCTCTGTCCTTTGTCTGCTTCTTCCCCTCCTGAGCTATGGGCCCCTGATCCCAGTTCTTGCCCCTTGGGCTGTGGGCTCCCTGGCCCATTTATTCTCAGCTCCTTTAGGATATGGGCCTCTGGCCCTAGTTCTCACCTCTGTCAGGCTGTAGTCCTGCCATCTGGGCTATAGGCCCCTGGCCCTTGTTCTTGCCCCTATTGGGCACTTTGTCCTTCTTAGCCTGGGGGGTGGGGCGTGTTCCCTCACCACGGTGCTCACCCTGCTTGGGCACTGAGCCCCTGATTCTATCTCCACTTCTTCCACAATCTGAGCCCCACCCCCAGCTGGGCTCAAGGCAGTTATGTGCCCCTCAGGCACAGCTAGGACCTCTACCGTCCAGTAGTCCCAAACCTAAACCACCAGTTATAACTTTAACCAAATATAAGCCCCCTGGATACCATACAAGCTATCAGCCTACTGGCTGTATAACTAAGCTACCCTCATAAGCCTTTAATCCATTGTTTGTAGCCTTCATTGAAAACAGCTTCCAGTAAGTTTGAAGCTATGGTTTATTGAGTGCAGAGCTCCTTCCCCAGGTAGCTTGCACCCCTGGCCACTCTTGTAGAGATCCTTTTAGGGCTGAGCTCCTGCCCTGGCCACTGAGAGGGCCTAACTGGCCCCTAGCTCAAGCCCTGGGCCTTTATATTCCCTAAGCCCCACCCCTATAGGTCAGATGACTCTCCAGTCATTGCCCCCTGCAGGGATTGCTCATCAGGACCTACCATCTAGTTTACAAGGGAGTGTACACTTACTGCTATGGCTGCTTTCTTGTTACCCATCTAGGCTCTACCCTTTTGTCTCAAAGTGCCAGAGCTACCCCTGCACTAGGCCCTCCTATCCTTTGGCATCTAATTGCCTGCCTTCTTGCAGCCAGCTTGCTCTGAGCAATGTTCCTTCGACTGGCCGCAGCTATTCATCTTCTCCTTAATGCACAGCTCTGTGCATAGGGAATAGTACCTCTTTGTTGCCTACTCCTTTGCAGCTGACCTGTATTCTGCTGCCCGGCCTCTGTCTGCCACAGGTTTTTGCTTGGAGTAACAGGAAGGTTAGTCCCCCTGTTACAGTGTAAGTTTATAGTAATTATCTGAAGAAAACAATGCCAGAAAGCCTTTAACATAGAACATATTTCAGGAATGTTATTTCACTTATTTATACATAAATTTGGTGTTTTGTAATTTTAACAGACTGGCCAAACACATCCATTAAGGTAACTGCTACAAGTTATGAATATCAGTTTTAATACTTGTGTGGAATTTTAATACTTCTATAGAAAGGATAGAGTATTATTGTTGCTGTGCTGGTCAAGAAAGTATATGAGAGGCCAAGGATGTTTTGTGATATCTTTTATTGAATTAATTGTATATTGCAAAAATCCTTGCCTCATCGAAATTGTATACATTTAATAAAACAATATAGTATGACATACTGTGGCATAGTTCCCTTGGTACAGGTTAAGATTAAGTGCTGATAGCAACGTTTATCAATGCTACTTTGATGCATTTGCAACTTTTCAATTGAGGGATCCCTTGGGGGTGGGGAAGAACCACATCTATTTTTTGTTCAGTTTGTTATCAAGTTACTGTGAAATGGCAGGATATCCTTGTCATTTTACCACAGGTGGCTTTTCATATTAGACAAGTGATCATAGGGGCAAATCAAAAGTTTACACAGGATGAAATGAAAACACTGTCAGATAAAACCAGTCTTGTTTTTGGATTCACCATGTTGTGAATGTTCACAATGTTGGTTTGCTTCTTTTTTTTTCATAAGCAGCCATGCAATTACATTTTATGTCTGAAAAGTATCATACAAAATACATTTTAAGGATATAGTTAAGATATTTTAAAAAGAAAGGTATTGGAATAATTATGTGAACACAAGATGCAAGTGTTTAAACTGCCTGCTTGCCAGATATCCTTCTTGTTGGCATTTGATTAATTTAGGGATGTTTGACAAACATTTTTACACTTAATGAAGGATGAGGGTGTGTGAATGAAAGCACAATTTAGTGGTCTGTGAACTGGACTAAAAGTTAGGCATTCCTGTTTTCTGATTCCAGCTCTGACACTGATTGCTTCTTTGATTATATCTCTGAGCTACTTTGGTTCAGTTTCACCATCCATTTTTTTTTTTAACTATTTGGCTTGACAACACTAAAAACCACCTTTGAGCTGAGACAAAACTTGAAAAATTCTGTCTCAGAATGAAATTGATGAAAGCAGTTGGATATACAACCAGGGTGTTAGAATGGGGATTAGAACTGCCTTAATTATCGTGGATTATATTTGCATCTGCTGAAGTACAATAGGATCTTTCTCTTTCCTTGCTCTTCACCAAGTCTCAGTCACCATCTCTCTTGGTTATCACTAATAATGAATTCCTTTAAAGTTTAAAGGCCCCTCCTGCTCATTCTCTCTGATTTATTTATTCTTTTTTTTTTTTTTTTTTTTTTTTTTTTTTTTTTTTTTTTTTTTTTTTTTTTTTTTTGCTCTTCCATCATTTGCTACTTACTCCTTTTTGAGACCTCTCTCTTTATATTTCCAGGACTCTTTTCTGTTCTGGTTCTTGCTTCTTTGGTGTTATCTTAATTGAATCCTCTCCTTAATGTCCTCAGTCTCTGCTTGTGTTCTCCAAAGTTCTTCTTTTCCTTCTACATATTTTTACTTGGTGGCCTTATCTGTGCTTGTGACATAAATTTCCCACTCATCCTAAACTTCCTTTCCTATCTTGACCTTCTTCAGCCTGACAAAAGCTGTTTGTGCCTGAAAGCTTGCTAAGAAGAATTTTTCCAGCTATTGAGATCGGTAAATCTGACATCTTTTATTAGACCAAAGAACCTCATCTGCCTGTGCCCTTACATGGCTACAACCTACACCCATTTCCTATCTTGACTCATTTGACACTCACATTTCCTCCATTTTGTCTGATACTTTCATGTCTCTGCACTTCCTTAAACTAGCCCAGCAAAAAATACACTTATCTTTTTCTGAACCATCCACATTTTGTCTACCTCTTGTGAGAACTTTATGATCTTTCCACCATTTCAGTTAAACTTAGGGTTTGTTTTTCACTTCTTTTCTTTCTTCTTTTAATAGATTCTTGCTTACTGTTTTAATAATAAAGGCTATCCCACGTCATGCTTTTTAAAATGTATCTTATTTTTTCATATAGCAACAAGGACATGGGTTATCAAAAGTCCTTAAATTCAACATTTTCATAAATTACCATGTGTAACAGTCACATTGTAGCTCCCTTTGCCTCTTCCTACATCAGTTTACATTGGGACCTCCTTTGTGCTCTTTAGACTTGGCATGACATCACTCTGGTTTCAATGCTTACATATGTTGACTATTCTGGGCTGACACTAGAAGGTTCATGGCCCAGCTTGCCACGGGGCTCCAACCTCCTCACCCCCACTTCTAGCCTCTCTGGGTCCTGCCCCCTCATGGTGATCCCACTTGCCACAACTTGATATTATATGTTCATGGACAGGCTGTCCCAGGAGGCAAATGAGGGGTTTGGGGTGGGTCCCTGTCTGAACTCAGGCCCTTCTGGGCTTCGGCTCACTTTTACTTTGGCTGGGTCCTACAGCCTGGGGTCCACTGCACCAGGACCCTAGGCTCCTGGGCCCCAGCTCCAGCTCTCCCCTCTGCAGGCTCTGGGCCACTCAGCCCCTAGGTATGCCTCCTTTTGTGGGCACAGAATTTACACCCCCCTTGTAGCCAGATATGTTGTAATGGGGATGTGGCATGTCAGAGGACTGAGTATCTGGGCTACTGCCCATATGCAACACCCCAGGGCTCCAGCCCCCTAGAAGTACTATAAACTGGATGCCTCTGTTGCACCCTAGTGGTCTCCAGTCTGCCCCTTACAGCCATCTCAGTCCTCAGATTCAAATATAAATTGAAGTATGAGTGTCTGCTCTCAAACACCAAGCTTGACTAGCAAACTTCCTGAATAATTTTCACCTCAGGGTAACAAATACAGAAGGCGCAGAGCACTTGTCACTTGCAACATAGGGTCTCTTATGCCTTTCTGTAATACACAGCCCTTGCCTTGGCAGTCCTTGCCTGCAGGTCATCTGAACTGGCTCTCCCCTGGTACTCTGTCTCTGGTGACTCCTACCCACAGCCAGACTGCCTTTTCTGGGATAAAACTTTTCTTTTGACCCTCTCCCTGGGTCATCTGACCCTGTACTTCTGCCCTGCCTGCCAATCACTGCCTACACTCCAGCCTAAGTAACAAATAGGGTTCCTTTGTTTATATAACTATTTACAGAAAACAAGAGAAGATTAATATCAAATATAATACATATATGCATTACATAGGTTCAACAACACATTAAAACCCATAACCAAAATATTATCTATAAACCCAACACTAGTGAATAGTCCATACAACAAGTGATCCCACGTACAACAGCCCTATCAATATATGTCCATTCACAGATTATAGACTTTAACCCTCAGTTCCACTAGGAATTCAGTGGTCATGAGCCTGTCACAGCTTTAGTACTGAGTTGAAGGATCTTTCACTGGGGGTGTTGCTGGTTTGGTAGAAACTTTAAAGGTTTGGTAGACAATAATATCACTATTCTTGGATATTTTAATACCCAAGTAAGTTGTATGTCCCAATTGTCATTGAAATTGCCGTTTGCTAAATGTGTTCTTTGTGGTATAATTATTTAGTAACTCAGTTTTAGTCCATTTAGTTTTATAACCAGACAGATTGCTAGAATTGGGATTAATGATAAAAGGGTGGGCACTGATCTCTCAGTCTGTGGCAGAAGTATTAGTACAACATCTGCATACAACAGGATCTTCTGTTTACTGGGCACATCTACACAAGACACTTAATGAGAAGAAGACTAATTCAATTGTACATTAGCACGGCTGGCAGAAATTATGCTAATGCATAGTAGATTTAGTCTAGTCTAAAGCTCATTAATATCACTTAAAGTGTTTGTCTTCACTAATGCACATTAGTGCCAATTACGGCATGTTAAGTTCATACCTGTAATAACAGGTACTAAACTTAATGTCCATTAATGAACATGTAATATGCACCCACTGTTTCCTACCTTAAGGCCTTTTATATCACCCTTATTCCATATACCTGTAGCCAATGGTTCCAATGCTAAACTAGATAGGAGGGGGCAGTGGCAACCTTGTTGAGTCCCCATTTGCAAGGGAAGTGGTTCATATAATATATTATTGGTTACAACTCTTGAAGTAGGATTTGTTTATAACAGCTGTAACTGCCATAGGAATTCTTTACCAAATCCCATTGTTTGCTAAAGAGATACCTCCAAGAAATGCAACCAAAGGCCTTTTCTGCATCAAGTGCTAAAATAGCCAGACTATGGAATTGTGTAGTGCTGCTACTATATCAAATAGCCTGGGAATTTTTTTTTTTAACTAATCCTACTTGATTTGTATTAATTAACTTAAGGAGGACCTGTTCCAGTCTGTGAGTTTTTGGCTAGGATTTCAGTGTCTACTATACTTGCTAAAGAAATTGTTTTATAGTTAGAAGAATTCATAAAATTCTTGCCCGGTTTAGGAATTACAGAAATAATAGCTTCATGTCGTATGGTTGGTAGTGTACCTTGGTTTTTAGTATCATTTATATGATTTCAATAGTTGATGTAATGAGATATCACTGACCAGAGACTTATTATTGTTCATATCCTTTAAGGCCAAAGTTATTTCATCTAATGACAAAGAAGTCTCCAAAATTTCTCTCTCCAACTCTGAAATTTTGTTGTATGGGTATAAGGTTCAGGAACATATCTATTTCCTTGCTAGTAAAATTCAGATTCCTAGTCTACAAATTTAAAATAGTTGAGTGACGTGTTGGTTGACTTGTCTCTGTGTTGTGCATATTCCCTAGAAGGGGGAGGAATTTTTTTCCCTCCTGTTGCTGTGGTAGGATGACCGCCTTTTCAAAATAGAGAGGCGGGACGCGTGCCTGCCTCTCCCCCACTGCTGGCAGCATGGCTAGAGCAGGGCCAAGAGAGCACAGGCAGATGTAGGCTGCCTGCTGCAGGGTTGGGGCTCCCTGCCCTACTGCCTTTCCCCTGGGAGCCTTGTGCTCATCATGTGCCTCCTGCCTGCCCAGCAGCAGCAGGGGGCACAACTCCATGCTGCTGCTGCTGCCAGGTGGGCAGGAGCACACTGTCAGCATGGGTCTCCTGGGAGAAAGGCAGTAGGGTGGGGAGCCCCACCCCATGCACAAATCTGGGGAGGCATGTGCCCCCCTATAGTCCCCTCCTGCTCCCCCCTTGGGGGTGTGCATAGCAGCAGGGAGCTGCTCATGCCTGCTGGACAAGCCACCCATGGCTCCATCCCTCCATGCCTTGATCCCTGGCCTCATGCAGCGCCCCAGCTGGGCAGCATCCCCAGCCCCTGCCCCACTCCCTCCCTCGCCATGGGGGCCTTGATCTGCCCCCTAGCCATGCCTACCCTAAGTCCCCTCCTCCTGCCATAGACTTACCTTCAGGGAGCTGCTTTCCATGCTACTTGGCTGTATTCCCAGCCATGTGCATATGTGTAGGCACATTCATGCACGTGATGCCACTTGCATCCTGTTCCTAGCAGCTCCTTGCAGATTGGAACACTGCCAGCCTGCAAAGGGAAACCCGCTGTTTTCCGATCTCTGCATCACGCTGTGAATCCAGGACAAATGCTGTCCTGAAGTCACGCAGCCCAGGGATAGGACTTGATGATCCCAACTCCGAGACTGTCTCATCCAGTTATGGATGGCTGGTCACCGTTGTTGTCAGTGTCAGGATTTTTTTTCATGTTTCTCAGAAGTATTGGCTATTGGAAGCAGCCAAAGCTGCAGATTTTGACTGGGGTGTGCTGATGCTTATGCTAATTTTTAAAAAATCTAAAAGCTCCTGGCTAGAGGGGCTTGCCCTTGTGCTTAGGGTCAGACCAACTGAAACATTTGGGATCTGGAAGGGATTTTACCTCACAGTCAAATTGTCATGGACTGGGGGTGGTGGTTGCCTTTCTTTGAAGTGGGGGCATGGTCCTCATCCTTGGATCTCTGAGAGTATTCCAACAACTACTCTTGTTCTTGCAGGATACTTATTAATACCCAAATCCCCCTAGTTAGTCTGTGGCAAGTTAGAGTATTCTTGGCATTTTGTGTATTGTGCCTACTGGCTGTACTAGATCAGGGCTTTTCAACCTTTTTTAATAAGCGTGCCCCTGGGTGGATGTAGAGCGGGGTGGGGGGGCCTGGATGCAGAGTTGCAGCAGCGTGAGGTGGTGGATGGTGGCAGCACATGCAAGCTTCCCCTCCCCCATGTCCAACCAGCCAGGTGCTGCCTGTTCAGCCTGCAGAGGGGTGCCACTGCCCTCACCCCACCCTGGCCCTGCTCCTGGGTGGTAGCAGCATGGGGTGGTGGTGCTCCTTCCCCACCTGCCCACATGTACCCCCTAGGGCCTTCCCAAGTACCCCTGGTTGACAACCTCTGTACTTGATGATCGTTCACAAAGCTTTTAAGAATAGTTGAGACCAGTGGTGCTAAACTTCCAGCATGCAGGCCAGATGCAGCCTCTGGCACTCATCTAGTCCATGGGGCTCTCCACAAGGTCCAAAAATTTGGTGGTGGGGAACCAGTTGGTACCTCTTCCCTGTTGTCAAATTTCAGGACCCATGGGGAGCCCTGATCCCTGTGTACTGGATCCAGCACCCAATCTCAGGGTGCAGAGCAGGGCAGGAGTGATGCATGTCACCAGGACCCAATCCTGGCATGTGTGGGCAGCACTAGGGCCTAATCCCAGCATGTAGGGCCATAAGGGGGCAATATTGGGCTCCAGGGCCCAAGCCTGGAACACAGAGCTGAGAAGGGGCAGTGCTGGGCCCCAGGGGCCAATCCTGGTGCGTGGGGGCAGCTAAAGCACTGTGAAGGCTGATCTAGGTGGACAGCCCCAATCCTGGCATGCAGGATCTGATCTATCATGCTGACTGACCCTGCACCACTCATCTGGCCCATAGGACAACAAACTTGAGTACCACTGAGTGCTGGTTCTCAGGATGGTTTAGACAGAGATGACTGTCCACAGTTTACTGGTGTAGGATGATTTAGATGGGGATGTTCCTGCCTCAGGGCTATAGATGACCTCCTGAGGTCCCTTTTAGCTCAACTTTTCCATGATTCTATACATCAAAAGGCACAATGCATTTGAAGCTGGTTCAGGCACAAGAAAGAGTATACCCATATTAATATGCCTCTTTCTCTCATTTAAAGTGCCTTGTCACTGCGTCTAGGCCCCAGGCTAAGAAGCATACCCTGGCAGCTTGTTCCTCCTCAACACCAAATCCCAGAAATGTGGTAGTGGAGGTTCTTTAGAACAACCCGGAGTGCACACCAAGAAGCATGCTAGAGACAGAGAGCCTGAGAGCTGATGCACATTCAGGGATGCCCGATGGCAGCTGTCCTTTCTCACTTTTAGGATTTGGCATGAATGCCGTGGGGATGACAAGTTGTGGCCTGCCTCTTGGTGGCAATCTTATGCTTGGCACAGCAGTAGCATAGACTGTAACAGGCGGACATCCCAGGGGTGGTCTAAATGTTGGCCTACCCACTTGTCTTCGGGCAAACTGCCCACCTTCCTCTCCGGCCATGCCTTGATGTTATATGCTTACATGATGTTACCCAGGTGGAGGTTGCCCATTTATTTGCCCAATGCTAAGGGCATTACCCATGACTCCTACCGTCAATGATCACGGCCCATGCTTCACAGATGTTTCTCCCTCCAGTTGGCTCACACTGGGACTCAAGCTCCAGAGTCTCACTGGAACTCTTACTCCCCTCTGGAGCTCATGGTCCCAGTGCCATCATCCTAGGTTCTCTCTTTTTACACCCTTGGCCTTGCATTCTGGGCCTCCAAGTGCCGCATTCTGGGCCTCCAAGCCTGCCTCATGAGATCGGGGCTCTGAGCCCCACCTCCTTGCCTTCCCTGGGCTCTCCCCTTGTCCCTGGCCCCAGGAGCTTCCTTAATAGCTCCCCAAAGCTCAGGGTCCCATCCCCTTGGAGCTTCACTCTAGCTCCTATATACGGCCTCAGACCCCCACTGCAGAGTCTGGGTGCTGCCACAGGTCCCTCCACTGACCCTGGACCCTGCCTCAGTACTCTTAATGAGTCTGGGCTCCCTCCTGCTTTGATCTCACCCACCAGGGATGTGGGGCTGGGGTTAGAAGGCACTCCATACTCACCTTTTCACCGGGGCAGTAACTGACCTGGCATTTCTAGGGGACTGTCCTGCCCCAGATAGTCCTGCTAGGCCACCCGTCCCTGGCAGGGTGCAGTGTTTAGTCATACCCAGGACCATGGGGCCTCCTCCTTCCCCATAGCCCCAGCTCTTACCTCCAGCATGTTTCACGGAGCAGCTCAGCCAGATGTTGCTTCTTCAGCTTCAGCAACAAACTGTTGTTGGCTTTGCAGTTCAGGGCCCAACTCTTATGGAGCATAGCTGGGGGCTGCTCCCAATTAGGCAGCCTTGCCTTATTGGCATTGCAGCCAGCTGCGAGCTGCCCTGCTGCTGCTGCTCAGGCCCCTGCACCCTGTGCTCTGTTATTTAGACAAACCCTAAATCTCCATAATCGCACAGCCTTTGACATACTGACAAAATGATAAAAGATCCCTGGTTGTGATGTCAACAGCTTTTATTAGCACGTGAGCTAATAAAGAACTGTCTTTAAAGGGAATTTTAGGCACTGCTGACCTCTACATTATTGATTCGCATCTGGAGGAGTGGTATGAGCTACACAGTCTCTTACATAATGCAAATGAAATTTCCTGAAATCAGAGAGGCACGTTAGTTGTGTTGGAGGCATTCCATGCTATCTTTTAGGAAGGCAATGGAGTTAGCTGACATGTTAATCCTCTTTCCTCTACATTTGAATTGACTGTGAGAGGTTATCTACTATTCTAGGAGCATAAGCAGAAAGAATTAATCTCAGAGCTTGTGTTCTCAATTATGAATTACAGCAGGATGACTTATACTTGTTTTGTTGAACTTTCTTTTTCTAACAAGCTTAAAGCTTAATTATTGTAACTTTTGTGTATTCTAAAATGCCTATGGAAATCAATGGGAGTTTTGACTCTGTAAAGAACATGTGACTACCTGAGGTGAGAGTTTACACCTGACAAGATGCTAATACATGGAGAATTAGAAGAATTCTTCTGCAGACTTCATCTGAAAGCATTTCTACAACCATAGAAGTACAAGCAAAAACAACTGAGGAAAAAGAACAAGGGAAAACAAACTGAGAAAACAAACAGTAATAAAACACCAGACTGGACTCCCCCTAGTGGACATATAACCACGTTATACTACTAAATTGACTGTTTCAGTAAGAAAGCTACGACAAAATTCTCAACAAAAGCCAGGACCACAACAACCTCTCTTCCTCGGAGAGAAAAGTCCCTAATATCCAACAATGAAATAGTAATCAAACCGGTGGACAAAGCTGGAGTCATTTGCAACCATCAAGACTATATTAGTGAGGCCAACAAGCAGCTCTCCAGCACAAAATACTATAAAGAACTTGGAGGACCCCACACCAGAATTTACTTTGGAACTGGAAAATAATATCAAATCCTTCCCATGTCAGCTTCAGGAAAAAACACTTCCACTTATCCCCCACTCTCCCATCCCAGGAACTTTCTGTATGCTTCCAAAGGTCCACAAGCAAGGAATCCCTGGCAAACCCATAATATTCAACATTGGTATATCCACACTGAAAAGCTATCAGGATTCATAGAAACTATCCTGAATCCACTTGTCACTGAAAGAGCAAGTTTTCTGCAAGACACCACTGACTTCCACAATAGAATCCAGAATATCAACCAACTCCTTGAGAAGGCCATACTTGCAATCATGGATGTCACCAGCCTGCACACTAACATCCCACACCATGAGGCACTGTTGTCTGCTTGAAATACTTTTAAGAACATGGAGTAGACTGATTTGCAACATGTTGCACAAATCATCTACTTCATCCTCAACCAGAACAACTTGACTTTCATGAATCATCACTTCCTCCAAATCATGGATACCCATGAGCTATGGGCACAAAGATGGCTCTTCAATATGCCAGCCTCTTCATGAGCCACCCAGAGGAAAAACTTCTAAAAAAAGGCACCATCAATCCTGCACTATACCTGTGTTGCATAGATGATATTTTCACTATCTGGACTGAACATATGGGTTCACTTATTGACTTCTACCAAAGGTTTAACAGCTATCCTCTCTCAATCAAACTTTCTGTGGAATACTCCTACACTAACATCAACTCTTTAGATATCACAGTCCATATCCAGGATGGCATCCTACAAACCACTACACACAGAAAGCCAACAGACCACCATACGTATGTCCACAAGACCAGCAATCATTCCAAGTATACCAAAAAATCTGTCATCTACAGCTAGGCCCTCAAATACTACCAGATCTGCTTAGAGGAGAATACTCATGATACCATCTGAGCAGCCTAGAATCTGCCTTTATACAACTGGGACACTACAGTAGAGAAATAGACTGTACATTTGAAAGAGCTATCCAAATACCCCACAATAACTGGCTACAATACAAAAAGAAACTCCCCTTTGGTTCCAGTGTGGGGTAGTAGGTGACCAATAGAGGTGTACAGTCAATCAGAAGAATCACCAAACAACTACATCCTATAATCAACAAAGATCAGACCTTGAGAGAAATATTTCCATGCCCTAATCTGGCTTTCAAACATCTCCCTAACATGGTTGGCTTTCTACTGGTCAACAGATGTCAAGTTGGAACACAGCCTTGCCTTGGTAAGAGATGATTAACCTGTCAGCAGCACATCTCTACTGCCACTACCATCAAC
>NW_017729032.1:217458549-217472410 GCF_001723915.1 Gavialis gangeticus
CCACCCCCCCCCCCCCCCCCATAATGAGACTATCAGAATCCATGTGCCTTTCCTAAAGTATGATCTACCTAATCCAATGTACTAAGTGCTTTCATGGCTGCTACATGGGTGAAACAGCAACTATGTATGAGAATAAATTACAGAAAAAATATAAAGGATGGAGACACAGACAAACCATTGGGAACACATTTCTCATAGAACACCCACTTCGACCTCACGATCTTGTGATCGAGTGAAATCTACCTCACACCTTTTAAAAAGGCAAATTTGGGAACAAATTAATTAGCTGGCTGGATACTAAGAACTAAACATTGATGCTGGGTTTATGGTGCATTATATTTTACCCAACTCCTGAATTCTTTCCACACAGGAAGAGTGAAAATAGCCATCCTCCCTTTTGATAGGCCTTGATCTCCTAGTACCTGGCTTTTTTCTGCTGCTGATGTATGCATCTGTTACCCCTTAGAATTTCTCTCAACCTCCCCTTTCCCCCCCACCCCTTGCTGTTTTTCACTATGCTGTGACTGGCTTGTGATCAGACACCTGGAAAAAGAATATCCTTCATTTCAAAGCTTGTCTGACTATATTCCAACTACATAGTTAGTCCAATAAAAGATATCACCCTAAGAAATCCTTGCCTCACATAATTTTTGGACCACCATGGCTACAACATCAGTCTTATGCTACAGTCTGTAGCTAGTCATTCTTTTACACTGGGGAATAGCTCCCTCTGCAGTATGCTATGAATGAGTGGAAAAATGCCTGTAGAAATGGTAAACAAGAAATGCAATAGACATTCTGGGCTTTTGATCTGACAGCATGGAGCAATTCGTACACTGAGTAGGTCTGATAATACCAGCAAAAGATCAGGAATGAAAGAAGAACAGATGGTTCCATGTGAATCCAGGCACGATAAACATGATAGCTGGTGAAAAGGGAAAAATGTTTTGAGGAGCTCATCAAGGCACTGTTCTTTCCTTTAGTGGTCAAAGTAGCACTGAGCCTCAAGCTTTGGACAGACTATTCTTTTGACATTTGGTCTTTTCCCATCTTCATCTTGGACAAAGTTCCTTTTGGACATAGTTCTTGCCAGTGATCTTCACACTTGTCATCCCCAGACTGTATATTGTATAATTTACTGAATCTGGGCTTGTTGGTGTGAGGAGTATAGATGTATTACCAGGAACTGGTCAGCTTTTAGTCTTTCAGAAGTGTCCTTTAAAGACTCGGGACATCATGTTGCTCACAAGAAGAAGTGTGCAATACATAAGTCAATTTTCCTTCAAAACTGTTACTGGCTAGGCACTGGGCAGAAAGGCTATGGGGCAGTTCCAGGGACCCCTGCAAAGTTCATCACAGATCTGTCTCTTCTCTTTACTGGAAGACAGGGTAGATTTGCCTGTTATAGACTAACCAAAGTGTGTGTGTGTGTGTGTATGTGGCACAAGCTTTTGTGAGCTGGAGCTCACTTTATCATAACATGTCAAACTATGTTTCTCTTCTTTTTTATTCCCAGACTCCTCAGAGCTACAACCCCACAGTGTCTGGGGAAGTAACATCCACACCACACAGATTAAATATAATTGTATTACATTTGTATCAAAAATTACTACACCTAAAAGGCATACAAACACAACATCAGAATAAAAAAGATTACTTTCAAATTTATTTAGTAATCTGTTTGCTTAAACTGTAACAAATAGACTGATGGTTCCTTATTATATTTTCCTAATAATCTAGGAAAGAAGCAGTCTGTCTGGAATAATGATTGACTTCAAAAGTAATGGGCATAATGAGTTTCAGTGCCATTTGCTATTTTCTAGCCAGAGTGTTGATATAGGAAATGTTCTCTACCAAGTTGAAGCTAAAACTGAGCCTTGAGCTCTGAGGCTATTTAAACCAGCCTGCCCAAATTTACGAGAGTTAGATGGTACCAAATTTATGCATTTATCCCAGTATAGGGTTACATGAAACAATTCCAGTACAATTCAAGCTGAGACAGCCTGTCACATTTAATATTCAAGTGAAAACTATAGGTAAAATAATGTGATTTCTCAGTATTAAACACACAGTTCCTAACCCTCAAATATGTACACTTGTGATATTCTAGACAGCACTTTTTTAAAGCAGAATCAAAAAACAAATGCAAAAGCAGCGGAAAATTAGAACTTAAATAGAAGGACAACACTTGCTTGGCTTTGTAGAAAAAGAGAGACAGTTCCTCTTCTACACACACGATTAGGACTTCCTCTTCTGTATTATGGGATTTAGTGTCTCCCTTTCAACACTATTTTTGATGTACACAATCTGGGTGAAAAGTCATTCTGCCAAAGTAAAAAAATCTTTTCCTCCTAAAAGCACAATTTCACGTTTTAATTTTGG
Organism: Gavialis gangeticus; assembly: GCF_001723915.1. Taxonomy (NCBI): domain Eukaryota; kingdom Metazoa; phylum Chordata; order Crocodylia; family Gavialidae; genus Gavialis; species Gavialis gangeticus. The sequence goes on from NW_017729032.1 coordinate 217,460,932, forward strand.
TATGTGGACCTCTGGCTCATGGGCCATGTCCACATGTGTGTGGATGTTTGGTTCCCTGGGGACAAGTAAAAGCAGTGGACCTTGTGCCACTGCTAGTTGTCCCCAGGGAATACCCATGCTACGTGCCCTCTGGCATATGACAGGATGTCCTGGGTGGGGTAGGGGAGGCTGAGACTAGCACTTACCTGGGGGCCTCCTGGGGCTGCAGCAGTGGCGATCCTGCTGCTCAGAGCCTGGCCGGTAGCTGCAGCATGGCTTCATCTGGCCACACTCTGGTTTTGAGTGGTGTGCACTGCCCCTGTGTGTTCTGTTCTGCTTTTATTTTTCCTGTGGATTTTTTTTGACCCCTAGATATCCCAAAGTCAACCCACTTCCCTCTGCTCTGCTTCCTTGCAGCATGGAGAACAACTGAACGTGCAGTATGTGGCACTGTAGATACGTCTGTGGCACCACATACTGCATGTCTGCGCTTGTCTAGATGTGGCGATAAAGGTGAAAGAAAAGTACTATCAGTTGAAATCACTAAAACACCAGTCAGTCATATATTAGGAGCAACCTCTGGAGGTCCTTCAAAGGTTTTCTTAGGTAGAGTATATTGCAGTAGTGCAGCTTGGGTATGACAAACACTCCTTTTTTTCCCCCTTCTACTGAAGCATCTGCAAAGTCTAGACAAGTAGGGACACTTCAAGGTATGAGCAGCCATAGGGATACTTAGCTTAACTAGGGTTGGGCAACTGAGGCAGTGGAAAAATACCAATGGCTGCTGCGGCTATGCGATTGTGCTGGTGGCATAGCAAAAGCTAGAAGCTGCTGCTGCTGCTCCCATGTGTCCTGCTGCCCTGGGTGACTGGCTGCTTTGCTGTGCCTCCTTCATGCACTCATAGCTGTAATGTCCAAGGGCTAAATGCACTGCATCTCCATAGTACACTGGGTACAGGCTCTCACACTGCCTTTCTGAAGTCCTAACCAACTCAGCTGTTTCTTCCTCTTTCTTTTTTTTTTTTTAAGACGCCCATTATGGTGTCTGTTTTCTGGCCATGACAAAATTTCTGTCACATTGGTGGATCTAAATTTGATTAGAATTTGGCTTAATCTAATTTCTGTTAGTAGCTTGTTCCACAAAATTTTTCTGACTGAGAGAACCTGAGGTCTGGCATTTATATACATCGTCCTGATTTTTAAGCTGGATTGTTGCAGAGGAGTGCAACCAACTTGGTGAGCTGTGGTTGGCAAAGTGTTCCCTGTGGTAACTAGGTCCTGATGGTTCTGAACACTAGTAACATGGCATTAGAAACAAAGAAGAAACCAGCAGAGGGGACAGGGGGTGGAAGCAATGTGTTTTCAATATCTTGATGCACCCTCAATGTACTCATTTCATTTTACATATGAAATCTGAACTGTCCTACACCATCTCAGATATCATATGAGTTTCTAGTCTCAGATATCACCATTTTCTAGTGGTTTATGACTATTCCTATACTAGGAATACTGACACCTTTGGCAAAGCTGAGTCTTTATACAGACAAGCCTGTGGTAGTATCTAGGCTTTTTAATACCAAGTCAAAGTTTCTGAAAAGTACTGGAAACATTATTTATTGACTCTAGAACTCTCATCAGCATTTGTACCAGTACACCTGAATGAGTGGTTGCATCAGGGGAATTTTTTTTTGTAAAATTCCTTTTCATAGACATAGCCATATAACTCTCCTTATTTTCTTCAAAAAAAAGAAGCTAAAGATTTCCTTACTGCACTCTGAGGCACTTCATAGAATCATAGAAATTAAGGGTTGGAAGGGACCTCAAAAGTTCACTGAGTCCAACCTCCCTGCTCTGGACAGGAATACTGCTGAGATCAAATGATCCCAGCAAGGTGTCTGTCCAGTTTCCTCCTGAAGACTTCCAAGACTGGGGACTGTACCACCTCCTTGGGAAGTCTATTCCAGATTCTTGTTATCCTTACTGTAAAGATGTTTTTCCTTCTTGCATCCAACCTGAAACCATTCTTTAACACAATGGTTCCCAACCTTTTTTGTCTGTGACCTGCTTCTGGAAGCAGAGTGTGGTGGAGGTGGCCTGGGGATGGGGTAACTCCTGGCATGCAGTGTGGCTCATGTTTTGTGTGCTGCACCACTGGCATTGCCCCCACAACCCGCATTTGGGTTGTGACCTGGGGTTGGGAACCGCTGTTCTAACAGTTTATGGCTATTGTTCCTTGTCCTCCCCTGGTGCACCCTAGTAAACAGTTTTTCTCCCAGAATTCTTCCAGATGTTCACCCCTTACATACTTATAGATGGCCATCAAGTCCCCCTCAGTCTTCTCTTCCCCAGGCTGAACAGTCCCAGATCCCTTACTCTTTCCTCATAAGGTTTGTCCTCCAGACCCTTAATCATTTTTTGTGGCCTTTCTCTGGACCCTTTCAGGATTCTCCATGTCTCTTTTGAAGTGCAGCACCCAGAACATCCTCCCCCCCACCCAAGAGCAGCTTCCCTGACAGCAGGCCCACTGCACACATGCACAGTTTAAAAGGGCCCGCTAACAGCAAAAAAAGCCCCAGTACTCCAGCTGGGGTCTCACCAGTGCCAAGTAGAGAAGAAATATCACTTCCTTAGCCCAGCTCTCAATGCATCGGCTAATGCATCCCAGTATGTTATTACCTCTGTTGACTATAGTGTTGGACTGGTGGCTTATGCTCATCCTGTGACTGACCATAACTCCAAGGTCCCTTTTAGTCACTGTGCTGGCTGGGACATCATCTAACCTATATTCATGTTGCTAGTCACTTCTCCCTAAATGAAGCATTCTGCATTTCTCCTTACTGAACTGCATCTAGTTTCACTCTGCCTACCTTTCCAGCTTGTCCAGGTCCACTTCAATCCACATCCTATCCCCTAGGGTGACTGCTTTTCCCCATAACTTAGTATCATCCACAAACTTGACCAGCATGCTTTCCACACCCTCATTTAAGTTGTTGGTAAAAATGTTGAACTCCTCGGGACACCACTAGCCACCTCCTGTCAAGATGATAAAGATCCATTGACTAACACTCTCTGGGTTCAACCCCTTAGCCAGTTCCCAACCCACCTAACTATGGACTCTACCAGCCCACAATCCCTCAGCTTTTTTTATAAGAGCATTATGAGGGGGCCTTTTTAAAATCCAGGTATATGACATCAACTGCATCTCCCACATCTAAGTTGTTCATTACTTGATCAGAAAAGGAGGTGAGGTTGGTCAGACATGACCTGCTGACAATGAAACCATGTTGGTTATCCTTCAGTATCATGCCTTTTGCCAGTCTCTCACAAATGGACTTCTTGATAATTCTTTCCAAAATTTTACCTGGTATTGAGGTCAAACTGGCTGGCCTATAGTTTCCTGGATCCTCCCTCCTCCCTTTCTTAAATATTGGCATCACACTGGCCCTCTTCCAGCATTCCAGTGTTGGCTACAAATGTCCAACTCGGGATCCTTAATATTCTGGTTTATTAGGCAGATTGAAACACTGTAATGAAGTCAAATCATAAGCCTCGGGGGGCGCACGCACGTGCGCACTCTCTCTCTGTTTTGTTCCCTCCCCTGCACAGAGCAAGCAATTCTGCACCCACTCCTTCACATCTTTGGACATCCCTGGCCATTAGGCAATTTCCTGCACCCTAGCTGTTGTGGCTTCAGATGCCTCATGCCTGAGGCTGTGACAAACGGTTAAGATTTCCTCTCTCTACTCTGGAGGTGTGGTACCCATCTAACTTCTCCAGTTTCCTGATGAACAGCATACTCCTCCTGAATCTTCCAATTTTGGTGGCTTGAGGACCGGGTTTGCACCATGGCAATGTCTCCCCGTGCTCCTTTCTTTGCTGCAGCATCTGCTAATTGGTTCATTTTGGCTTCTGAAGTAGAGGCCTTTTGATGACCTTTAACACGTCGAATGTATAGTGAGGATGGATGCCTTTGAATCCATCTCCAAACTGCCTGCCAGTCACCCTTTTGTGCAATTTCTTTGCCATCAGCAGCATGCCAATTAGCTTTGTTCCAATTATATATCCAGCACAGCAGAGCCTTAGCACAGAAGTCAGAGTCAGTGTAGATCCACAATTTCCCTTCAGGTGGATTATGCTGTTCAAGGAGTCCCCTCAGGGCTCATACTTCAGCAGCTTGAGCTGAGAACCCCGCTGGCAAGGGACCCCCTATCTGATCATTATTTAAATTCACCACTCCGTATCCAGTAAACCACTTTCCATTTTCAAAACTGGAGCTCCCATCTGTAAACCACACACAGGTAGGCTAATCCTCCACCGCTGGGTTTTTTTCCAGTGGTGGAGCCTCAGTGACCGCCGTGTTCCCTTGGCAAGGCTCTTTACCAGGGTACTGGTGAGTAGTGCCTTCTATTAACAAGGTAGGGGCAGGGGGGTGAAAGCCCACTGAGCCCCTGCTCCCCTGAAGCCCCCCCCCAGAGACCCCCCAGCAGCCACGGAGCCCCCTGCTGACCCCCTCAGCACAGCTGGAGGCAAGTGGGGCCCGTGGTGGGAGGTGGTTAACCTCTCAGTGAGTGGGAGGAGGCAGCTGAGTGGAGCCGGGCCGGGTCAAGCTCTGCCCAGCCCCCTAGGGACAGAGAGTGGTGGTGGGGTACTCACCAGTCCCCCTTCAGTAGGGCAGGGCCCCCCAAATCCCAGGCAGGGCCCCCCCCTTGCTGGAGAGCAGCTTCCCGGACAGTAGGCCCGCTGCGCATGCATGCAGTTTAAAAGGGTCTGCCAACAGCAAAAAAAGCCCCAGTTAGGCTCCGGAGTAGCGAGATGCGTGGGTGAAAGCCCGCTGCTCCCCTGAAGCCCCCCAGAGACTCCCCAGCAGCCGTGGAGCCCCCCCACCGACCCCCAGCACAGCCGGAGGCAAGCGGGGCCCATGGTGGGAGGGGGTCAACCCCTCAGTGAGTGGGAGGAGGCGGCTGAGTGGAGCCGGGCTGGGTCTTGTCCCGCCCAGGCCCCTACTTCGCCCAGCCTCCCAGGGAGCCACATGACCAGGCTGCGCAAACAGGCGCGCTTATCTGCTGGTGCGTGAGTTAGCGCGGAGTTTGCACAGGAGGGTGCGTGGGAGGGCCCGAGACCCTGCCTGCGAACCCCCCAGGGTAGACAGTCCCAGCTGTAGCCAGCCTACAAGAGGCATGACATGGATGGGCACGTGTCGCACCCTGAGGGTCCCCTCGGGCTCTGCAGCCCCCCACTCTGGCACCTCAGAGATGGCCGCCCAGACGAAGCCCGTGGTCCTGGGCTCCACGCAGACAGAGCCCTTGGCTCTCGGCTGCGGGGGCTGCCAGTCCCTTTTTCAGGCTCTGGGGGCCAGGAGCATGGCCACCTCCCCTTGTGGGGTCTGCTCCCTTTTGGGGTCTCTGGCTGGAGGAGCTCCAGGCCACAGTCCAGAGACTGCATGCCATCAGGGACTGTGAGCAGGAGATAGACTCCTACTGCCAGGCCCTTCTCCCCCGGGAGCCAGAGGGTAGACCACAGTCTCCCTCCAGGACAAAGGAGGACTCTGGGAACTCCTGCTCTGTCCAGTCAGGGGCATGGACCAAGGTGGTCAAGGGCCCTAAGGCCCACCGCACCAAGGCCCCTGCCCCGCCGGAGCTTAGCAATAGGTACGCACTTCTTGCTGCTCCAGCAGAGCCTGCTGAGTTGCCAGCTCCCACAGGCAACACAGGCTCAACTGCAGCTACTGTCCCTGCTCTCCCAAAGACCAAATGTAGGTTGTTTCTTGTGGGAGACTCCATCCTGAGGATGGAGCGGGTGATCTGCTGCTCCGACCCCTTAGCCCGGGAAGTCTGCTGCTTCCCCGGGGCCCGCATCCGGGACATTGCGGAGAGGATCCCTAAGCTCCTCAAGCCCACAGACCACTATCCCATGCATCTTATTCATGTGGGCACCAGTGACACGGCTCGGAGCACTCCCAGCTGGGTCATGAGGCGGGAGTGGATTTGGGATCCACAGGGATTTGGGAGCGGGACTAAAGGGTCTGGGGGCACAGGTGGTGTTCTCATTGATCCTCCCAGTCTCAGGCTATGGGCTGAGGAGGGAGAGGAGGATCCAGGTAGTTAACTAAAGACTGTAGCACTGGTGCCATTGGGAAGGCTTTGGCTTCCGTGACCACAGCCTGCTGTTTGGCTAGAGAGGCAGCAAGCTGCTGGGAAGAGATGGCCTCTACCTCTCTCCCCTGGGGAGGAGGCTCTTCTCAGCCAGACTGGCTGACCTGCTCCACCGGGCTTTAAACTAAGCCGGTTGGGAGACTGGGGGGGGGACACTACCATCACTGCTGGCCGCTGAGCAACCCTTGCAAAGTCAGCAGACCAAGGCACTTAAGAGAGCCCACCCCCGCCCCAGCCCTGGATCAATCTGTGGGCAAGGCAAGAGCCCCCAAGGGGACACTTGTCTGCATGTACACAAATGCCAGGAGCTTGGGGAATAAGCAGGAGGAGCAGGGTGGACGACTGGAGACCCTCTGGGTTAAAATCCAGGGGGAACATGGCACAGGGGACACAATGGTGGGAGTCTACTACAGAACTCCCACCCAAAGGCCTGAGCTTGACCAGGAATTCACCCAGGAACTGGCTGAGGCCACATGCTCCAGGACCATGGTTGTCACAGGTGACTTCAATTACCCGGACATCTCATGGGAAGATCACTCAGCAAAATCCAAGTGGTCACAAAGCTTCCTCTCATGCGTGGATGACCTCTACCTGACTCAAGAAGTCTATGGGTCAATGAGAGGCAAAGCGCTGCTTGACCTGGTACTGGCTACTGGGGATGACCTAATCAGTGACCTAGCGATAGATGGGAAGCTGGGTGACAGTGACCACGAGCTGATCACCTTCATCATCCACCATAAAGCTGGCAAGTCAGTCAGCAACACGGAAGTCCTTGACTTCAGGAAAGCCGACTTGACAAGCTCAGGAGGCTTCTTGGCAAGGTCCTAAGGGACCATGACCCGAAGTGGAGGGGAGGTCAGGATGAGTGATTACTTCTCAAGGGAGCGATCCTGAAAGCACAAGCAATGTTTAACCCATCTTGGAGGAAAGGCAGCAAGAGGGCACAGCAGCCCCCCTGGCTCTCCAGGGACCTAGCAGACCTCCTGAGGCTAAAAAGAAAGGCCTACAAAGGATGGAGGATGGGATTCACCTCCAAGGAGGATTATTCTGCACTCGTCCGGTCGTGCAGGGAGCAAACCAGGAAAGCCAAGGCTGAAACCGAACTCCAACTAGCTTTGAGCATCAAGGACAATAAAAAGTCCTTTTTCAGATATGTCGGGAGCCAGAGGAAAAGCAAGGGGAATATTGGACCGCTGCTGAACCAGATGGGGCAACTGACACCCAGGAAAAGGCCAGCCTATCAAATGGGTACTTTGTGTTGATCTTTCATCAGTCCCATGGGTTGCCCATGCCCGCTACAAGACAGGGAGGTCCGAGTGAGGGAGATCCCCTGCCCTCCATTAATGCTGATCTTGTGAAGAAACACCTCGAGAGGCTAGATACCTTCAAGTCAGCCAGCCCTGACAATCTACACCCCAGGGTACTCAAGGAGCTGGGGAGCATCATAGCTCAGCACCTGGCACAGTTCTTCGAGAACTCCTGGCGCTCTGGTGTAGTGCCGGAAGACTGGAAGAAGGCCAGTGTGGTGCCTATCTTCAAGAAAGGGAGGGAAGTGGATCTGGCTAACTATAGGCCCATCAGCCTGACTTCTATCCCGGGCAAGATCTTAGAAAAGTTTTTTAAAGAGACCATCCTTAATGGACTGGCCGACGCCAACATCCTAAGGGATAGCCAGCATGGGTTTGTTGCGGGTAGGTCTTGCTTGCCCCAATCCCCCTATCAGTTTTGGGGTATGCACTTTCATTAGAATAAGTAACCATATAATTCGGTGTGTCATTATGCTTTTCTCTGAACTGGGTGGCTGCAATTGCCCACCCCTTGACGTCCAATTAACCTCTCTGCATCCTGAGCCTGGGCTAGGACTTCTCCCAGCACATATCTCCCAGTTTCTCCAAGTGGCCCCATCAGTTCAATTATGGACTGATGCATGCCTTCCTGTACCTCCTTCCAAAACCCAGGAGGGTAATCTATACTTCTTATGTCCGATGTCCATTTGTTCTCCTTGTCTAGGGGCAGAACGTCTCTGACAGCAATTCCAACATAACACACTGGATCACATAGTGCCTAACAGGTTCCCCAGGTGTCTGGGGGCTAGCCCCAAAACCACTATGCTCTGGGGAATATTGTCTTCCCCCAAAGCAGTCCTCCTGATTCATAGCTGCCTGGATCTCTGGGGTGGTACAAGCACCTAGTAGGCGGTGCCATTCCCAGACACTCAGGGTTTCACACTCCACTACATGGAGGGATTTCTGCAACCACCATCCCAAATCCCTATTGTTAGCAGATCCCAGGGTCTTGACCAGGGCTGCTTGATCAGCTCCACCGAGGGGGACCGTTACCTGTGTGGTATCCATGGGTTTTCCCTGAGCATCCTGAGTGACTGAGGTCTGTGTGATTGTGCTCACCTCAGGCACCAGGGTCCTCTCCTGATCTGACTTAGGGTCTTCAGGAGAAGGATCTCCTGCATCCTCTGGATCTCAAATCTCTCCCGGATTGAAGGGGATGTCTGGATCCCCAGCTTGGTCTCCCCAGATGACAGCTGCTACTTGCAGGCTGCACTCCTGGAGTTCCTTTTTCAAATGGTTAATGGTATTTAGACAGGGGCCATGGCAGACCTTGGCTCCCTTCTCAGTTTGGTCTTTAGCCATTGTCTTTACCAATTTTTGCAAGGCTTCTCAGCTAGCCTTTTCTTGGTCCAATATTTCCAATTGTCAGGCATTGTCTTGATTTATTTTTCTCAATTGCTCATTCTCATGTTTGAAGTTCGGAGACAACCCCTTTAGAGTCTGATTACTGGTTTCCAATTGGACACATCTATCTTTTAGAATTTGGATTAGCTCCTCCTTTTCCTCAATTTCAGAGGCTTGCTGAGCTTCTTCCTCAACTGCTGTTTTTACAGCATGCTGTAGTAGTCAGACCAAGGCACTAGGCTGCCTTTGAACTGTGGGTTTTTCACAAAGGCAAAATCTTTCAAATTGGGCTTCTGTGTCCCCTATGGAAAAGCCTGAGGTGCACACATCCTCCCTCCATGGGCTGGGTCCACCCTTCAGAATCTCCCTATGGAGAGGGGAAATTTCCTCCCTCCATACCCACTTATCCTCTTGGCCTCCTGCTCCAACTTTAGGGTTTTTTCCCTAAACAAAGACATTTTCCTCAACATGCCTCAAGCCTCTGTTTCCTTGAGCCCTTGTGGTCCCAGCCAACTCTGCCCCTGCTCCTGCAGTTCTACAGCCAACTCCCTTCCTTAGGATATGCCCACCCCTTAGGTGACAACGAAATCCAGACCCTCCTTGAGTCTGCCCAGCCCGTTGGGTGAGTCTAAATCCTAGTCCACCCCCTTGGGTGACTATTGCCCACCCACCTCCGTGGACATGGGTTCTATCTGGAAACACGGTCTCCCCAATTACCATCTGCTAATAATCCTAGCATGTGGCCTCCACCAAATAATGTTGGCTACAAATGTCCAGCTCGGGATCCTTAAAATTCTGGTCTATTAGGCGGCTTGAAGCACTGTAATGAAGTCAGCTCATAAACCTGGGGGCTGGTCCGCACACACACAGAGTAGCAAGCTACAAATGTTGCGGGGTGGGGGGAGCACCAGAGTCGGGTATACTTATCCCACAAGCGGTGAAGTCTGCCGTCGATGGCCAGTCCAGCTTCTTCCAGCGTGGTGTCTTCCTCCAGAAGGGGGTTGCTGACTGGTTCTTCTGGCTGGACAGGTCGGGTGCTGGTCAAGTTGGAGATCAAGAGGACGCTGCTGAGGGTCACTTTTCACTGCTCTTTATCTGTCCTTTGCAGACTTTGGTGACTTGCCAGTTTTCAGGTTTGCTCAATCCAGGGGTCGTTGACCCTCGTGGGGACTTCCCCCTTGGTGGCTACTGGCTGGCATCTGTCAGCCCCAAGGGTCGTCCACATGTATGTGCAGGCTTGGGAGTCTGGTGAATTTTGATTAATTTACCACTGTCGTGAATAGGTCTCTGGGAGCGGTCGGTCTTGGAGATATTCAGCCCCAGAAGCTGGTCCCCGCGTTGATTAACTCTGACCAGGGCTTCTAGCCCTTGAACAGTGAAGTTTAGAGATTCCCGGTTGCTACATTGTCTCCTGTAGACTTCTTCAGTTGGTTGATCTGTGGTTTCCGTAGGTGTTAATTGCCGCTTGTTACTGAAGCCTGCTACTGTGTTACCCATTCAATCACTGATTCACTCGCTCTTTCAGGAGCCCGCCTGATGCAGGGAGGCGGAGGTTTGATTCCTGCCCTTTTTAACATTGTTGCTGTGTATAACTTGCTTCCAAAACTAAAACACATTTCGTAAAAGGTGAAGAGTATAAAATATAAGCTACAAGAGTAATGCTATGGCACACAAATAGATAAAAATACCAAAATACAAAGGGGAGATGAGATACAAAATGCACACATACAAACTTAAAACACAATTCCTTATCTTATAGTGAAAGAAAGAGGAAGGAAGAAAAGGTAGAAGAGGAGAAACTTATCCAAAAAGGGGAAAGCAAATGCAGGCAAGAGGAAAAGGGGGCTTTCTGCTACACCAGGACCTCTCCTGGGGACCAGGAGTCTTCAGATACCTTCACCAATAGTCCCACAATGACTCCATCCAATTCCCTCAGCACTCTTGGCTATACTATAGTCCATCTGTTCCTGCTGACTTGAAGACATTCAGCTGCTATAAGTGTTCCCTTACTAGTTCAACACTGACCACTGGTTGGCAATCACCATGAGTGACTGGTGCCTCCTGAATCTGGAGGGGCACCTGCAGAAGCCACCGATGATGGTAGCCCTGCCAGGGGGGGCTTCAGCCCTGCTGACAGTGTCCAGTTTCTGACCAGGTGGGTGACCACCATTTGCATGCAGGAACACGAACACAAAGCATTCATTAAAGAGTTCAGCTTTCCCCTGACTGTCTGTTATCAGCTGTCCTTTCCCATTCTGCAAGGGCCCCACGTTTCCCTTGTTCTTTCTCCTGTTCCCTATATACCTAAAGAAGGACTTCTTATTGTCCTAGATTTTGGTTGCCAAAATAAATTTCTCTAGACCACAGCATTCCTGTTAGAAGCCTCAGAGGCCTAGGACCAAACTCATAACCTCTTGGTTCACGTGATGCCCCACAATCACCAGAGCCACAGAATATGGCTACTTATCATCTTTACACATGTCTCTCTTAAAGTTATGAATGCACAATCCTTCAGTTATTATGGAGCAAAGCATTCAAAAATATGTGTTGTGAGAGCCAGGTCCTCAAATGTTTTAACTGAATGGATCCGGGGGAGTCAGTCAATTTACAAGAACTCATTATGGGCCGGCATCAGAAATGATGCTCAGGGGCAATCAG
>NW_017729032.1:217472421-217478751 GCF_001723915.1 Gavialis gangeticus
CCGACCCTTAATCTATGAATCTATGAATCTATGAATTATCTGGCCTTGCCTCTTTAGCATGTGGTATCTTAGCAAGAAAACTGCCCATTGCTGTTTTAGTTATGTACATTTCTGGTCCTTTAGTTTTTTTCAAACAAAAGCTTTTTGCTTCATTTATTGATTTCAACTAATACAGGAAAATAATTGAATACTGGTAGTATGGTGGCAGCAAATATATTGCATCTGTAAACCCTTTTATTGTATGCCATGTAATGTACAATAAAGTGTTATATGAATATCCAAACAATTCCAATGTCTTTAACTGGGATACTCTAGGTTTGCAAGTATGTAGGAGGGAAATCCAATACCACCATAGGAAGTTATGACCATGTGTATATACGTACTAATATGTTTGCTTTTCTTACAAGTCTATCTCTGTGTTGCATTTTATTTTTGGTTATGCTTTTTCAGTTTCTATTCCCTTTAGAGACTTGTTTTGTACCCCTTTCTCATTTGAGACTCCAGTGGAACCATTTACGTAAGAAATGGGCCTGTTGTTAATTTGATTATGTAAAATAAAATATTTTAAATTGTCATAACATTGTTTATGTTCTGTGCTCTGGGGACGGACTAAATACCAACATGTCATGCATTGGAAAGTAATTTTTAAATCCCCTTTGATTAGAAAATTACATGCAATGAAAATATTTTTGTGGCCTGAAGGTGATGCTGTTTCTCTAGGAAAAAAAATTGATACAGAGGCATTTACTGAGACTATTTGGAAGTAATAAAAAGCACTTGCTCTGATATTTTATACACACTTATTAATGTTCTTAGGCACAGTTTAATCAAGCACTTCATTCCTAATCAATGATAATTTTATAAGATGTAGACTTTTCTGATCAAGGTCCAGATGGACTAAATTAAATCTTCCAGATTACAATGTCATCTGAAAATATATTAGCACATCAAGTAATTTTTAAATAAGTCACAAAGACTTTAAATAGTTTTTTTTTGATGAAATCATATATCTAAATGCACTTCTGAAATTTTGTTCACGAGAGTAGTGTTTAATGTGAGGTTTTTGCAAAAACTCCCAGTAGAACTCATTATACTTTATTTATCTATACCAGACAGTCCATAAAAGTTAAGAATAAGCTAGGTTTTTGTCATTACTTTAATATTTGAAAATTGGTTTGTCTCGGGTTTCATTGCAACTTTTAAAAATACGTGCCAAAATGTGTACTCTGGTAAAAATTTGGCTGAAATTCCATATGCTGCCTTTATAGGGCTAGCTCTTTTCTTCTTTTTATTAATCAATCTTCTGTTTCTTGATAGATAACTGGTACTTCATTCTTGGGTGGAGGTATCTTGTAGGTGTTCCCTGTTGTTTTTGGGGATTGCTTGGCAAATCACACATTCTCAGTCCCAGAAAGGATCATCTTGATACAGAAAAATCACTTCATTCATATCCTGAAGTGCTAGTACCAGAGAGGTCCCTACTGTCATTGGTGATGGGGCCTGAGATGCCTCAACAGAGGTGTAACTGGGAATTTGGGCACATTTGGTGGCGGGGGGAGGCAGATGGGTGCTGGGCAGGGAAGAATTTACTGGAGTCAAAAGACCCTGGCAGGTGCTGTGGCTTCTGTGACAAGAGTCTCTTTCTTTTCACTGTGGGGGCTGCTGCTGCCATATGGGCTCCCTGCACACAAGGGAGCTCTGCACAGCTGCCCGCTCTCAAGTGGTGCCTGAGGTTGGTGTCCTGCCTGCCCACACCTAGTATAGGCCCACAATCCTTGTATGGTAGCACAGGGAAAACCTTCTGCATCTGCAGACTGTATGGGAATCAAGGGGCCCAGGAGAAATCAGGTATTGGCAACAGGATCTTATGCTCCCTTGTTGCAGAATCAGAAGAAAATTGGCAAACTCTTCTGTAGACATGGGATAACCATCAAAAATATGCAGGGGACGGGGAAGAGTGAATGAACCTTTTCAGACTCTTGGCTGCCTGCAGGATGTTATAGGTAGCTATTAGTGTTGTAGGAGTGCAGGAGGCCACATTAAACCCCAGGTCCCCTGAGTTGTGGGGAGAGAAGTACTGGAGTGACACTTGCTAGTTTACTAGAAAACCTTGCTGTTATTTACACAGATCCACTCCAGAATTTTAGGTAATATACAAGCCCAAGCTACATGTGCATCCAATGGGGCTGCAAGGCATCAACATCATGACTGGGCCCCTGGGTGCCACCACAATAGAAACAGTAAAAATAATCAGTAAATATGGGTTCATGAAATTTGCAGTATTCAGAACTGGCGGGTTTCAAGCAGCACAATGAAGAACTGCCTTGCACTTTCATGAGGGTATGTTTAATGATCCTGTTAATCTTTTTCTATTCTGCCTTCTCTGATTATACAATTTTGTATAGATTCATCCCACCTACTAGCCTATTTTGATCTCCCGTTGCATCCTGTTCTGTTATGTAGATTGTGAGCTCTTTGGGGATTGTCATCTTTGTTTTTTGAGTAAAGTGGCTTGTATAGTATAGGCCCAATCCTCAACCAGAATTTGTAAGTTGCTAGAGATCTGTGTAGCTCTACTTTATACAGCATTAAATAAGTTCTGAAATACTCCCAGGAGATGAACTGGGGGCTTTACTTTGGAACCTTGCATACCATATTCTGTAAAGTCTAATTCAGTTTCCAAAGGATTTATTATATTGAAAAATCACAGTTGGGGAAGGTGAGATTCTATTTTACCTCCTGCAGGGAGGATACATGGAGGAGAAGTGTTGTTTCTATATCTGGGAAATGATTTCTGGTTTTCTGCTGTCAGTAAAGTCTTCATCAAAACTCTCTCCCAGATCAGAATTCTTCTAGATGAACTAATACCTTAGCTAGCTTTGTGCCTGGAAGGAAACAAACAGCAAAGAATCAGAAGTTTTCTCTCCAAAATGCTGTTTCTTCTTGAATGTTGCTAGTTTCTTTTTGGAAACTGAAGGCTGAACATGTCTCTCATTCCCTGATGAATAACCTGATTGATTGTTTCCATATAAGCCAGGCAAGAAGTGTGCAGTGATGTTTTTGTTTAACTGTATCTGAGACTACAGTCACTTTCCGTTTTCTGTCTAACTGATTTGTAAAGACATCCTGCAATTGCTTTGTGCTGCAACATATACTCAGAGGGATTCATTAAGTGATCAACGCATGGACCCCATTCCCTGCCCCCCAACACCTGTAATGAGCAATGTACTTGAAGGGGAGACTTATGTGGGGAGTGAGGAAAAAGTCTAGAGTAAATTGTTAGATCTCTATTTTTCCTTTGTTTTTTCTTGCCTGGTGGTTGGGAGTGTGCAGGGGGGAGTAACAATCCTCTGTGACTCAAGCAGTCCTCATACTGGTGAGGCTGCAGCAGGAGGCCTGTCATTAAGCCTGTCATTAAGCCTCAGTCCTGCTAAACTTTCACAACCTCTCAGATGACAGGCCTCAGATACTAGGGCTTTATAAGTTAAATACTTCTCTTGTTATAACATAATCTTTATGAATGAAACTGCTTGATCTCACAAGGGCAAGATCAGATTGGCTGATTTGCATTAAGAGCATTTAGGACTAGATTTTCAAGAAATGCTCAGCACCCACAATCAAGGCCAGTTTTTCATAATTATTCGTCTCCCCTTTGGACACTAGAATGTGGATGAGCCTTTCTTGCAGAGTTAACTTGGGCAGACAACATCAGTGTTAACCTGTGCTGGGTGTGAGCAGCTACTCAGCAGTCATTTAAGTACCGCATCCTTGTTCATGCTGCATTCACCCCCTGGAGGTGCTGGGACTCCTCAGGGCACAGCCCAGTGCTGTTTGTGCACCAGAAACCTGAACTACTCTGATTTATTTTTTTCCCAGTGAAGAGCAATAGAACTTATTCATCGTTCTGGGAGGGACAGAGTATGGGGAGACAGAGGAGGATTAGCAGCGCATGAGTAATGTATTCTCCATCCACACTGCTTTCTCTCAGGTACCAGCCTGCGAGAAAGCAGCACTGGACCTTTAACATGTACTTGAAGCTAGTTGGCCAGAGTTTGAATAACCATCATGCTCAGGTAATACATTGTGGGTACAGATGAGAGGGAAGGACTGGGAGTAACTCCCCAATAAGGGCCCAAATTCACTTAACAGTGAAGCATGGTAACATTTCCAGATAAGCTCAGCATGGGGTGTTCCAAATTCTTGGAAAAAGCCTGCCTATGATTTTCACATTGGAAACTGCTGGGTGATGGTAAGTTGTATTAGGCCATGATACTGTATTTGGAGCACTGGTTGAAGTTTTAACCATAAATAAAAAGAGAATTCTAAAACAATGGTACAGTCTGGTTTGTTTAGCATCGCACAACTTCAAGGCATTCAAATAGGGAGTTAGTGTAGGAACACAACACACACAGGGCCTCCCCTTGCTAAGATGTACATACTTCACTTTATGAGCAGTCAATGCTACTCCGTCCTACATAAAGTTAAACACAGATTCATGTCCTGGTAGCGTTTGGCCAAAGGGAGATAAACGTGTCTATTTTTGCCTGTGTGTTGAGAGAAGTGTTCAATAGATGGTATTGGGGCTTTCACTATAGATTGGGCAAAGGCATTTCTTGTTCAGATAATATAACATTATGAAAGTTGCTTTATGCAGGGAGATCCTTAGATTCCTTTGAAGCAGTTTGCAAGACTGGGACCTAAATCAGCATTTTTTAAATGTTCACAACCTTAATTTAAGACAAAGTTAATATTTTGCTAGCTGGCCTAATGCAAGCTGTCTTTTTGTGCCTTATTAATTAGAAACTTTTCCTTGGAGGGAAGACTATGTTTACTTATGAATAAAGAAGTCAGCATTTAAAATCTGGACATTTACCATATTGTGATAATTCCCTTTATCATGATATTTGCAGAATTTCTTACATTTAGATTGGTTAATAGCACAAACGCTGCCATGGTTTTAATGCTGCACTACATTAAACATGTAACAGTACTGTATTTAGTGCAAAATTAACAAAAAAAAAATGCAGGACAAGTCCCAGTAGGACATCCATTCCGATCAGGGTCTATAAGCTAAAGATGAATTATTGTAGATCCTGACATGTAAACTACTGGTACTTTTAGTTTAAAAAAAATCATTCTAACCTGCAGTTTTAATATTAATTGGAGGCTATAATGATAAGAACCTATTTACTCTATTTAGGAAAATGCATGAGTTAGTACAAGTTAAATTTTGCTATGAGCTTGATGACGGTTGGCTAATCAGGGGGTATAAATCAGGGCAACTGTATTGAGCCGTGAGTTGGTTGGGAATCTGGCCTATTGTCTTTACTTACTAAAGCACTATAAACAAATAACAACATAGTTACAACACTTAAGCCAAGCTGTGCACAGATTTGGGCAAGTGTCAATGAAGTCATTAAAATTAGAGGGAGTGTAAGCAGGTACAGTGTTCAGTCCCTGATGTTTTATATATATTGTGTTGAAGAGTATATAGCACAGACTCCCAGCTTCTTTGAGCTGCTCTGTCCTCCAAAACACATGCAGGTGACATCACTGTTCAAGGGCTCTCTATGGGATGACAGATAGGTTAACCAGGTTAGCAAGGAAAGCTGCAGGAACTGCACAGTCTCATAGCATATGATAACATATTATACCCATTGTGAGACCATTAGTTTTGCAGTTTTCTCCGATAAGCATAAACATAGGAACGTATAATAAGTGTTACTAGAAGTGGTATACAGTATATGTCATCTGGGATTTTACTGTCTGCAGTTTTTAAATTCAGCTGCTTCCCCCAGGACTAATCAATATTGATGGCAATTATTCTTAGTGCAGAGACCAAATGGATTCAGTGCTTTTCTCCTTCTTTTTAGTTAGGGGTTGTTTTTTTGGGTGGGGAAGGTATAATATAAAGATGGGGAAAAATGTCATGTAGATACTGGAATTTGATCCTATAATTGGAACAGCTGTTTATATGTCAGGTTTCCTTTGCCCTTTTCTAGTTTATAGCTGAGCTACAGTAATGGCCCATTTACTTTAACCCTTAGACAGCAATGAAGTGCATTACCAAGCCGAAGAGCTTTATGTTTCTACACATGAACAAAATTAAAAAATCCCACAAGCTCATCATAAAACAATTGTCTGGAGCATCACATTAAAGTCATTACATACGTTTTATTTATGTATTTCTGTTTTTAAGTTTTACATCTTGGAGGACTAGGTGTTTAGAACATAAGGGCTAAGTTCAGAGTCAAAAAGCCTGAAGGCTGAATCAATTCAATTTCGTAGGTTAGTCTACGCTGCGTAGATTGAACTGATAAGCAGGTCAAA
>NW_017729032.1:217483751-217488779 GCF_001723915.1 Gavialis gangeticus
TTATTTATGTATTTCTGTTTTTAAGTTTTACATCTTGGAGGACTAGGTGTTTAGAACATAAGGGCTAAGTTCAGAGTCAAAAAGCCTGAAGGCTGAATCAATTCAATTTCGTAGGTTAGTCTACGCTGCGTAGATTGAACTGATAAGCAGGTCAAAAGACATTCATTTTTGATTCTGGAAATGCAGCCACATGCCTGCAGTGGCCCAGGTCAGAAGCCAGGGGCACTAGAGCATGCTTTGCTGCTCGGCTGGAACAGACAACTTGGGCCAAGGCTAGCCCACCCACCCTGCAAGGGCATGCTAGTGGGGGAGGTGCAAATCATCCTGGGATGCTGGAGGCCTGTGAGGTAACTTGAATCTGGAGGTGATCTGGGACAGAAGTTCAATAAACCAATTTAACCTAAATCAGTTAAGTCTCCAGGTTTATCTTAAAGTAGTTTTGGCCATTTAAAGCCAGTTATGTGCACTGAACTTCTGGTGTTACAGATTTGAACCAGATTTTTATCATTTATACTGATTTATGTGTAATTTCTGTCCCTAGCCAAGAAGGTTCTCTCAGTATACAATCAGTTTTACAACTAAGAAGAAATGTAAGCTAGCCATAATACAATTTTTCCCATACAAAACTTAAGCTTCCACATCAGGGCTCTGCTCCTGCAAATGTTTAGGCAGTGGCACATACTTAATTTTACTTACCTAAATTATTTCATTTACTTCAGCCAAATGAACCAGTTTTGTACAGTTTAGTATGTGTATAAGCATCTGTGGAATTGAAGTCTTTTTTGGGGTAGAAAGGGCTAATCTGGCTATTGTCTAACAATAGAATTTCCATTCTATCAGTTTGAAACAAAATTTTAGAATTTGCTGTTTCATTTACAAGTTTCTGACCCTCCTCAAAGATCTTTTTTTGCCTATATTTTTTACCTAGTTCTTTTTTTTTAAGCTTTGCATCAAATAACTCCTTTATGCCCCACAAAGAGTTATTGGGTGGGAAGAATCACATAACAAATGGAGGGCTGGCTATTGGTAACCTCTTTCAGATAGTACAATATAACTCGGGTAAAACATCTGAGAAGAATGGAAATGGAGATAGCAATTATGCTGTGGGTTAAAAGGTAAAGTGTGTGGTAGGTCTTGGGAAGCAGGTTTTCTGGGCCTGACAGTGTGTTATCTTTGGGTTTCATAATCTCAAGAGAGTGACTCCTGTGGTCTCAAAGATTAAGCCTTGCGGTTTGAAATGATTCCTTCCAGCTTTGCTTTTGTAAATAATTGCTTAATGGTAAATCAGAGTCTAGAAAACCATTGCTAATATTATAATAATGTAATTTGCAGCTCAGCTGGCTATAGCTGATTGCAGGCCATGTTTCTACATGTGAAGATAATTTTCAGCTCACTGTGAAAATGTATTTCTAAGTTTTGTGATATGGTGCTAAGACAAGAGTGGTCTTGAAAGAATACTTCTGGTAAAATCTCAGAGTGAAGGTATTGGGGTGACATTTGTGGAGAAGGGGTAGTTTATTTAAAAGCACAACTCAGCCATTTCTCCTGCTTACAAATATGGTGGCATCCTCAGTCGGCTAAACTCTAGTGAATTCAAACTCTCAATTAGATGAAGGTTTGTTACGGTCCCTGGGGCTGCTTTGACTGAAGTTCCACTCCTAAGAAACCTTTGGCTGCAGGCCAATAGTACTTCTACACTTGGCAGGTCTGAGACTAATCATTCCTGAAGAACTAATACTTCCAATGGAACAGATTTCTCCAGTTCTTCTCACCTTGGGTGCTTCATCTGGACTGAAACCTTGTCCTAGGAGCTCTGCAAGACAGATGTGCCTTGGTAGTTCTACATAATATAAAACCTTTATTTTGCAAAGGTTTTGAGTGTCTGCCTCACTAAGATTTGTAAAATGTGTTGTTTCAGATTTTATGGAAGGGATTCATGGCTAATTTTAGCAAGATTGAAATTGTTTCTTCCTCCCTGAGTTCATTTTTTCTTAGTAAAAGTTTTATCTGAATGTGGATTGAATAAGACCATTGGTGTTTGGCCCCATAGTTGGGGAAGTGGAGGGCAGGGGGGAGGAGGGAGGGAAACTTGCTGATAATACCATCTCTCTAGAGAAGAGTCAGAGGCCATTACTTAAAATGCACAGAGAGATGAAACAAAACTAAACTGACACCTATCTTTGACTAATTATGGACCAAGTCCTGAAGCTTTTGTGTGATTAAGGTGAATGGTGTTTGGTCCTCTGGGTTTTCTTTACTTTTGAGAAATAATGTGCATTTTTGTTGGAAAATAGTGGTTCAATCTTTTTTGTAAAGCTCCAATAATTTGTATTTCACTTTGCAGCAATTTCTTATAAAGGGACCTGACTATAGAGAGAATACACAGTTAATTATCATTAGACTTCTGCTTTTGATTAATGCTGCTAATTAGTTTCTGTCCTTGACTTTTTCCAATTAAGGCATAGATGCCTGGGTGCTGAACACCTGGGCGGATTTTACCTAATTAGATGAAAGAAACATGGGCCTTATTTGTAGATAATTATTTAAACTTTCACTAGTTGTTTTGCTTTAAACATGGTGGTTATGGGCTTGTTCCATCCTTCTGAGTGCCTCATCTTCAAGCATCAGTAGAACCCTGCACAAGCAACCAGCAGCTGGATATATAGCCTTTTCCCTCTGGCTAGGTACAGACATTACACTTAACATGCGTTAAGCACACAGCAAGTGCTTTAAAGCTGTAATATAACAGATAGTCTCAGCACTTAAAACACTTTAAAATGGTGGATTCTGCTCTAATTTAACCCCTGATGGATGTGGTATTAGACCATGGGTGGGAAAAATACAGCCTGTGGGCTGGATCCAGCCCGCAAAGCCATTCTATCTGTCTCGCAGGGCTCCTAAAAAATTTAGAAAATTAATATTTATTCGCCCATGGGTCTTGTAAAAAATGAGCGGGACCAAGGGCAATAGGACCCATGGGGAAGCCCAGCAGGCTCCCACAACAGCAGGGCATGCCTGGCCCACCCCAGCTGGAAGCCTCAGCAGGGGCTTCTGGCCTGGGAGCATGTGGCTGCCCTGTGCTTGAACCTCAGGTAAGGTGGGTTGGGGGAAAAGGGCAGGGGAGGACCCCAGGCAGGGAAGGAAGATGGGGGGGGGCGGGAAAAGCAGCCCCTCGCTCGCCCTGTGGCTGGTGCCCCATACTGCAGCTGCTTGCAGCCCATGTGGGGCTGCCTGTGCCTGCTCCGGACAGCCCCGTGTGGGCTGTAAGCAGCTGCAGCAGTGAGCGAGGGCCACGGGGTGGGTGAGGGGCTGTTTTTCCCTGCCCCCCCCGTACTCAGTTTTCCCTGGGCTCCTTCCTTGCTCCTTTCCAGCATGGAGGAAAGCGGCCCCACCCTCACCCTGTGGTCAGCGCTCCCTGCTGCACCTGCTTGCAGCCCACATTAGGCTGTCCGGAGCAAGCATAGGCGGCTCCAGGCAGGCTGCAAGCAGCTGCAGCATGCGGCACTGGGCATGGGGTGGGGAGGGGCTGCTTTTCCCCCGCCCCTGCACTCAGCACCACCTTGTAACCCAGCCCCACTGCCAGCCTGGGCCCCGCGCCAGCTCCAGGCTCACCTGTCGGGGCTGTGCATGGCGACAGCAGCTGCAGGCCCCCTGCTTGCCATGCCAGGCAGTGTTTGCCACTGTCACCTGTGGGCTGCCCAGTGCGTGAGCAGCAGCCAACACTGCCTGGCACGGCAAGCAGGGGGGCTGCAGCTGCTGCCACCAATAGGTGTGCCCGGAGCTGGCATGGGGCCCAGGCTGGCAGTGGGGAGGGCTAGCTGCTTGCAGCCCGCATAGGGCTGCCTGTGCTTGCTCCAGACAGCCCCGTGTGGGCTGCGAGTGCATGCAGCAGGGAGCGCCAGCCATGGGGCAGGCGCGGGGCTGCTTTTCCCCGCACTTAGCACCCGCTTCTTCCCTGCCAGTGAGTAGAGAGTTGGGGCTGTGTGCTGGCCCCCTGCCTGTACCGTGGGGCTGGGGGACACTGGGAGTGAGTGGGTGGGAAGCCAGTGGGAGCACAGGGCCTGCACTGGTGTCCCAGGGCCAGTGCTGGTGGGGCCCAGAGCAGGGTGGCAGGAGCACAGGGTCCCAGCTGGCAGGGGCTCTATGGAGCCAGGCCAGCTCCCCCTTCTCCCAGCCTGTGCCCGGCTCCACACATCCCTGCCAGCCTGCGCCACGCTTTGGGCCCCACCAATGCTGGCCCTGGGACATTGGTCCCAAGATGGTGACCAGGGGGCAGGGCACCTGCCAAGGGGTGGAGCTACCCATGTGGCCCTCAATAGCCTGCCAAAACTGGGTAAGCAGCCTTCCATTCAAAATAATTGCCTGCCCCTGTATTAGACTAAAGCACTTTAGGTTAGAGTGCTTTTTGAACATCTGTACCCTCTCCATTGTGCTCCAATATAGGTCACATTCTCCTGCCATGTCAGGGGCTTGATAGCCTCGGCTGGTGCTCATCTGCTGTGGGTGATCAATGGCCCAGCCCTACCCTTGGGCTGTCACAGAGAGGAGACACAAAAGGCTCTGTCTCTTCCCCATGCAGGAGTGTGGGGAAATGAAGCCTCTCTGCCACGTGGATCACACCCCCAGCTTGCTTCTGGGTCTTGGTAGGGGCCAGGCAAAAAACAGAGCACATAAGCAACTCATAGGGAGGGCGCAGGGGGGCATGTGCCCCCCCGAGATGTGTGGCCACTGCCAGCTTCTGCAAGTGGTCGCTGCTTGCCACCCCCACTGCTGCCAGCTTCTGCAGGCAGTTTCCACTTGCAAACCCCACCACTAATACCACCGGTGGCTTCTGCAGGTGGTCACCCCACCACCGATGCCACCGATGCTACCACCTGCAAATTGTGCCTCCCCAGTCTTGGGAGGTACCAGTCATTCATGACAGAGAGGCTCTATTTCCACCCTGGCCCCAGTTCTTGGCATGGCCAAAAGCCAGGCCAGGCAGTGCTATGATGCAGCTTCTGGCTGCCATTGTCAGCAGGCTTGGGG
>NW_017729032.1:217493779-217498463 GCF_001723915.1 Gavialis gangeticus
CGATGCCACCGATGCTACCACCTGCAAATTGTGCCTCCCCAGTCTTGGGAGGTACCAGTCATTCATGACAGAGAGGCTCTATTTCCACCCTGGCCCCAGTTCTTGGCATGGCCAAAAGCCAGGCCAGGCAGTGCTATGATGCAGCTTCTGGCTGCCATTGTCAGTAGGCTTGGGGAGAGGGAGGGGGAGGGGAAGGGAGCCCCCCTGCCATGAGGGCCCTCCCACAGCTTACTGGCTGGGGTCTTCTGGGGGGGAATGGCTGGATCCATGTAGCAGGGGGCGCTTCTTTTCCCCCCTCCCCAGCCTCTTGACAGCTGCAGTGCGGGGCTGCCCAGCTTAGCTTTTTGCCAAGCCAGGAACTGGGGCTGCAGGTGCAGGGAGGAGGGGAGTAGCTCCCTGCTGCCATAGGTTGCTGGCTGGGGTTTTGTGGGGGGGCAGGGCTGGGTCTGCATAGCAGGGGCACTCCCTTTTCCCCTGGCCCCAGTTCCTGACCTGGTGAAAAGTTGGGCTGGGCAGTCCCATGCTGTAGCTTCTGGCTGCAGTTGTCAAGAGGCTGGGGCAGGGGAGGGAAAGAGAACCTTTTGCCATGCAGACCGGATTGCCCCCACCCCCAAGACCCTAGCCAGCAAGCTATGGGGGGCCCAAGTTGGGGGGACTACTTTCCACCCACCCCTCCCAGTCACAGCTGACAGTTGCCAACTGGCAGGGGGGTGAAAGCTGGAGAGAGGGGTCATCCTGGCAGCCTCCTGGGAGGCATTTGGGAGCGCCCCCCTCCTACAGACAGGCATTGAGTCCCCCCACCCTGAATGGCAAATGTCTGTTTGGTTCATTCCTGCTCTAAATTATAGCACTTTAAGAAAAGTGCAACAGTTAGAGTGCTTCTGCTAGGGGCTTTTTCAACATCTGTACTTAGCCTCTGGCTTTCACGGATCCATGTGTGCAGGGTTGGTAGTAGGGAAGTTGATCAGGTTCCTACTTCTGGCAGAAGTAGGGCCTGTGGAGACGCATGTGAGATGGGAATAAAGAATCTGTGAGACCCCTGGACCAGATTCTTAAAGATACCTGGGCACCTACTCCCATTGATTTCACTGGTGGTTAACGGCCTAAATTCTTAAGGATTTAGGTTCTTGATTCTGTGGTTAACCCGGATTTCCTACATACCCTTCCTTCAAATGGGGGTGTGTAGCACAAGTTCCTCATATGTTGACCCCCAGGAACTGTCAATGATAAAGGAAACTCTCCATCTCATTGCTCTGTATCCATCTTTCTGTGAAAGGCCTGTGCTGCTTTCCTGTAATGGAATAGGAAACCCAGAAAAAGTTAATACTACCCCAACAGATTTGGCCATTTCTCTACTAGCTATAGATGTAGCACAAATTCACATAGTTGATATATTGCACTGGTCACCAGCTTACTTCCTGGTGTAATTCGAAGTGCTGACCTTGTTCTGAAGGCCCTACCATCAGTGGTTAGGGTTCCAGTCATCTTCTAGACCACTGTGGGGCCAACATTTTGGCAGGCATACTACAAAGTAGCCCCACTCCCTCCCCTAGTGCCACTCTGATCTCTTTTCCCTGCCCAATCTGCTGCTCTGCTTTTTGCTTCCTGCCCTGTTGCCGTCTTGCTGCCTGCCTTCTCCCCAATCTGCTGCATGCCATGTGCATAGGCTTCCTGTGCCACTTGTTCAGGTTGGCCATCCCTGTTCTAGACCACCTGTTTTCTTGTGGGCTTCTTGTTAGCTGGTATCAGCAGAGGCATTGCCTCTAACAGTCCCTGGGGTTGCATTCTGAAAACTGTTGGAACAGGATGTGCTCTGAACAAAGGGCCTTTGATCCAGAAACTGTCTTCTCTTAATGGTCTTACTGGGCACTGTTCAGGAATTTTGACTGGGAAACCTGAGAAGTTGGTAGTAATTCATATTAATAATGACAATCCAATAGAACCCCTATCAAGACATTGGCTCCATTGAACACAAACACATGGAAAGGCACACTCTTTGCCCCAAAGAGTTTACAATATAAATTGAGAAACAAAGTTCAGGAAAATTATACAACATAGAAACAAAATAGCCAGGATGGGCTTATGTCATGTTTTTTACCATGCCTAAATTAAAAGATGGGGTTTATGTCAGAAATGTAATTGTAGGGATGTAAGGGAAAGGGTGTGGACCTGGTGTTGCAGTGGAGGAAAACAACAATGGATCTAGGATTTTGGAAAACAGAGTTTTGATCAGGATTGGGTTGGTTGGATGTGGCGGGTGCTGCCAGCTTCCTGCCCATCTTGGGAAGAAGGGCCAGACAGCTCAGCTCTGGCAGGACTGGACTCTTGGCTCCTCAGGGGCAGAAGAGGAATTAAAGCGGGGTGTGACTATATACAAGTGTAGCCTCCTTGAACTTATTGGAAATAAGAGAAAATAGGGAAATAAGAGCTAGGTAAATGTGTAGGGAAAGGAAATGTGTAAGGCAGGGAAGTAGAACTAGAAGGACAGCAAATGGGATGAAGGAAAGTTAAGAAGCAAAATGAGCAGAGAGACTGAGGCTGGGATACTCAAAGTTTGTTGTGGACATGTGTATGCATATTTTTTTCTTATTTTTTGAATTCCTCAAGACTACTTCTAAAACAGAAAATAAAGAGTAGAGAACAGCAGTGAGAGATTAATTTAAAGTCTTGGTCAAAGTCTTATTGTGAACCTGTTTAATTTGTTGCATCAGGTTTCTTTTATGGAAGAGATTCAACTTGCTTATATCAGTTTTAAGAGACTGGTCAATGACATTTGTGTTCCTTTGGATGTATTTAATGGTGCTTGGAAAGAGCTGATTACTCTTTGGAATGACAGTGAGACTTTTTTTGCCTTGTAGTTTCAAAGCAATCCCTCTACTTGTGAACCACTGAAACACCACTGACTTTCAGTAGAATAACTAGGGGTGGGCAAGTGGGACACCAGCCATGGGGGCTGATTTAGAGGAGAAATCCAACTGGCAGCCCCTAGGAACTTGTGCAACAGTGGGAGCAGGAACAGCCATTGGCATGTGGAAAGTGGCAGCAACAGTTGCTACCATCATTGTGAGTACATACAGCAGCAGGGGTGGTGGTGGCAGTGGTGGCAACAGTCTCCCCAGTATGAGGGGAGTCTGCACTGAAGTGGTCTTTAGAGTCTCTGGTAAGACCCTTCCCCCACTTTCCATCTTCATCAATCCTCCCTCCTCTCCATCTGCCCAGGGTGCCAGCATTCCCAGTTATACCTCAGTTACTGTTTATTCTAAAGCCCAAAGGGCAGTTGTACACCTTCCTTCTCATAGGAGACTGGTAGGGGGTGCACGTGCCTGCCCCCTGAAGGGGCCGGTGCCCCCTCTGATGACTACCACTGATGCTGTCGGTGGGGCTGGTGTCCTCCCCGACAGGGCCGCCACCATCGGCGGCTTTTGCCAGTGCCCCCTGAGATTCAGGAGGCACCAGTCATTCATGTTCCTTCTGATACAAATCAATGGGAATTGAACTCCCAACTCTTCCCTTATGTCCTTGAAAATCCTCCTTTGATGTGTTCTGCCCCTTCCTCCTGTCCTACATGGAGGATTACAGAATTCCATGGGCACCACTGTAAGTGCTGTGTTATTTACATATAAAGTAAATTGGAGCTACTTATTCACAAAGTTAACACAGTAACTCTACAGTTGGAAGTGGTTGCCAAGATAATACCATCAGTTCACTGTGCAGGGACAAATGTTAGCTAGTTGCAGAGTAACAGAAGTGCTCCTGTCCAGCCCACAACAGACACCTACTCAAGGCAATACATCTCCTGGCTGTAAACAGGCTGCAAAACTAACTGGCAGTTCTCCAGGCATGAAACGATTGTCTGGAGAACAAAAGCAACAAGTGTTTCTTAATTCTGAAAAGAAACAACAAACAAGTATCCCATTGTCTTTTTGGATTGATGGCCTAAAAGAGGCAGATGTATATCAAATCTCTGCTTGATTTGAAGGTAGATAAGAAGCTAGCAGGAACTAATGGTGAATTTAGTTCTTTAACAAGACAACCATTAATTGTGGTCTTTCTTTATATAATCTACTGAGCTAGTGAGAACATCTGTAAAGTTAGGACGTGTAGAGAGCTACAGGGAAGTGCTATACACTTACATGATGATTTGCATATACCATTTATTCTAATGCAACAATTTTGAACTAGCTGAAATTAATAAATTGTTGATTTCAGGCTTACATTTAATACAGTGCATTTAACTAAGACCTGTGGAAAGGTTAAAGAAACTGGTCTAGCAGTACAATCTAGAAAAGCAAAAGCGGTCACTTTATCAAAGCACTTTGAATCCCTTGTGTGGAAAGCACTGTAAGTGCAAAGTATTATATTAGTAGTGCGATTGTAGTGTAATCTCATGATTCTGAATATAAAATCAGACACCTATCATTTTCATTGTTTACATAAGCAAGACTTTTCACATTACATTACAAAGAGTTAATGAAAATCCAGAGAGGATTAAAATAAATGATGGAGCAGAACACTGAAAAGACTTGAGTTTTCCGGTTCCTGGAGCTTTATTTAAAAATTGTATGTACTGTAGTCCTTCATGCACAGTGCTTCATGCTGTCCTAGGCACTCTGTTTTAGGTACACTGTGAAATGGTTTACCTCAAGACAAATGTGATCTTTTTTTGCAGTTTCATAACCATTCT
>NW_017729032.1:217503463-217504635 GCF_001723915.1 Gavialis gangeticus
CCCCTTGTCCTAGGATAGAATGGTTATGAAACTGCAAAAAAAGATCACATTTGTCTTGAGGTAAACCATTCTATCCTAGGACAAGGGGCAATTGTTTGTATGTCCATGTTTGTCATCCTGGAATAAATCCTAAAAAGGTTAATAATAAAAATACTAATGGTTTATCCCAGGACATTGCAAAGTACATCTGAACAGTTATCCTGGGATTGCATCATTGAATGCATTGCCACTTTTCTTCCACAGATTCAGCCACTCACTAAACTGATTAGAAGGGTGATGTCTGGAACTTAGGTTAGCTGCTATTATGAGATGGGGCTCTGTTCTCAGCCTATCACTGTTTTATTCTGATAAATCAAATTTACCTGATTTGAAGTATTACATACCTGTGATCCTTGGGTTCATGTTTCCTGAGGACTTTTGTCACTGGGATTCCTTTATGACAGCTTTTTCCAATAGCAGGTGTAAAAAACACCAATCCCAGAATATTTTTGTTCCAGGACAAACTCAGGCACAACTTGTCCAGGGACAAATGCAATGTCTGTTCCTAACTTTATTTAGATTTTTTTGTATTTGAGATATTTTTGGTCAGATAGGGTATTTCATCAATTCTTTTTTGACATTTTTTAAATTGTGTGTTAAGCACATGTGGATACTCCAGCTTGAGAAAATATATCTTCCTTTAGAGGATGGAGATAGAAATAATTTTCATCTTCTCTGTTTGCTGCTTTTTGTGTTTGACTTTTCTAAATACATCATCACTTATCAGACTCTGCCATTCCCTCAAAACCATTGCCTGCCGGACCCTTACACTGGGTTTGGAATTGGTCATTCTACTGATAGGGCTCTAGTTTTTGTTTTGTTTTTTTATCATTTCCATTGATAAATCCACTAATCCTCTGTTAACTTTAATCCATTGGATTACAAGTAGTTTTAGACATGATGGAGAATCACATGCTAAGTACAGACATCCAGGGATGCTAGGGGGAGATTAGATTGCGTTCAAGATGGCCACCTGCTCTAAGGTAAATCAGGATGGGAAGATAGTGGGAGGTTGTAGGGATGGGGGGGGGCAAGGAGGCTGGGGGCATCAGGGGTCTGCCTGGGGATGGGGGAGCAGGCACAACCTATGGGCAGAGGCAACCTGTGGGAGAATTGGGAGGATCAGGAGGGGT
>NW_017729032.1:217509635-217510159 GCF_001723915.1 Gavialis gangeticus
GTTGTGTAAAGTGCCTGTCTCATGACAAAGGTCCATCAGGATCCATAAACTGGGTATTCCTCCACCTGTCTCTCCTGAAAGAGAATACACTTATCATATTTAGGCTCTGTATAGCAAGAGTTTGGCAGGATCAGAGGAACTTAGGTTCACTGTGGGAGGGACACATCTCCCATCCCTTCTGCCCCCACCCCCCATCAGGATTTACTTGCTTGGCTTGGGCAGCAGCAAGCACTGCTCTAGTGGCACCTGGAGCAAGGCGGGATTTGGATGGGGCTCATTGGTCTGCAGGGAGGAGGGCGGGTGAGGGTGCGGGGGGTTAAAATAGCCAGGTGCCAGAGGGTGTAAAAATCATAGCCCCAGGGCTGGGGCAAGTGACTGGGCTTTCCCAGCAGGGAACTGTATGGCAGATCCATGTACTTTTCTAACCTAGATTAATTACGTTTGAGTGTACATCACTCCCAGGTCTATCTTAGACCGTGTTCAGCCATTTTTAGACTGGTCTGTGCATGTGGAACTTCTGTACA
>NW_017729032.1:217515159-217520407 GCF_001723915.1 Gavialis gangeticus
CATCACTCCCAGGTCTATCTTAGACCGTGTTCAGCCATTTTTAGACTGGTCTGTGCATGTGGAACTTCTTTACAGTTATGGGTTTAGACTGATTTCCAGTCACTGAAACTGAGTCTGAGTGTAAGGTCTGCACCTGGGGTGAACAAAGTTACACTGGGTGGCCATTTTAAATGCAGTCTAACCTCCCCTTAACTTCCCTGAATGTCTGTACTTAGCCTTTATGATTAATCCTTGATAGTTGGGAGTTAGACACTTGCTCCCTAGTGATTCTTGTTTTCCAAGGCATCAATTTCAGGTCATCTGTTTATCAGGGCTTGTCTCACTTTTATAGTTTAGCTGCTATTATGAGATGGGGCTCTGTTCTCAGCCTATCACTGTTTTATTCTGATAAATCAAATTTACCTGATTTGAAGTATTACATACCTGTGATCCTTGGGTTCATGTTTCCTGAGGACTGTTGTCACTGGGATTCCTTTATGACAGCTTTCTCCAATAGGAGGTGTAAAAAACTTTTGATGTGTAATGTGGTATTGATGCATAATGTTAAAATCAACATTCTTCTTTATAAATTATTAGACTGGAACAGGGAAAAATATTTTAAATGTCATTACACTTCACACCTCACACTCTGTTTACCATCCCAGCTTTCACCCCAGCTGATGATTCTCTTGGACAGCACTGTACCTAGATTCCTGGTGGCCCTGGGTGAACTTTCAGTATCGGGGCTCCCCCTTCACCAGAGATAATGATAATAATACTTGGACAATGGAAAAAAAATCCATTTTTGGGTCCCCTTTCTGTCCAGGCCCCGGGCAGCCGCCCGGTTTGCCTATGCCTGTGTCTGGCCTTGCTTTTGGACTATGAAAAAGAACCCAGGTTTCTGACTTTTGTTTGTAGTCAATTTTACAAGAGATGAGATTGTAACAAAATTAATATACTCTTGCAATGTTTCTGCTGCAAATATTTCAGGGATGCATTTATCTTTCTTAAAGAAAAATTTCCTGGATTGAAAGTAAATCAAGAAAAGAAAAAATAACAGTAATAGGTGTGTCTGCAGTCATGAAAAGGAACGGCACCTTTCTCTTTACCAAGGGGGTGGGACTGCAAAGCCTCAACAGAGATTGATTGGTACTGGCTGGGAAGAAGGAGTAGCTTTTCTGGCCCTAACTTGGGAAACATAAACTGAGCATTCCTATTTAGTCAGTTGGTATATTGCAGCAATATTTGAAATAAATGAGCCTGAATCAAAATCTCAGAATATACAGAATTTTTGGATACAGATTGGACACTTCAGCTCTGCCCCTTCTTTAATTGTAGGTACTTCAGGTCTCGCATTGTACATATTTAGTAGGGGTGTGCGAAGCGGGCCGTATTCGGTTCAGATTCAGCCCGATTCAGGGGACAGTGATTCGATTAGCTGATCTGGGATCACTGTCCTGATTTGATTCAGTCAAATCTGAAGTTTCGATTCTGATTTGGAGAATCAGCTTTATGTTTTTTTTATATGTACCTCATTGTACCAGGCACAACTTGTGAACACTGAGATGTTGGGGCAGATGGAGCATCCCATGGGAGTATGGGGGAGTCCCCTGCGCACTCGGGGGTGGACCCAGAAGTACATGTCTATGGCTGAAACATCAAACCTCTCCGAATAGATTCAGAGGCTTTTGATTCAATTCAGAGAGATTAATGGGTCTCCTGATTCAATTTGGGTTTGGAGATTCGGCCACCAAATCAGGCCGAATCTCCTCCAAATCAAATCAGCTACCAAAGCTTTGCACAGCCCTAATATTTAGTACATAACACTCTGGGAATTTTCCTTACAGCTTCTTAGGGTGTGTACATTTCTCATGAATTCACAGTTCTGGGATTCTGAGAACTTTCCAATCTCTTCTGGGAACATGCATATCTACTTTGGTACAAGATCTCCTCTTCTTCAGGGTTGTTCCTGCTGTGTTGACCCAAGAAATAATTCACAATTGAGGGTGGAGGATTTTCTTCACTACAAGGCCTAGAAATTTCTTTTTCCATTCAGTGCTGTTAGATATCCTTTGGTAGTTTTCAAGTCATTGTTCTAGCTGGATTATGTCCCCTCCACTCATGCCACTGTTAATGGATTCTTCAGTCCAGATAGACTTTCCTCTAAAAGCTAAAGCCAACAGGTGCATAACAATGATGTCAAAAGTATATTCTCTTAAGTTGTTGGGCTCCTAGGCAAATAAATATTAGTGTATTGCACTCTTATTACCATATGCAATGGAATTAAGGGCACATTTCCAAAGAGGCGTAAGCAGAATTTTGTGCACAAATCTCATGAACAATGTGAGAGGATTTGCGCAGCCCTCTGAAACCTATCCCCTTCAGTATATGTAAGAGCATTAACTCCCCATGGCTGAATGTGTTATTGACTCTGAGCAAACAGCTCTTTTTTAAAAAGGCTTTACAAAGTGTGTTGCCCAATAATACACAGTAAATAGGCAAAGAATTACACTATGACAACTGGAACAAAAGGGGGAGAGATAGAGGAACTGATAATGAATCATTAATGATCATGAGTGGTATTGTTAGTTTTTAGGGGATGATCTTAAGGAAGATAAGTGGAAAGGCTAAGACTCTACCATGTGGTAGAGAGATAATATTAGTAATGTTGCATTAGGCTTTATTTAGATCCTATTTTAGACCTACTTTCAATGTTGCCAGACCAAAATGGATCCACTCCAGCTGTCCCAGTGGTGATCTTATGTCAGAAATTGATGTAGAAAAATGTATGGCCAATGGTATGGTGCTTGGGAAAGAAATGGATGCCAACATTGACATGCTCTCTCTTCCTGTTTATCTTCTTAATGCATTTTTGACAAATCGGAATATACTTGACTCAAAAATTACATGATTTCCCTTGTGAAGACAGTTGTTAGTGAATTGCCGTGCTGTATGCTTACATGGAACAGAAGAGGGGAACCTTAATGGAATGGAAGTGGGATGTTCTGGATGACGTTTTGGACTTGATGAAAAGGTGGAAAGTAGTAGTCAAATGTGCTTTGTTAACTTTATTTTGGACCCATCAGAATTTTCTTTCTTCAGCAAAAACATTTGAAAAAAGCTTTATTAAACATATATGCTAGTCTGAAAAGGGTTCAACTTTCCTTAAAAACAAACAAACAACCGCCCTTCAACCAAGTAAATAGTCATTCAAACAGCCTCAAGAATGAGAGGACAACCAGACATTCTAAGATCACCTTACCTTTCCATCCCAGAAGTTGATCTAATCAGTGATCAAAGAGCCTGGGATAACTTATTTTTAATAATGTGCTATATATATTTGGACTTCAGCTTTCCTCCCTACTGAACACAGTATGTGAAAAAAGATATGCTTTAATAATTACTTTCCTGAGAGTGGTGATTTCCAACTGCTCATAAAGAATCTATGGGCTCTTCTTTGTCAGATGTCCTTACACACCAAGTCAGTGCATGGAAACATTCTATTCTGAGATAAAGTTGTGGAATTTGCAAGACAAAAGCAAAGATAAAGCTTCACACTTAGTATCTGGGTTGTTTATATATATGCAATAAGAGATGAAACCAAAGTTGTGTCCTGCACAGTGCCAATGCACCTTTTGTAAACTGCTCTAAATGTAGTCTCTTCTCCAAATGTAAGCTGCAGCTGAGTAATGTAGATTTCTAAAAATTCTTAAGAAAAGAAATGAAGGGAATGTGGAAACATTTGCACAGTCTTGTATGGACTTGTATGGTCTTGATTTGGTAGCAGCAAATAATCCAAATATAACTTTAAGTACAAAGGTCAAATAATTTTACCTGTAAACACGCAGTAAGTGTCTTGCACTACATAAAGCATTCACCTTGATTCTTCAGGCTTGATTCACTCCTGGATTGTGGCCCCCCAGAGGAAAATTGTACCTTCAGCCAGAATATACCTATCATATTCTTGAAGTCCCCTTATCTATGTATTTATTTCTCTGCAACTGTTTTGCTAACCTTCCTAGGCAGTCATTATAAAGAACTCTGCATATGCCAACTCTGACATTTTATATCTAATTGGCTTTCATGGTGTGTAGAAAATGGTGTGCTGTATTTTAAAGGTTGAAAAACTGCTTTTTTGCCTGGAAAAGGTCAAACAGCTAGAGAATACTTTTCCAGACTTTTCCCAAAAGAACTCGCTTCTGAGATGAGAGAGAGGATGAGAAATTTTAGCGTGGAAGTTAATTTTATATGTGTGGGTTGAAAGCTACGAATGTTAGGCTTTAAAATGAAAGTGTTATCTGAATCAAAACTAATAACCAGCAAATATCTAGTTTTACGCATTTAGTAGACAAGGATGCCGTAACTCAGGAGTGGGTGTTTAACATACAGTGTAGCACTCTGAAGGAGGAGGCATGCATGGGCCTAAGACTGAAGAGGCAATTATTAACTGGTCAAGTGAAAAAGCTGCCACGTGTATGTGTGGTGTTTTTTGTTTTGGGTTTTTTTAAAGACAAAATAGTCTCCCTGTCTACCTTTGATCAGTTTTAAATTAACTCTGACTTCTGGGAAGCTGAGCAAACATCAACACCCTAGGTCACCTATTTGAGAAAATGTGGAGGGGTCACTCAATGGCAGGCTTTTGAGTGGGAGTGTGGGTTTACACTACAACATGCCACTTCCCTTTCAACCTCCTGAAAAAAAAAAATGTCCTTGCCCTGTTGCTTTGCTGCTGCTTCTCCAGAGCATCAGCCCCAGACTGTGGTGTCAGCAGCTGGTGATGGAGGAGCAGCAGGGAGAATGAAAAAAAGTGACATATCTGACTTGCCCACTTCCCTCACGCTGCTGTGCTGAGTCCAGGGCTTCTCTTGGCTTTGTGCTTGGCTGGCTGTGTTAGAGCCGAGCCCAGTTCGAGTAAGGCCTGTGCAGTGTGCCTCAGCCCAGGGCCCTTAAGTCATCTTGTTGGTTAATTAAGGCTGGTTGCCTAGCAAGGCCCATCTGTTCCCAGGTAAACTGTGTTGCTATTTTTCCCCTTTGGCCAGACACGCCAAAACCTCCCATCAGTTTTTCTAAAGGATAGAGAGACTGGTTCACGTGACAGAGTTTGTATTTCTCCCTGCCTTTCCGGGGTCATTTCATTCAGAATGAAATCATGCTGTTGTGACCATGTGTTCATGCAACTGAGATGGTGTATGAGACTCCCTCACGTCTAACCACATTTTATGCTAAGTATGCTGTGCAGTACATGTGCCTTTAGCAGGACTGCCCCCCT
>NW_017729032.1:217525407-217580813 GCF_001723915.1 Gavialis gangeticus
TCTTTGCGGTGCTGTCAGGTTACAGGCGTATTTAGTGCTGATAGTCTGCCCTTGTAAGCCCAGAGCTCCGTCCTTTCAGCTTCATCATGTGGCTTAGCAATAGTTCATCAGCTCCCTGAGGCTGCCTCTGCCCTGGGAGCAACTCCTGCTCCTGGTTTCTGTGAAGCCATGAAGTGTATTAGCCCCCCTTTTATGTCTTTCATGACTACAGATATACCTACATCTTTTACCTTGGTGAATGGGTGTCTGCCTGCTCCACCACAGTGTCTTTTGCTTCATACAGTTCATCTGTAAAGGAAACCTGTACTTGATTATAGTCAAAATGTTTATATATTATCCTATAAGTGCCTAATGCACTTATGTGACCTTCATTGCTACAGTATTCAAATGCTGCATAAACTTTCAAGGCATTCATCCTCCAAGCACCCTTGTGTGGTTGGGAAGTATTTTTATCTCTGTATAAGGGAGGGGACTGACGCAGAAATAGGATACATAACTTGCCCAAAGTCACACGAGAAATCTGTGCCAAAGCAGGATCCCACCTCCTAGGCTAGTGCCGTAACTTTTATCCCTCCATATGCTTGTTTCTTTTAAATGATGAGGATATCTGAAGAGACCATAACTGGTAGAGGGCATCTACCATAAACGTAAAAAATCAAGAAGCTTGTTAAAGAGAACCTAGAGAGGTCTCCCAGGATTGCTCCAGAAGACTTTCCTTAGGAGTGATTCTCAAGTCTATTGAAGTTATAGAGAAAGAAGATGGAGGCATAGTGATCTTGAAGTATATGAAGATCTTGAGTGTGCAGCTGACGGGGGAGGTTTACCTCCCCTAAGGGTTTCCTTCAATCATTCTTCCCCATCCATATCCTATCTCATGGCTGGTATATATTGTGGATCCTAACTCTCAAATGCAGTCTTCCTAGGAACTAGCCTGTGATTTCTCTCTCTGTCTGTACTTGATAAGCCCCTGAGCTATCAAGGAATTGGATAGGTTACATTTTGTTTAGTTAAGGAAGGCACTCTCTTCTAGGATCTAGAACAGCAATGAGATGGAGTAACAATCCCTTCAGGCAGAAATGGATTACCATCTTTTTCCCAAGATTGCAGGGTGATAAGGTCCTGATTATAACTGTGGCTTTGAGCCACTAACACAGTACAAATATATAATACAGGCTAGGCAAGATCTAGGGTTAACGAGTGAAGAAAAGTGTTTGCAGGCATGAGGCTAAGGCTACCTATTTATTTGCTATCTAATAGATGCATCTAATATCTCTGGACTGAAGCCATCAGCAAGGGGAAAAGTAGGCCCTGGTCAAGAGACTGGGGAGCAACACTGAAAATTTTGCGTTTTGTTAACATAAGTTTCATGCAAAAGGGACACTGAGCAACTACATTTCATGTGTTTGGAAAGTGTATTTGGATGACCTGCTGTCTTCGTGTTTTCGCTCCTACTGACACTGCCTTGGGAGCTTAGGTCTGCAAAGCTTCAAGTTATTCCCCTCACCCTTGAAGCACCAGTGCTTTTCATCTGAAACATATCCCCCCATCCCACCTAAAATCAAGAAGCAATGAGCAAAAAGAAGTTAAATCACAGATATTGGACCATTAAAACAAACCATGGTAGCTAGGAAAATAACTGGATTTGTTCTGAATCAGATCTTTGGTTAGACACACGCTTAATAAAAAAGTGAAGGTAGAGGGCAACAAGGAACACCACCCTCAGACTGAGGTAAATCACCATTTTCCATGACTGAATAGGTGGGAATTGAGGGGCAGCAAATATTATCAGAGGTGCTTAAAAGATCATGTTGTGGGTAATTATAATAAGGACATTCTGGCCAAGAAGTTTCACCAGTGCTCAAACATAGTCAAACAAAGACTTAATCTGGGCTCAGAGACACGTATCTTAGCAGATGTGTGTAAACTAAATCAAATCCCATGGGAACAGTACTTAGGAGTTATTCTTAGGCATTGGAAGGACAAGGATGGTCCATCTGTGAATTTATTACAGGGAATGGTAAGGACAGCATCATGTGAAAGTCATCTCTTGACTGGAGGACAGGGCAGCTGATTTTTAAGAAGTTTGGAGGTCATTCCTAAAACCTGTGTAAAAAACTCAAAATCAAAACCAATGCTCAAATAAAGATTTTTTAGGTTACCAAGATCTGCATGTAATTAGGATGTAGACAATGGGAATTTTGCCACTAACTTCAACAGGGTCAGCGTTTCAGACATGCCACTTCTACTGCTTTTAAAGTTTTTGTCAGATCTCTTGGTAAGTCTTCAGGGATAAGTGGGAAGTTTCTCTTAAGTTTCTCTCGAAGCAGTAGAAGTGTGTGTGTGTGTGTGAGA
The DNA here is from genome assembly GCF_001723915.1 of Gavialis gangeticus. NCBI lineage: Eukaryota > Metazoa > Chordata > Crocodylia > Gavialidae > Gavialis > Gavialis gangeticus. The sequence goes on from NW_017729032.1 coordinate 217,527,760, forward strand.
CCTGGTACTGGCAATGGGGGATGATCTAGTCAGTGACCTAATGATTGAAGGGAAGCTGGGACACAGTGACCATGAGCTGATCACATTCACTTTCCACTGTAAAGCTGGCAAGTCAGTAAGCAATGCAGAAGTCCTTGACTTCAGGAAAGCCAACTTGACAAGCTCAGGAGGCTTCTTGGCAAGGTCCTAAGGGACCACGACCTGAAGTGGAGGGGAGTTCAGGATGAGTAGTTACTCCTCAAGGGAGCGATCCTGAAAGCACAAGCAATGTCTATCCCATCTCGGAGGAAAAGCAGCAAAAGGGCACAGCAACCCCCTGGGCTCTGCAGGGAACTAGTGGACCTCCTGCATCTAAAAAGAAAGACCTATAAAGGATGAAAGACTGGAACCACCTCAAAGGAGGAGTATTCTGCACTGGTTCGGACCTGTAGGGAGCAAACCAGGAAAGCTAAGGCTGTGACTGAACTCCAACTGGCTGCATATATCAAAGACAATAAAAAGTCCTTTTTTAGATATGTGGGGAGCTGGAGGAAAAGCAAGGGTAACGTTGGACCCCTGCTAGACCAAATGGGACAACTGACACCCAACATCCAGGAAAAAGCCAACTTGCTTAAAAGGTATTTTGCGTTGGTTTTTTACCAGCTCCAAGGGATGGCCCTGCTCAATACAATACAGGATGGCCAGGGTGAGGGAGAATTGTTACCCTACATCAATGTAGACCATGTGAAGGAACACCTTGAGAGGCTGGACATCTTCAAGTCAGCTGATCCAGACAGTTTACACCCCAGGGTACTTAAAGAGCTGGCAGGCATCATAGCTTAGCCACCGGCATGGATCTTCGATAACTTGTGGCGCTCAGGTGAAGTGCCCGAAGATTGGAAGAGGGCCAATGTGGTGCCTATCTTCAAGAAAGGGAGGAAAGTAGATCTGGGAAACTACAGGCCTATCAGCCTGACCTCTATCCTGGGGAAGATCTTGGAAAAAATTATCATAGAGACCATTCTTGACAAACTGGCGGATGGCAACATCCTGAGGGATAGCCAATACGGGTTTGCTGCGGGTCAGTCTTGTCTACCAATCTCATCTTCTACAACCAGGTGACATATCACCTGGACAAGGGAGAAGAGATTAATGTCATGTATCTTGATTTTAAAAAAGCCTTTGATCTGTTGTCCCATCTCCTCATGGAAAAATTGGCCAACTGTGGCCTCAGCTACATCACAGTCTGATGGCTGGGGATTGGCTCTGAGGTCAGACCCAGAGGGTGGTAATAGATGGAAGTAAATCATCATGGTGTGCTGTGACCGGTGGGGTCCCCAAAGTCTCTGTCTTTGGGCCTATACTGTTTAACCTCTTTATTAATGGTGTAGACATTAGTGTCAGAAGAAGACTGGCCAAGTTTGCCGATGACACCAAACTTTGGGGTAAAGTGTCCACACCTGAGGATAGGATGGTGATCCAGGCTCAGAAAGTGGGCAGACAAAAACCTGATGGTGTTCAACACTGAAAAATGCAAGGTACTCCACCTTGGGGGTGGGGGGAAAAACCTGCAGCACGCTTATAGTCTCGGCAGTGCTACACTTCTAGCACCATGGCCAAAAGGGACTTGGGGGTCATGATTGACCAAAAAATAAATATGAGCCACCAATGCGATGTTGCTGGTAAAGCGAACAAAATTCTGGCTTGCATCCATAGATGCTTCTCAAGCAAATCCCAGGATGTCATTCCCCTGTTGTACTCAGCTTTGGTGAGGCCACAGCTGGAGTACTGTGTCCAGTTTTGGGCTCCACAATTCGAAAAGGATGTGGAGAAGCTTGAGAGAGTCCAGAGGAGAGCCACACGCATGATCAGAGGGCAGGAAAACATGTCTTATGGTGAGAGGCTGAGAGCTATGGGACTCTTCAGCCTGGAAAAGCACAGGCTCAGGGGGGACCTGGTGGCTGCCTATAAGTATATAAGGGGTGTACATCAGAATCTGGGAGAATGCCTGTTCACCAGAGCGCTCCATGGGATGACAAGGTCAAACGCTCACAAACTCCTCCAAGACTGTTTCAGGCTGGACATAAGGAAGAACTTCTTTACTGTTTGAGCCCCCAAGGCCTGGAACAGACTGCCTTCAGAGGTGGTGCAAGCACCTACTCTGGACTCCTTTAAGAGATGTTTGGACATTTATCTTGATGGGATCCTTTGACCCCAGCTGACTTTCTGCCCCTGGGGCAGAAGGCTGGACTCTATGATCTTCAGAGGTCCCTTCCAGCTCTAATGTCTATGAAATCTATAAAACAGACTCATTTGGAAAGGTATCAGTTTCTTTGGCATGCCATTTCAATTTCAATTGCAGTCCATTAAAGTGGCTAAACAGATTACCCCAGGAACATCAGTCAGTCCTCAACTCTATAATAAGCAAAGTCACCTTTAAGTTGCCACAAAAACACTCAGCCCTACACTATCTCAGCACTTTCTCTATAGTCTAGCTTGCCCAAATAGGTGAGGTGTACAGCATGCAAATCTTGAAGATCTCATTTTGATTTTAGGCGGAAGAAGCAGTTCCAGAGCCGAGAGACTCCTGCATGGGACGCCAGGATCTTCTCACTAGCTCCCTTTCACAAACTGAAGTTGGAATAATTCCACTGATTTGCAACTGAAACAGCAAAACCTAAAAAGAAAACAGAACAATCCTTCAAGCTGCCAATTCATAGAAGACTGTAGAGATTAAAACCATCACCTTAACCACCACTTGGAACCCAACAGGTGCAAACCCCAGGGCACAGTTGGAGAAGTTTTAAGTAGTACTTTACCCTATTTTCAAACAGCAAATGCCAGCGGAAAGGGCAACAGTCAGTAGGTAACCATATTTCTGAGAATAACTGTTATTTTGTTTGTTGCTTGCTGAGGCACTTCATGTTTTCAATTGATTCCAGGTAACTTAGGCAGAGGAGACTAATTATGAAACTGTATTAAAGAAACTTGAGTAGAACTTCACTCCACATAAATACATAAGAAACATGAGAAATGCTTTTAAACAGAGCAAAAAAAGAACATGAAAGAAATGTTATTGATTTAAGGCTGAAGAGCCAGTCTAGCAATGCAGAGAGTGCCTGCAGTCACTATCACTTAGAAACATGGTTGCTGGTTGTAGCACTCCTGATTAATTTTTGCATAATACTCTGATGGTTAGAATACTCTCTCAGGCATGATATCAAAAAAGAAGCAAACAAGAGGGAGCCTGGATATATAGTCCAGGGATAAAGCATTCATCTAGGAGGAGGGAGAACTGAGTTCTGGTTTCTACTGCTAGGCTTATATTATCCTGACAGAAGAGATCAGAACCAGGCTTCCTTCCTCCCAAGGGGGGCCTTCCTTACTAGGCTATAGAGTCAAGTTTCCTCTTCCTTGGATTTCTTCTGGGCCCCATGACTTTTGTACTTGTGGCTGCCCAGTGGTCCATATGCAATAGGAGGAGGGATGGAGACAGTTCTATAGCCTGGTGTTTAGGGCACTCTCCTAGGACCTGAGAGTTGTGGAGTTGAAACCCCTTGGGTTGAGGAAGGCCTAGAACTTGCTTTGTGGACAAGTAACCCAACCACCATGCAAGAATGAGAAGGTGGATTTATACACCATCCATTAGACATGTGTGCTCTGCATCGTGAGTCAAGAAACTACATGTTACGTGCTCCAAATCAGGTGCCCCAGCTCTAAAGGCAGGGCAGGTTCAGGCACTGTCATATGCTTAACATTTCCCACCAACTACCTCAGTGCTCAGTTCCTTGGTAACAGCCTCATTGGTCCTAAAAGCCCCTTCCAGGGATGGTCTGGGGTGGGGGGTTGTGTGGTGATGCAGTTGCAATCCTGCTTCTGCCTCTGCCCCTCCTGTGGCCAGCTGACTTGGGAACCAGAGCCCCAGAACAGCTCCTGTGCCACTCCAGCCATGGGGTTGCAGAGAGCAGCTATGCAGGGTTCCAGGCTTAGCTGGGGACAGTGATGGCAGCATGTGGGTTTCTTCCTGTACGTGCTCCCTGCTGCCCTCCCCCTCCCTGTACCCCATATCTCCCACTGGCTGGGACCAGGTGCTAGAACAAGAAATCTGCCTGCTGCTGCTGTCTCTGGCTGAGCCCAGTATCCCACTCAGTCACTTCCAACAGCTGGCAGCTGGAGCAGGGCAGGGGTGGCTCTGGGGATCTTTCCCACCCTGGCTCAGTTGGGGACAGTGGTAATGGCAATGTAGTGGCAAATGGGTCCCCTCCACCTGAGCCTTCTCCCTGCCTGGCTCCCTGTTGTCTCCTGCTGGCCCAAGGGCTCCAGCCATCCCTGTGGTCTAAGGGGTGATGTGCCGCATCCCCATTTGGGAAGTCTGCTTATGGTCTGTAACAGCACTATGTTCCGGTGCTTTGGATATGCTAGCTCTTGATTGCCTCTATAGACAGTTAGCAAGATCCTAGGTGCCTAAACCTGTCTATTTGGATTATCTTTCTGGGACAAAGTGCATAACCTTCAGGTAGGCTGAAATCTAAATAGAAGCACCTGGAAGGCTAGTTTGAGTTTGTCCTTGGGTTCACATAGTCCTTCCAGACAGGATGCAGGGTTTTTTTTTACCCCCTCTCTTTGCACTGTACCTAATAATCTGTTTATAGTGTAACCCAGGTGCACTCAAGTAATGTGCTCCAGTCTCCAGATAGAAGAAATGGGTGGCAGGCAGGAGTGCTGTGAGAGGGATCTGCAATATGCAGGTCAGATCCCTCTACTCTCTATAGAGTCAGGCCAGGACGAGAGATGCTGAACTATATACAGATTTATTAATATATACAAAAATCAAGGTAATTGATATTAATAAACATATATATACAATTATCATATAATACTATGCCCTACAGATAAAGGCTAAAAGATTACACCCCTTCAGGTACCCCAAGCAATGTGTTGATAATCCATTGTTTTTAAATAGAGAAACAAGAGGTAGGTACAGGTGAGCATGTATAAATACAATTACACAACAGTCAAAACACAGATATACACAGGTAACTATAGGTAACTATATATAATTATCAGGGAAGGGGTCCCAGCAAAGTCCTTTGCAAGTTTATACTTAACACTCTATTGAACTATCAAATACATAAATAAAAATGTTCACAACATATAAGGTGATCTCTCAGAAAATATAAGGCATGTCAATAACAGGTCAACCTCAATTTTAACATTACCCCATGGCCTAGACCAGGGGCGGGCAATTATTTTGGCCACTTACTGAGTTTTGGCAAGCTATTGAGGGCCGCATGACAGGCAGCCCAGGGCAGATTAATATTAATTTTCTAAATTTTTTAGGGGCCCCACAGGCCGGATAGAATGGCCTGGTGGGCTGCATCCAGCCCCCAGGCTGAATTTTGCCCACCCGTGGCCTAGACCAACCACGGGGCATAAGCTACACTCCAGCCTGCAGGGGGAGGAGAAACCCTCTGTGCTCCTTAGGGAGGCGGGCCTCTCTAAGGTATTTCCAGATCCTGGGAGCTCCCTTCAACTCATGCTTCCCCGAGGATAACTGCTTCACAGCTGGGGTAGCTCCCCTCTCCTGTGGGAATCCCTTCCTCAACAACGTGGGCATGAATGGGTGGTCCTTGTCCCCTTGACCGAGGTTCTCCTCACATGTGGGGCCTCCCAGGCCATGGGCTGTCCTTGGGCTGATGCCCACAGGTGGCCCTGTGCACCGTTGTGTGCATCGAGGGCTCTGCCTTCTGCTCACGGCTGGGGGCTTGGGCTGCCTTCTGCAGCTCTGAGGCCCGGGTCCCCACCTGGGGCCAGCCGTGCACCAAGCATGCATGGAAGTCCTAGCCATGTGCCAGGAAAGGGTGGACCTGAGCTACCTCGATCAGCTCCCAGGGTCAGGGTCCTGCTGGACCATGCCACGCTGCACTACTAGCTCCAGGTTTCCGGCCTCACATTGGGGGTTGCACACCCGAGCTGCCTCATGGAGCTCCCAGGGTCTAGGAGCTCCGTGCACTGCTGCGTGCACCAGGGTCCCAGGCTTCACACTAGGGGTTGCAGATCCAAGCCACCTTGAATGGCTCCCAGGGTCTGGGCTCCTGCACCAAGCTGTGCACTGACACTGGATTCTCTGTGGTGAAGCTGGGGATGCAGCTGCTTGCCACTTCCACTCGCAAAGAGGCATCTTTGGGCTCTTCAGGGTGCTGGTTCCACCCGCTGACCAGCTCACACCAGCTCTTCTTTGCCCATCTTCTTCTCTGTCCCTCAACACATCCTCTGCGTGCTGAGCATGCCATTCATTTTATTCACTCTGGAGGCTCTGCCCCTGGAGTGCTATCAGACCTGCAAAGTGCAGGCTATAATCAGGTCCGGGGCTCTTTGCCCCTCCCACCCTGGCAGGGGCAGGGCAAGCCCCTTCCCAGAAGTTACCTGACTGGTGGAGAGGCTCCAATAATCACAACAAAGATTCTCTGAGCCTGGTGTGCCGGGCTGTATTGATAAGTCCGTCACAATAGCTTTTCCAGCTGAGTCTCCTCCCCAGCAGACTCCTGTCTCTCTTCGGGTCTCTCCCCAGGCCCTTGCATTAACTGGGAGCTCTGGAGAGCTATCCATTCCCTGAACTAACTAATAAGCCATGCTACAGACTTTTCTTATACTCTGTAGTCGTGCCATGCATAGATGAGGCTAAGTTTAGCAGGGCCAGCCTTGAAAATGGGCCAGTGTGGAACTAGTGTCTGTGTCCTTTATTGGACAAAATGGAAAGGCATCAGTAAGTGTTGTTAGCAGACAAGAACTGCATCAACCCATGACCTGCTTGGTAAATATGCACTGAACAGAAAACTGTATACCATATCCAAAACAAAACAAAACAGAATTTAATCTTTTTCATATCTTAACAGTTACATTCAAACTTTCATTTTTTCACAATAATCCTTCAGGGGACTTTTCCATGTAAACACTTTCATAATATATACATATAATATAACTCTGCGTGTGTGTGTATGTAGCAACAGGAACATTTTTAAACATTTCCTCTTTGAATTTTTTTACCTGAGTGTTTCATTTTTTTGACTTCTCACAGATAAAAAAAACCCCACAGTGGCCAGAAACACAGACTATATTACAACTACTGTTGTGTTTAATTTTTTTAATTTTACACATAAATTCTTAGTTAATCATCATACATTTGATACTCAAAGAAAAGCCAGTAGAATGCCCACATTTAGCTTTGTTTAATAGTTACAATGAAAACAAACACAAATACTTAAGAAATATAAAACCATAAACATCAAAATATTTTGGCAAATGAGTTGTAATATAGTATATAAAAAAATCACATTTTACCCACTGTAGGCCTTAAAGAAAGAAACTTGTTCTATTCTTTTAGCTGTTAATGAAAAACTAAGACAGACTGAAGTTTCCTTATCGTATCTAGGAAGTGAACCTGAAAGCGAGTAAACAAGAGTGCAGTTTAGTGCTAGTAACATGCTTTTGCTAACAAGAGAAAGAATATGGGATAGAAACAGTTTGGAAAGGAAGCAGGAAGTACTTGTGTACCCCCTAGTACACTACTGCCCCTAAGTCCTGATCCTGAAAGGCACTGAGTGCCCTCCCCTATATGGATTTCCTGGATGCTATAGGGGCTCAGTGTCTCTGGAGATAAGGCAGTAACTTTAGACAAATCCCCCTTATTTTGACTGCTATAGGTGCCAGTTTCATCCTTGTTGATAAAACAGTCTTCATACTGTGGAGATAATCCACTTTTTTACAGGGATGGCCTCATGCCGGAGTGGACCTCTGATTTTTCCTGTCTACTCCCCAATTTTAAATGTTATCTGGATGAGCCTTATCAGTGATACCACTCTATGAAAAAGGAGGCCTTCCATTTTTTAGTGAATGAGCTTAGTTAGGGATGTTTGGCTCCTGGATTCCTGTCTTTTCTGACCATCTGCAAGCCACACCAGTTAAAAACAGACATGTGTTCTTAAATATCAGAATATTTGTTTGTTACTATGTCCAACCTGCTCTCCAAGGATGGGCAAACAGTTTACATGAATTTTGTGTAGATTGCAGAACTGCTTCATAAATATTATAAAACTGATTATATGGAACCTGATCCTCAGTGAAGCTACTACAATTTACATCGGCTGAAGATCTGGCTTCTAGTCCATTTCTGCCCCTTTCTACATTAATGCAACAGCACAAACAGTACTTGAAAACATTCAGCATTGTGCTTAACGTATCTTTCTATAAAATAGTCAAGGGAAGGCACAGATGCCTTTCTCTTCTCTAAAGCCCTTGCTGATGATAAGGATGAGGTCAGATCTTCCTATTGTGCTTGGTTCAGTATATTTGTGGCCTTTTCTCTTCCCCACTATTTTTCCCCTTATTCTCCCTTATATTCTGCTTGAACAAATATAAGTTTGTTTCTTTCCTACAGGGTTGCGAACCAAAGGTCCCCCTCTGTCCCCCCCTTTTTTTACTGATAATCTGCAAACTTTTACTGACAACCAAACTCTTTAACTGACAAGTTTGTAACAATATATGTTTTACCTAATGCAAATATAACCCTTCTGCTGGGCCCTGCACAAGTGCCGGGTTCAAATGTAGGGGTTTAACACCAACCATAGTAAAAATGTTTGGCTGTCAGTGAAAAGTTTGCAGATCAGTAAAAAAATGTTCTTGGGTTGGCACAGGACTGGGGACTAGGTTCACCAAAGGATTTAGTCACTTGCCAAGATACTACATCTGTAGGTCCAAAATGTAGATAAACTGGCATCCAAGTCAACTGCTGTCTAAACCTGTTGGTAACTTGTCTAAACCTGTTGGTGTTTAGGCAACTGAATTCCTACTTATAGATATGTCCAGAACTAAGAAGTCCTGTTCAGCTTGGTATGAAGTTTATACCTAAGCCCCACTGAGATCCACAGGCTAGGCATTTTCTGACCCTAGGTTCTGATCCACTAGGATTCCTCAGACCACAATTCATAGAGGTTGTGCCTCTCCTTTTGCCAAAGTAAGCCAATGTGTGGGACATGCAGTTTAATTTCTTCCTGTCTGAAGGGATTTGCTGTTACTACTGTGATGCAAGGTATTTTGGAGTGGTGGATATATAATATAGAATAGATTAACATTTAATTAGAGTAGGGACTGGAATCTACATCACCCTCTCCTTGGTGTGCACTCTATCTATGTCTCTTGGGAAACTGAAGTGAATGGGAGTTAAATATGTAAATACCATTAAAAATCTGGCCCTAATTCCTTCTCTCCCTCCCTTGGCAACTTCCTTGATCTCTCTGGGCAGACAGAAGTGATAATTTTCACCTGAGCTGGCCTCCGAAAGCAGTCCACAGCTATGACCAAACAGATATGCATGGCTGCAGACCCCTTTAAAAGGGCCCACAAAAATCCAAACCCTCATTGCATAAGGGTTCAAATGAACACACTCCAAAACAGACTGCATTCTGTAACTTGTGTTTGTGGAGCTCCCAGCCTGTTACTGTTTCAGAAGGGGAGGAGGGGAAGGGAGCAGAGGGAGTTTGGTCTGAGTTTTTTTCAGCTGGCACTGGAGCATGGGGTGGGTGTATTGGAACACCCCCACCTGGGGAATCCCAAGAATGAGCTCCCTCTGTTCCTTTCCCCTGCTCCTGTTCTGAAAACAGCATCTGAAGTTGGAAGGGGGAGTGGCATTGCTGCAGAAACCGGGATGCAGGCTCTCAGCAAGCAGCTGGAATCCTCAACTTCTGGACCCAACAGAGAACTTCTGTTGGGTCCAGGGGATTGTTGCAACTCATAGAGGTTTCTGCAAAGTGCTATGAGTTGCAACGGGGAGCTGCTCTTCTGTCTGCACCCTTTGATTTAGTTCTCATGTCAAAATGGGAAAAAAATCCACTTTTATAGGCATATTGTGAAAACTAAATATTGGCTGGAGACGCACACTTACCTGGACCCAACTTTCTATTTCCTTTATATATTCTGCTCTACCATGAGAGAGGCAGGCAGCCATCAGGGCTTTCTAGGCTGTTGTTTGATCCTGTTCCAATGCAGCAGCTATAACCAGAAATTAAGAAGGGTTTGGGACTCTGACTTTGTCCATGCCTGTAGTTCTTCCACATTAGAACAACCTTCATATTGAAAAAGTGGGAGTGAAGCAAAAGGAACAGTGGCTGTTGAAAGAACTGGGGACTCACTTGATATCGAAAGACTGTTTTCATATCACCTTAAAACATAGTTCTAAGTAGAAAAAAACGAAACTCAGTCAGCAGTAGTGTACTGTGTCAGATGTTCAGGAGTCATGACAAGGGTAGGCTTTTTGCTGTAGTGAACAAGGAAAAAGATTTAACACTTGGAAGGGCTCCACTCTTTTTTATTTACCTCTAGGCATTGGTCCAATGATGCAAAACAGGGAGGTGTTCAAGATTAACTGCACTTCTCAAGGGCAAGCTTTCAAGAAGCAGTGTTGCTTGCTGTCAAGCTGAGGGGTTGTACTGTATGAAGAAAAACACTGCTTTCTGATATATAAATTGGAGGGATTAAGCAGCTAATGGACATTCTTGAGCAAGCCCAAGGATTCTCAGGGACAGTGACCCAGCTAAAATATGAATCTACAGAATCCCTGGCCTGTTTGTGTCATGTTTTGTACTTTATTCTTAGAAGGCTTTTTCTATTACTGGCATGAACCTCCAGTTATTGATGTGAGAATCATTTCCATGTAATGTCAGAGGGATTCCTGCCTGTGTCACCATAAGGGATTTTATAAAGTAAAAAAGCGTGTCTCACTGAATTACTTTGTAGCAGTGTTTATTAAATGCAATCTCTCCATTTTCTTAGTTGATAGTAATGCTCAATTCTGCCAACTCTCATTACTGTAAGTGTAAGGGAACTACTTGTAGAATTTCAGGACTTGCCTTTTAGTGTCCCTTCCCAAAGTACAGGCTGTTTATGTTGTGTGCAGCAAGGACTTTTCATATCTCTGTACTTCTTTGTAATCCTGTGCATACACCTTCTGTGTGGGTACTTGATTTCAGAAAACTAGTCTTAGCAAGCATCACTTCTGTGATATGTAGTTTATTGAGATTTGGTGAACATCTGGCCATTGTAGAATACTGCCAAACACTCCACTGTTGTGAGGCAATAGGGCTGATTTTAAAAGGGTTAGGTAAAAAAGTTAAACTCTACTGAAAAACTCTTTCAGTCTCATTTTTTTTTCTTTTTTTTTGCATTCTGTCCAAATAGCTTTTTAAAACTAGTTTTATACCTATTTCGAGCCAAAAAGAGGCTATAAGTTTGAAAGATTATTCTGCTTTAGTTCACTATATGGAGCTAATAAACCTTTTATAATCATTTTCTATTCAGCAAAAATATTGAAATGCAGTTTCTGCTTTAAGAAGACATATGAAGTCCAGTGATGGAATATTAGGCGATGGCTTACTGCAGCCTGGCCAGAAGGCTGCAATGAGTCTAGCATAAACAGAGGCAGCTGGTCACACAGCATGGTGTGGCGGGCCCACGAAACATGGCAGATGCAGCTTCAGCTGTTATTGGGTACAGAGCATCAGCGTCCAAGCCTGGGTCACATGAAGGACCCATTTTAACTGTGACAGTACAGTGTCAAACTGCCATTCTTTTTTTTTGAAGTCTGCCAGATCTTTGTAACAGCAAAGCCCCAGCTTCCATTTCACAGGCCAGGGGACAAAAAGATCACACATTTCCAGGATTATAAATTTATACTAGGTTTTGCGATTAGGGGATTGTTCTGCTTTTTGGATTTTAAGACTTCACTCTAAGCAATTCAAAACATTCCAGTACAGAATGCGACTGCCTATAAAACAAAAATCAGAACTAAGTGTGGATATAAGTTGCCTCTTCCCACATTACCTATGCCTTCACTTCCTAAAGAAAGCAAGTTTTATATGCAGTTCACATAATTTTTTTGGAATCCTTGAAAATCAGAATAATGAATTTAAGGCAATAAAAATACACACACAGAAATCATTGCACTATTACTTCTACATGTCAGTGTTAGGTCCTTAGTAAGAGGGAAATTTCATAGTATTGAAAATTATTCTCATGTTGTTGTAGCTTGCAGAGACTAAAAAGAATAAACACTCATTAGCAAATTCCAGCAAAATCATTACTGAAAAACACAGTGCTAAAGGTTAAAAAAAATTAACTGTAGTCAATTTATTTATTGCAGTATACAAGAGTGCCTGTTGATTTCCTTAAATAAATAGATTTTTAAAACTCTTTAGGTCACTTACCACTTTATCTACACACAGCATTATAAAATGTAAACTTTGTAGAAGAGTTTTAGCAAAATAGAACTTCTTTTTGACTAAGTACAATCACTTTTACTTGTTCTCTGTACAGTGTAATCTCAAGCATGTAGGTTAAGCTAAGAAATATTTTGAGAGTGTCTTGAATGCTCCATTTTCTCCTGTGCACTGTTTACAGTACTTTACGGTGGAACAATGTGAGATATCATTTCTTTTACCAAAATTAATTTTAAAGTGTTTCTAAAAATAAAAGCTATTGTTTTCTTTGTCAAGATAATCTTTAACTGAGTAAATAAAAACACAAAAAAGGAAAATAATCCAAGACAAGGCATCAAGAAAAAGCATTGTGGTAGGCCAGCAATAGGTCTGCAACTTAAAAGGCAATTTCTTTAGATCTTTTGCATTCAAGAGACTGTGATTCTATTTACTAAGGGATCAGTGGTAGGCATTTGTGAATCATTATATATGGAAGCCTGCATCAGCATTGCTTCATTGCTGCTCTGGGTGTCTATAGAAACAGATGTAAATAGCTAATATGGTATGATGTTCAAAGACTATCCACTGAGAGATGTAGTGAACCAGTTCTATCATTTCTGAAGACCTGTGAGCACATTAGGAAGGCAAATCTGCTCTGTGACTGCAGTATTTGGATCCATCAGGCAACAGTTTCTTAAACTTGGATGTACAAAATTGAAGCCTGACTGCTCAGTCCTACAGGTTTGTTACATTTTAAACTACAATGTGCTCTATAGTAACATGTCAAAAGCAGGGTCTTTTTGGACATATTCGTGTGTATTGACTGCTTTTATTCTCAAAGACTTTAAACAGAAATGAACTTCCAGGATTTGTTTTTCATCTGAATGTTAAGTTGAGCCCTTCTAAAATGTACTTAAGCAAGGGCATTTTGTGCCCAAAGTTTATCTAATATCACTTCTGACTCTCGGTCCAATAAAAAGGATTACCTCACAAATCTTGATTCTGCTTACTCCTAGGACCATCGCAGCTGGGCTACAATAACCCTAGTGCCTGGTGCCCATGTCCAATTAAACAACTTAGGTATTTAGATTGTGGAGTCCTGCTGCCCCTGCAAGCTGACACCCACCAACCTGTTATGTTGGACAGTGTCTCATTAATGGAAAGAGCGGAGCTAATTTTTCTAGACCAGTTTGCAAGATTAAATTTCAGAAGGTCAAATTCAGATTTAAAAGAGAATCAATAAAAGCAGGTGAAACAAAAATCTTTAAAAAAATGACTGGACTACTATTATGAATTAAGTTGTACTGCTTTGCTCACCTCTAAAGTGGCTTGTTATGGAAGGTACACTACAATAATTAACATCTAACTTAACAGGGAAGATGCAAGTTTTTAGGGCAGTTTGACTGGGAGGAGTCATTTTGATCCACCCTGTGCACAACCCTACTGTGCGTGCATACTGTACCATACTTGCCATTGCATCATTGCAGACAGAAGGTGGGTTGCCCTACACCAGAGTCCTCTGCAAGTGGACCTGTAACTCCTGAGAGACTTTCATTTGTTCTCCTGGTGCTCAAGGAAGAAGGCGAAGCTGGCCAGAGGAAAAAGACCAAACTCCAAGAGCCAGCGGAGTTACAAGGAAAAATTCATAAAGAGCTAAATCATAATACAATCATAAGCTCTGAATGAGGGGCTGTGCCTGAAGCTGGTTCAGGTGGCTTCCTCCTTTATGCTAGTCCAGCTGGATTAGGAAGTAGACTGTCAAATGAAGGTGAAAGAAGAGAAAGAACAGCAGCTTTGTGGCATCTGTTCCTTTTCTAATCTACAGAAGAGCAAAATAGAGGAGGGGTAACAGGGAACAAGAGCCCTAAAACAACCTGCGGAGCTGTATATAGCAGTTCCCAACATGACCGACCTCTTCTGACAAATTGTATGTCAGTAGAAGTAAAATATGAATCTATTTTCTTTGCTACTTCTTTCAAAAAACACTTGGTTTGATCTTGGCTGAGTCAGGATGTGTTTGGAGGGCAGATGTATCATCTGATGCTAATATCATCTGTGTTCCTTTGAGAGGTAGGTAATGCTGTAGTGTGCACGGCATGACCTCCCAAAGACAGACCTTGGATAGAGGCTTTGTGGTCACGGGAGGCCTGAATGAGCTGAAGGAAATGTAATACCTTCTTCACAGATCAGGATTATAGAGGTCTGAGAACACAATTTTACATTATGGATGTGCCGCTACACCAAACCCTGCTAATGGTGCAACTCCCCCTGTAGGCAGTAGGCTATTTCAAAGCAAAGCAATGGCAAGCTCTGAATGGCCTTGCCCAAGGCAATATTTTTTTGCCCAGCAAGAGTAGTGCACTTGCTGCTTAATGGACAAGCTAAATAAAAAGTTCTTGCCCTGAGCAGATTCCATCTTGACTTAGGAGAGAGTTGCTTATCACCACACCTGTACCTCAAATTGTGTAGGGTTGCAGATATGCTGCCCACATGGCTTTAGGGGCAGGACTGAGGCCTCACACTGAACACAGAGAAAGGTGGTGAAGAAGGGGGAAAAGAGGTTAAGGTGAGGGGTCAGAGTGAAAAGTTAGGACGTGTTTTTTTTCTCTCTCATCCTTTGATATACTTTGAAAAAGAACAACAGGAATGTATCTGGGTTTGTGATCAGCACCCAGGCTAAGGTTTGGAGTGGAGGTGAGTGGCAGATTAAAGGGGATGCCTTAAAGAAAGGAGTTCAGAGGAGAGAAATGAAGCTGCCTGGGCCCATGCACAGGAAGGTTATGCCAGAGAGAATAGTTGTTGTATCTTGCCATTGCTTCAGTATCCTTCAGTGTGAGAATTCCCTTGTCTTCAAAACTGCAGAACATCCACTGAGAAATCTGAACAGGGATCGAGGGGGATAAGGTGGTCCTTTAGGAGTGGGGGAAAATTGATCCCTGTGGAAGCAGAGTGTATCACTGAATTATTAGAGGACCCACTTTGATGCACTCAGTACAGATGTCTCACTGCAGTCTGAGAGACAGTCCTGCCTATGGAGTAGCAAAGCAGACCACTGCTCAGACCAGCAATTTGCATTATCTAAGCATTTGGGTTTATATTTACCACTAGTGGTTATATTCTAGCAGTTTTAAGTATTTGTTTATTACTAACATACTAGCTCACAAGAGCTGTTTCAGAATGCACTCACAAGGGCTTTTGCCCTCTGGCACAGAAAAAAATTACAAAGCTTGTGGCACTAATATGACATGAACAGAACTCATCTACTTTGTTCCTTTTTTTCCCCTTCATCATCATCATCATTATTTATCATTATTTTGTCAGATCACATGTTGTTCAGGACAGTGACCCAGTGCATATAAAAAGCATCAGGCTCCTTGTGGGATTCTAGAATAATAAAATACACATGTTCAGAAAGGCATTCTGAACTGTTAAATAGCTTACTTTTTCACTTACATAATCTACTTTTCTAAAGTTAAAAACCATGCCAATTTTTATTTACTCAGAATCAAATTGCCCAGTGGCCTTGGTTTAATCAGAACTGTTGGAGATGGCAAAGACCTATTAGGACATTTTGTTCATCCTCTTGACAATGTGGGGCTGTCCCTGCAGAGTACATTTTTGTCCTGTCTCATCTCAAATGCTGCAGGTGATGGGACTTCCACAGAGGGATTTTTGCTGTAGATTAATGAGCTGCAAAACTTCACATATGTTTAAATCATTGTACTTGCTCTCCCTGCTTATATCTTGATTGTCAGTAAGATGGTGGCATGTCTACGGTCTATTCATTTATCACGCAGCCTTGTAAGCAAGATACAGCTAGACTTATAAATTAACATCTGACATGATAATAAACAGCAAAGCTTTAGCACCTGATGTTAGCACAAGGTGCCTTTCCTCTCAAAACATCTGGTCCCTTGATAAATTGTTACAGTTACCAGTCCTCACCGCACCATTGCTCCCTAGAATATTACAGAGCCCGGCACCACACGTGCTGCTATGGATCTGTTCTCAAGTTGTTGCAGTGAGCCTGCCGTATGATGACAATTAGAAGCAGTTAGTGTGCAGATGAGACTCGCGAGTGGCAGGTGGTGAGAATGGGACTCAATTAACTAACATGCACAAAATCCTTTGCTAATGAGGCTGGGCCACCCCAGATGAGCAAGAAAGCATGTGTCACTGACAGCAACAGAGGATTTGAAACTGAGAGGGAGAGAAATTGGTCAACAGGTATCAGCAGCAAGAAAATAATCCTTTCTATTTTACTGTAGTCAGATTAAAGGATAGACTCAAATTTACTCGCTGGAAGTCAGCAATTGAGAGATCTGTTTAATGAAGAACTAGAGATAATTTAAGTTCCACTTTTTTAACCCTGCTACCTCTGTTTTTCCTTTTATCATCCTGGTTCACTTTTTTGTTTAAGTACAACTTCCCTATGGCAATTAATAGGATATTTTGCAAAGCTGTATACTTCTGGTCAGACCCCCCAAAAGTAACCAAGGTCAGAAAGATCATTGATGAGCATCCTTTGACCCTCAGATCCAATCCTGTGAAGAAATAGTGACTTATATTTAACTAACCTATTCACTAGCAGCCAAGACAGAGGACATTTTTTTCAGTAGGTCTTAGGTCAGTATTATGTATTTGGACTAAATATTATTGTAAAAGTTGTCAAAATAAATGTAATTTCTCCATCCCCAAATATTGGTATAATGGGTACTTTCTAGAGCAGCTGGAGGGATAGGATTTTCAGACCTGTATCTCTGTTGTTTTTTACTCAGTCACTTAAAAAAACTTTGAGATGAAAATCTAATTTTGTAGGTCCATATTTCTCAGGGTGACCTAGTTTGCTATCCCTCTCCCCCTCCATACATTGAAATAAGACAGCTCTCTGGCTTTCAGCTAAACAGCTACTACACATGCATAGTAGCTTGTTCTGGAACAGTTCTCTGTAATGTGAACTAGGTGAAGAACCCTTAAACATTAGGTTCCTTTATTACAGACTGTGAAAAGTCCCAAAAAAACATAAAGAATGAGATCCTTGGGAGTTCCTTATGCACTTGCATTGACCCATTCTGGTAAATCCATTCCAATAGCAATTGAATATTTCCTTGAATTTAAAATAAATATTGTTTTAAGTCTGCTGTACCAGAAACATACCAACTTCTTGATTATAAAACACACAAAAATACAGTGATTTCTGAATGAACAGGACTGTCTGTATAAGTGAACTTGATGATAACAAGAAAACTGTGATAAAGCTTCCCTTTTGTTGTCCACCCATTACGTTGTGCCTGGGTATTATAAAGCACTCGGATCAGTGTCATGTTACCTACCATATCGACCATACTGCAATTCCTAGAAATAATGAGGCAAATTAGGGATAAAGCAGAGTCTGGATTCTGAATTTCCCTGTAATCCTTTTGAGACCCTTGACAGTAGTTCACCCAGTGAGGGTTTGTTGTATATTTCATTGACCTATGTGTTTTTAAGTTATGCAGTGTAACTGTATTTAAAAGGAAGGTGAACTCTATTAAGCTATTTCACTGAAGCAGATCAAAAGGGAGAAGTTCAGTCTGTTGATTAAAATGGAGACTTGGTTTGATGAAAGGATTTTTAATTCCACCAATAGGCTTTTAACTTCCTGTTATATTTTCCCCCTTAGAATTATTTTATGCAAGCAGCACCAACTGAATTTCTCTCTCCCAGGCATGGCGATAATGATAATTAGTTCTATTGGAAACATCAGTTGTGTTAGCCTCTTGTACTGTTCTTTCTGGTGGGTTTTCAACTTAGCCTCTGATTTACACTTCCTCTATATTCCCCTCTCCTCCCAATGAAGTTCACAGTCTTTAGTTGATGTTAACCACAGAATAGATGCATGTTCAGTGATACGCAGAATGTAAACGTTTCATCAAAATATGAAGGTTAAAGCCTGTAGACGTATGTCCTCAGTTCAGTAGCTGAAGGAGACTCTTCCACTGTTCCTTAACTTGGATGCAATGAAAGCACCTTGTGCTGTGAGCCAGTCAGACTTCAAAAGAAAGAATCGTGGAGTAATTTGTTTGGAAGAGGCCTTAATGGTCACCTAGTCATCTAGCTTACGAGTGATTACACTGGACCACCTCCAAGGTGGTCTTGCAGGAAGTGGGGTGATTCAGTATGGTGGCACACATCCTTGAATCAATGCAAACAAAAGCTTTATCATGCTGCAAGGGCCTGCTGCAGGGTTGTTTATTGAATCAGAGCCCTCACCACACTCAGTGATTTAAAGGGACCTGGCCATAGTATTTCTTGCTTCCTGTCCCAAACCCACGTGCAGTGTATGAGCAGTTAAATACCTGTTGTATTCTATTCCAAAGATCGTCACTATTTTGGGTGCATGAAGTGATTCTATACATACACTCACATACATATATATGCCCTGATTTCCAAATATGATGGGGACTTGCAGCTCATTAGCATTATTGGATTTGCAGATTTTTGTCTCTCGTGTATGTGTCTGTGTGTACTTGTGAGGAGAGAAAAATACTTCTATATGTTTTTCTTTTTTGAGGTTAAAATTAAAACATATATTTTTTACCTCACTTACTGTAGAGCCACTGTGAAAAGATCATTATTTGTTTATTCATTCTTGATTTATGCTAACCATAAAATGATTTAAAGTTGATTTAAAACATACAATCAGGTCTAAACACCTTGTAGATATGGGGCAATTCAGAGATGGATCCAGATATGAACTATTTTTCTATGATTCTATGTAATCTGGATGTACCTCTTCATTTGAGGCCCTATGCCTGTGTTCAGAAAGTGACAAGAACAGTTTTGGAGTGAACACAGTAGAAACACTAATAGTCAGCAGTGTAACTTGGGGGCATGTAGGGGTACCCGGGTGTCGATTCAGAGGGGACACCAGAACGGCAGCCCCAAGCCTGCCCTGCTGCAGCAACAGCCCCTGTTTGGCAGGGCCTGTGCTAAAGCAGCTGGAGCCAGTGATGCCACCAAAATTGCTGCAGCCATTGCCTGGGGAGATGAATGCTCACTTCCTTTCCCTGTCTCTGCCATGCTGCTCCGGGCACCAGAATTTTAAGCTATGCCTCTGCTAACATAAATAATGCAGTTACTATGGAAAGATATTATAAATACTGGAAACTATTTTTTTGAGTGACCTAAGAATTAGGAGTGCTGCTTTTGAAGGAAAAAGCACTAGCTTGGAAATTTTGCCACACTTTGCTGTATGTTTATGGCTGCTACCTACTCCATATGTCATGTCTTAATGAGGACTAAGAAGGGGGGTGCTTTTATCCTTCTTTATAAAAATGTCCCTCAACTCACTGAAAAATAGGGTGTTCCATATACATATCAACTGATGTGAGGGACAGTGGTAAAGAGTGTAAGGGAACCAACACTAAAGGAGGTGAAAAAGAAGAGGCTGCAGGGTGGGTAGAAAGAGCAGGTGTTAAATAAGAGACAGAGAAAGAAAATTCCCTAAAGATGCTGTATGAATATTGATGCAAAACTGTCAGAGGAACATGGAAGTCTGTGCTTAGGTGCTATCTTCTGAGAAGGCTGGTAGCTGCTTCTCTGAAACTGAGGCAAGACTGGAAAACAAGGGGATGGAGGATTGTAAGAATGAGTGCACTGAGGCCATGAAAAATTCAGCTCCTTTAGCTACAGAAAAGAGGAAGGAAAAACGATCCTGTGAGTGTCATCCTCTGTTGGAGCGAGAAATAAACCATGTATTAAGGAGGAAATAGTAATAATAATACCTGAGTATCGGAAAGGGATTCACTCACAGAAAGGGGGTCATTGTGCCTGGATGGCTCTGCAGTGAGGTATAGCATGTACAGTACTTGGGCATTTCAATAGGTGCAGGCAATTTTTCAAACCCTGGATTCATCTCCAGATGGCTTGCTTGATATTTGCAAATCACTCTGGAATCTATAGATAACTACCTTCCATTAATTTAACTAGAGTAATGGCTAAATTCTGGAGACTGCTTTGAAATTAGGAAGCCTATACCTGTAACATCCTACAGCACAACTCACTGGGATAAAATGAGACTAGTTGCAAGTCATGCCCATATCTCTGTTAGATAAAATCTGTTCCTATTTTGATGTACTAAGTTTGAACTATGAAACCTTTTCTGGAGGTCAGCATTTTCTTTACAACAGAGATTCAGTATCTATAGTGGGTGGCATATGTGCAGTGGACCATGAGAAATTTTCATGGTGTTGAAATTAAAATAACTTCCCAGGCAAGAAGAAACAACTCTAATTTATAACCTAACTGTGGAGATTATTAACGCACTGCCCACTCCACCCACACAGAGTATATATCCATTCTCACTCCAACCTATTCTATTATATAGAATATCAAATAGTAGAATAAGGCCACATGTAATTTGTGGGGGCACAGATTAGCTAATATTTTGTTAAAGTGGCTTTTTAGAGGGACATTGAGAAAGGCCTTTTCCTGTAGAGAAAAAAAGAGAAAGCTGCACAACGAGCTAAAAAGCAACAAGGGGGAAGACTGGTTTGAAAAATAAATAAAGTGTTGCTTAACAAAAACCGCCAGACCACCTAATGGCAAAAAATAACCAAAGGGAAAAAAACCCCAACTGAATATATACTAAATATTCAAGTTACATTTTAAGTATCAGATCTTCAACTGGAGTGAATCAGCATAGCGTCATTCATGTCTGTAAGGCTATACTGATTTGCAGTGGACAAGAAGTCAAATAGTTTAAGAACTATTTGATGTTAAGAGAATGGCTGGAAAAGTATTATCATATATTGCATTCTGGGACTAGCAGTAAGCTGAGGCGATGGATTAGTATGGAGTAAGATTGATGGGAGCACGTCTAGCAGTACCTTTAAAGGATAAAAAAGAGGTGGACAATCTGAGCCTTTGAGGTTTTCTTCTCCTTATTGGAGACCTAAATTTCGATATCCTGTATTTCAGTATAGTCATTTTTGTTAGCTATATTCTTTGTCACTATATTGATACTTCCAGTTTTCAGTCTTTGTTCCAGACAGCCTTACACATTCACATTTATGCACTGAAATTGAATACAGAAATTGGCCCTGTATTTTGGATTTTGGGACTTATATTTTGTAAAATTGCTAAAGGATGTAAATAAACATGAAATGAAGTAGAAAAAGACTTGGATCTAAGAGTCATTATAGTCGTAATAAGTTATGAAAATGACTATTGTTCTGTCCTTAACTTTCCTGAGACCTCTACTCTATGGGAGTAGGACAGAGTGAGTGAAGGCAAATTAATTGCCCATAGCTCAGGGCATGCTCAATTCATAGAAAGTTTAGGCTCAGCCCCAGTTTTTGCCTGCAAGCGAGCTGTCAAATTATCTTTGTTGGAAACTGCATGGAGGTATTGTAGTTAATTGCTATGATAATGCTCCGTTTTGACAGCTACAATACCTGGTTCAACGTGGCTGTTAACAAAAAAGTCAACTGTTAAGCATGTTTTCTTAAACAGTGACTGATAAGTTGTTATCTTTCAGCATCTCCAGCTAATTAGACATCACCAGTCAAAGTTAATTTGGTGGAAAACATTTCTCGACTTAATGACATTTATGGGCAATTAGGCACGTTGTAGAAAGGAATACACATTTACATTTCAGCCTATTTCCAGTGCTTAACAAGAATCCACCTCTTTCTCCACTGGAGATTTCTCATTCTCTAAGGAATATGTTCGATACAGACACCACGGGTCCTCTTGTTATTCTGGAAACCAGCAATTGTTTGCATGAAACAAGCTACCACACAGTAATGAGGCACAGACAGAGATAAAATTAGGCACAATAAAAGCTTTTATGTTGTTTAGACCTCTGTCTTGTCATGACAAGCTTTGTACTTAATTCCAAGGTAGTAAAAACAGAGATTAATAGCAGGTTCAGTTGCTACATTTATCCCCTCTTTACTATTTTTCAGGAATGTCCATTATTCTCATGCAAAGCTTGTAAATGCATTTATGTACGGGATTTGAAAACTAAATAATTGGATATCATTTCCCTCTCCCTCCCCAGATTTTCTGACTTTTCACAGCAGAGCTCATCTGCAGCCAAACTTCACTTTTAAAGGGTAGATTGAATCCTCCTCCTTTTTCATCAAGTCTGAATGCAACTTTGCAATCATCCAGCCATTTGAAAATGAATTTGGACCTGTGCATTTTAGTGCTGGCTGGGCCCCATTTGAAAATCTATCAGGCATATAACTGTTGCTTTCAAGTCTTGTCCTGCTCTAGCAGCATTTTCTGAGGTGCAACCAGAGCTTAATTCCTTTCTTTTTAACATTTTGTGAAGAAAGAGATTGGGAGGAAAAGGAGCAAGGTTCTTGGTGCCAGGTAAAAAAGATACTGGACCCAGTTCAACGTTCAGTTCTAATTTACAATAGCTGAAGGCCATGCTTGTTACTGTTTTTCTACAGTACAGAAATAAGTTCATGTAGGTCCTTGTGTAGGTTGTTTCTATAATGGGATGGGAAATTGGGCTTGCACCTGCACAATACTCAGTAGTTTGACTTACCTTACTCTCATTTTACCTCCCACATGGAACTGGCTGCGTTTTTGGCCACCAGACCCACTGCATCTGTGATGATACTTAGAAGAATAGTAAATAACCCTGTCATCATAAGCACAACCTACTGATGTCCTTCCGGTGTGGAGAAATGGTGCCAGGGTGAGTGGCCTGGCTTTGCCCCACAGAAAGTTTTTCAAAGAATCCTGAAGGAGATGAGATTCAGCTGAGAAATAGATCTCCACCATCTATGTTGCTCAGGCAGGATCTGAGGTTTGTCTTTCACCCTTGAAACAGTAAGGTACAGAAATCTATGCATTTTCTAAAGTTAGGTAGCAGTGCCTAGATGCTATGTGGAGGGGCATCTCAGAAATGCTGAGGTCTGCCAAGATGATTTTGTTCCTGTCCAGTGGGGGATTGTCTTGGAGTCCTTACTATGTGATTGCTTCCTTAAGGCTTTACCTTTTTAATACATTGAAAAATAAGGAAACTTGTTTATGCTGCACCAGCATTGGCATGAACCTGGGATGGTTACATTACTCGAGTGGCAAAGCCACAAGTGAGTTGTCTATGAAAAAACATGCTCATATTACTGTTACTCATCATGTCTTGTACCCAATTGTTTGTTTCAGCCGCCTGTTACATTTTGTTCCATATTTAGATCTGAGTCTTTAAATAGCCTCTGCATAGTGGACTGCTGCACTGATGCAAAGTCTCACTGGAGTCAAGTGGAGCTCAGTGCCCTGAGATCCTAACTTTTCCTTGGGACATGGACTGTCTCTTACTGTCTTCCTGGACTGTATGTAGTTCAGGGCTGCCATGAACTGTTTGGCGTACTACAAATAAACATAAAAAAAGAGTTACAAGCAAGGGTTAGTGCCATTGATGCAAATGGCTTTGTTTTGTCTGCCCTACAAAATTGTTCTGTTGAAATAGGACCCAGAGGGCTGAGGTTTGTGTCCAATATATAGCACAAACAAGTGAGCTTCAACTAATAGAAAGTATTACTGCCAGCAGTTTGGTCACCAGTCATCCATGGAACACAGACTTCAGACCACTGGAATATGTGATCCAAGACCATGTGTTTTGACAAAAGTGAGGTGGAAGGATATAGGAGAGACAACGTTCTTTCGAACACTTTCAGCAGTTTCAGAAAGGTGACATCTGTGTGGACAAACAGTAGCAAAGTTCTGTTCTGGTTCCGATCTCTTCCAGGATGTTCAGCTTTGGGAACTGAGCGCAGGCCATCTCTGGTTGTCATACTTCTAGTTTTATTGCCTCATTTAATTTAATGACCTCATTTGTCACAGAATAAAAACTAGCTATGTTTTAGCCTAGTGTAGCCAACCTGGTAGATTATTACTTTTGTGGATTTGATACAGCTAGAGGATCAGATTTTTAGCTTATATATTCCCACAGGCAAGTAAACACTATATCATGCCTTGTCACAATCATGTTTAAATATGCCCAATTCAATTGTTTAAAATTTCTCTTACTGATAAGGCTACATTTCATCTTAACTGAAAGGTTTTACCAGCAAATGCCAAGTTTATATAGCTACTTAACTACCAGTAACTGCCAAATGCTGTGAAACAACATTAATAAATGACCTTTAAGGATGCTTGTACATGTGATGGTCATCATGATGTACATGTGCCAAAAAATGTAATTGGTGTGGCTTAATGGCACCATGCATTACACATGCCCCAGTGTTGAGAGTTTTAAAAGACTCTGCATGGTTGCAAACTAAACTATATCTGGATGTAATTTCGTTTGCAAAATTGCAAAATGCAACAATGCAGCTGTCAGCTTGCCCCCCAAGCCATGGGAGAAGCAGGTAGGCTCTGCAGAAGAAAAGGATTGGGCCCCTTGCTACTTCTGCCTTCAGCAGGCACCTGGCTGAAGGCAGAAGCAATGAGGGCCCTGATCCTTTTTTTCCTGAAGGAGCCTCTCCATCTCTCCTGCAGCCCTCCGGGGGGTAACAAGCTGCCAGCAGGCTCAGTGGCCCTTGAGCTGCAGGGGGCCCCGGTCCTTTCCTCTACAGCAGCTGCACTCCCTGGGGCTGCTCAGATGGGCTGCTAGAGGGCCAGGGGCTGCCCCAGCTCAGAGGTAGCAGCCAGCAGGATCCAACTCTTTCTTGAGCCCACCAGGGCTTCCAGCACCTCATACATTGTACTTGCTTTCCCACTGCCTGGGACCACCCAGGAATGGGCTGGCTTGCCCCTGGGGCAGCGCAGGGAGGCAGCAGGAAGGTGGATGGGTATGCTGGCAGCCAGAGAAGGCAGCAGAGATGGTGCGGAGGCTCCTGGAAGTCTGGGTGGGCTTGGGGAGGCTCAGGCAGCATCCTGCCCACAACTCCTGCAGATGGCCCCAGGGAATGCTGCTACCTCGGAGGTAAGGAACAGGGCCCTCCACAGCTCAGGGGCTGCTCAGTCCACCAGCAGCTCGCCCTGTGCTGGGGCAGGGGGCTGGATGGACTTGATGATCTTCCAAGGTCCTTTCCAGCCCTAATGTCTATGAATGTATGAAATGAAAAAAAAAAGGATCAGGCCCCTCGCCATAATTTGACAAAATGTTACGTAAAAATTGAAACAGTGGGTTTCAATTAAAAACCCACAGTTTCAGGGGTTTTAGGAGGTTTTGGGGAGCATAAGGATTTTAGGGGACATAAAATAAAGCCTTGTTGATTAAACCCCTGTCACATGTACAAGTGCCCTGAAAAATCAAAGCAAGGACACATTTAAATTACCATGTGAATTTGTGTTCTGTTTTGAAAGATAAATGTTAGAAATCACCAAATCGTAGTCATATATTTAGCCCTCAGAATGAAGAATCTGGTGTTGAACCAAATAGGTCATATTTTGTATCCCCTCCAATATGTTCACTCAACCTTGTTTATAATTCAGTATATGTAAATAAGCAGCACAGCACTTCTTAATGAATGTAGTGTACTTTATACAGCCAGACTATGCAGAAGGTCTGTAAGGAAACTGAAAAATGCCATAGTCAATTATTTTTTAATTACTGAGCCCTTTGGCAATATCCATGTAGAATTCTGATTTATTTCAGGTTTTAATTTAAAATATATTTGACAGTCCCCCTTCTAGTTCAGTTATATACTACTATGTTGTGTCTCACATTCTGAGTGAGCTGAGAATATTTTTCTATCTTTTTCCTGTCATAGGGGGAAGAATTTCCCTGTCAATATAACACTCCTTAGAGCTATCTCTACAAGGGCTGTGGAACAAGACTGCAAGGTATTTAGAATCCTTGTCATAGTATTTGAAGGGCTGCTTGTTTTCCGTCGTGTTCAAAATGTTGGAGAGATTTATTAAATGTTCCGTTTCAAATGTTGCAGAAGAGTTTGGGGGTGCAGGATATAACCAAGTGACCAGTAAGTGGCGCTGTTGATCGAGATAAAGGAGTAGTCAGAGATTTTACATTAGAGAACTGGTCAGAAACTGTTGCTGTTCCTAAATGTCAAGTGTAAAATGGCACTCAAAAAGCAGGTATCTGAAAACTGATAGCTCCATGCTACAACAAGATATTATTTAGAAGAGCCATCTATTCAATAGAAATGCTGACGGGAAGCAACGTTCAGATTTTTTTCTCCCAAATTTAAAAACAAAAAAATAAAACCTTTCAAATAACTTGGTGACTAAGCCAAGATGTGCCAGAGAGAAGACAGAATAGGAGAGTCTCTTACCTTGGATTTTCTGAGATAGGAGGGTCTGATATTCTTTTCTGAATTTAGAGAGTAACTCTCTGAGACACCAGTTATGTGATGATATCAACCAACATCTAATAATCAATTGATCTCTGAATGAGTTTTTAATTTTATCATCAGACTGGTATTTGTGAATGACTCATGTATGATTCCACTGACGCTAATTTAGAAATTCCCAAAAAGTCTTACTTAATTTGCTCCATTGCTAAGGGGTTTAGTGTTTGCTCCATTTGCTCCATTACTAAGGGGCTTAGTATTTTGTAACCTATGGACGCAATCGATTGAGAATGAATGAGAATAACTGTGGATTTTATACCTTCAGAACAACATGTGAAATCCATTGCCCTATGTTAGCTTTTCCACACAGCACTTAGTGAAGATGATGGTGCCACCCTCTCCTACTGTGCTTAATGCATTTTGAGGATGGTTATTTGGTTAATGCATCTAATTGGTACTTGAGTTCAGAGTCCCATTTCTGGCTTTGCCATCACCTTCCTTCAAGATTCCTAATCTCTGTGCATCAGTTTCTTACTCCAAAATGGGATCAATTGTTTGTTCTTCAAACAAGTATTGCAAAGATAAATTAATTAATTTGCAAGATGATTATATCCTCTATAATGGGGATATATACTTAGATATATAATGAAATATCTGACTTGCTCTTTGTACTTTTGACTTTTGTACTTTTGTATTCAGATGCCAAGATGATGGACATATTAGAAAAACCTAGTTAGATAATATGAGACTCATAAAATTTGTCTGAGAATTGCCTCTTGAGCTTCAGATATGGAAGGCATTACAGTAAAATGCTAGACTGCAGTGACTGATGCCCTGTAAATGCATTAGATGGAAAGAAGATATAATTTCTTTCTAAGAGTGGTTCTGATTTGTAACCAGCAATGAAAAAGTTAAAACTCATAGGGTTATTCATGAATTCTGCTTTTTAAAAACATGTCCTATTAAAATGCAGATTTAGTCTTCCATTTGCAAAGAACATAGTTATTTCAAATTCTGTATGGGAATCCTTTTTTTGTATTTGTATCTTTTGGGTAGGAAGTCCAGCTGCCTCTTGTGAGATTGCACATATCTCTTCAGATGTCAACAAATCATTGAAAAGTGTCAGAAAGGGGGAAATGAAAGATAATTATTCAAACCATGGAGAGCTACTTTGAAAGTGAATAGAACCTGTCAGATAGTCTTTTCAGAACAGCAGTTGGCTGCTTCTGTTGGATATATTAAATGGACATATCTAGAGGCAAGCAATGTTTTAGATTTTGATCAGTTTCAGTTGGATTTTTTGGGATGGGGAAAACCCAGAATATAAGACAATGTCAAGGGATAGTTAGGAAGGAGGTGTACATAAGTGCTGGCATGCTAAAAGAAAAGAGCTCTGTAAATAAAATGCAAGTTGCATCAAGTAAAGAAATCAAATCTTTACATCCTTTGAGTACTATATTAAGAAAAACCAAAAGGATTGGAACAAGGTGGGACTTGACTGAAATGGATAAAGTTTGTTAAAATGTAAAATACAGATATTCCTAAAAGAGACGCATAAAATTAATCTACATTTTTATTGGAGCTGGGAAGATACAACATTATAACTAGCTGTGAAATTATTAAAAAGGTGTGCCTAGATGGACTATTTCTTGCTCTGATAACAGTTTTATTAATATTCCTGATACTATAAACTTGTAAACATACACGTAACTTTATGCATTCAGTGGGACTGCTCACCTGCATAAGCTTCTCCATACTTTTGAAGGAACAGGATTTTTGCCACTAAAATGAGATCCCCAAAGATAATTCTGAAAATTTATCTCTTTTTCCCAGCAGAAATAAGCTGGCAGGCTAGAGACAGAGAGAAGAACAGAGGGAAATGTGGACAGAGTTACACGCAGTCAGGAAGAAACCGCTCTAAAACAGCCATAAAACAAGTTTTACTGTTTCCTCCAGACAGTGACTTAATCATCTCATTATAATGTCCCAAAATGGAGAATAACTATTTTTATTAATATCTTTAATGTGTAAAAGTACAGGGAAAAGCTAACCTGATTAGGGGCTACACCAACAAGTTGGGCGGATTTTCACAATGCTAGTACAAGTTAAAGTAGTGCAGCCTTACGCATAGACTAACCCTTAAATGAATAGTGAGGGGAGAGGCCAGAGAAGAACAGGCAGTACATGAAGGGTAGGAAACTGATCTGCAGTTAACCCCTTTTCATGTTCTGTCAGCTTCCCTGTTTCTCAAAGCATCCTCTTTTGTGAGCATTTTGTTTGGGCTACCTGCAGTTATCTTTTTTCTTCCCTTACACACTTGATCATAACCAAAGGGGACAACTTAGAACTGCATTAAATTACCTGTGCTTTTGTAAAGCTTATTCCCTGGAGGGAAAACAGACTGTTTAACAGCCAGCTTCTTGGGACTGGCTGGTGTTTCCATCTTTATTCTGGGGGTAGTTCTGGCTCTTCCAGTTTTCTATTTCCTTTTGCCATTCATAATAAAATTAGTTTGCACTTTATCTATAAAATCCTGGATAGTACAATTTACAGTGTTTCCTGAATGCAGTTCTTAATGCTTTCCTCTAACAAGAAACAACTATTTCCCACATAGCCCACTATATCCTTGAATTCCACCATTTTGCAAAACTTTAGGTTTCTTTCCTTGCTTTTAAATGGACCTTACAACAGATTCAGTATCTATAATAGAATACAGGGTCTGTTCATATATAGTGCATCTAACATGAGCAGAATTAATTGTAATACTCTGGGAATGTGGACCAAATACTCTAAAATTCAAATGTGTTCCTCTAGCCTATACTTTCCAGATATAGACATATGATTGCTATGTTCAAAGTATCAGTGTTTTTTCAGCTTTATAGTCATGTCTATCCCTCATTTAAAAGTTCCCTTGGGTCTTATTTATTTAGGGCATATATCCTAAATTGTCTAACAATGACAGTAAGTCAAAACAATTTGTATTCAGTATTAATTCAGTCTTGTTTAGCTTTTTCCAAAAAACGTACACATAAAGGGATGTTTCCATACCATCTGTATTGCTAGCAGAAGGGTCTAAGCAATAAAGTCCAGGTCCAAATCCCACCTTTTCCAAGATGTAGAGCTTTTTTGGTTCACTTCATTGCATATGGATAAAAGGGCCAGCTAGCAAGCAGAAAACTCCTTCAAAAATGTTGTTTTTGGGCCCATCTCTATTAATACTGTTTTTGTATTCTGTCCAATATCATTAAAAATATATTTATAGCTTTCATGACCCCTCTCCACCCACACAGGTAAAACGCACGAAGTTTCTAGTCAGGTTTTGATGATGAAAACTTTTGGGCTGAACTGCAGTCCCTCTCAGATCAGGGTTTTGATTTCTCTTCAGTTTTTAAAAAATAATTTTGCAAAGAAGGTAAATAGAGTATGAGGACCTCAGTGTTACCAGTATCTCCTGGTTGCCCAGAGGAAATATGTGGAAGCAAAGGGACTAAATTATGCCCTGCATGGAAAATAAAATAATGTACACAAGTGCAAGAAACCCTGAAATATTAACCCATAGTTACCTACAAGTCACTCTATTTCTTCTTGTGATTGCCAGCAGAGTGTCTCTGCATTAAGTTACCTGCTTTGTCAAGCAGTTGTGTTGCAGTCTGAATGGGCTGATCCCAGAACACTCTTCAGCTTGAGTGTTCCTTATAGAAAAAGGGAGCCACTCACCTATGTATTTATTTAGCTGTTGATTGCACTGAGCAAATACTAAGCTCTGCCTTCTCTTGAAAACCTCTTTCAAACACATTAAAACAACCCCAGATGAGCTGGACCTGACTTGGGCTAGCTGGCCATTAGCATGGGTCTCCTGGTAAATGGTGCCATTTACCAGGAAAACAGCCTTCCCTATGAACATTTTTCCTCTCCGAGACTGTGGAATAGCCCTCGTCCTGCCCTAGTTCCCTATTAGTTCCTGAGATCTGGGGAAGTTTTCCTTTCCATTTAATCTCCTCTGCACAGTGGTTCAGAGCAACTGTGTGCCACATGGGCCTTTGACCCTTATAAAAGTTCGCCTGGTTCTGCAGCTGATGTAAATGTCTGACCCCTAAATCTAGCTGCAGTAAATAGTTTGCTTGATCATGCGTAGCAGCTCCTTTTTTGGCATTAATTAAAGACCTTGCATGTGTATGTTGCATTTGCCTCACAAAGCATGATGAGCTGCCTCTCCACTTCTGCAGGTTGTAAAGTTTGTACTCTTGGAAAGCCTGTGGTGTCCTAACATGTTTACTCAGAGTCCAAATAAACTATTGTTCCTGACAAGCAGGTAGCTACTTCCTATTTGTCTGCCCCTTTATGTCCAAAGCAAACTTCACTCAGGCTTTCTCCTGGGCCTTTTCATTCCCTCGTTCATTCTCAGCATGTCAACACCTGGCTAAGTGGTAAGCCAAGGTGCACCTATCCCCATATTTGAAATAAGCATCTCTGCTTAAGAAACAACCACAGCTTGTGTGCCTTCTGGGCAGTTCAGACTGGATGGAGTGCCAAGCCAATCCCTGCTTGAACTCATCCTTTGTTAGGCAACTCAAAAGGGGTAACTCCTTTGAAGTCAGTGGGGTTCCAGTTGGTAGTATTGAAGAATACCACACATTAATTTCCACTGCAGAATGAAGGACAGAATCTGGATGTCTGTCTGTACACTGTGACTTTATGGGTGAATATATCCAAAGGTTCAGTGATGGGTTATGCAGCCCAGCTATTACATGGCTGATTTGGATAGAAAGCACTCTTCAGCAGGAAGGATTTCACTACTTTCTTTGCTTTGCCTGTGAAACTTCCTTCAATGATACAATAGTGCACTTGAGCTGGCAAGTTGCATACTCCTGTGCTTCTCTGCATGAAACCTTTGATACTGCTTTTCCACCATCTCTTAACCTACATTGGAAGACATTTGTTCACACAGTGGATTTCTGCTGTATATTTTGCACCTGTTCTGTGCACAGGATGAGACCAAGGCTGGGGGTTGGGGAAGAGAATTTTAAATGTCACTCTTCTTTTTCTAGGTTTTGACTATCGTTCTTTGTGCCATGACCCAATAAGAGAGGGAGGTGTGTGTGTGTGAGAGGGGAAGGATTAGGTAGTGTGGTGGTTTGTAATCACAGGGGACTGGAATTCATGACACACGGGCTCCCTCCCAGTCCTATGTGAACTAAGCCCACTGACAAGACTTAAGATCTGATTCTCCCTTCCCTAACTCCACCGATTTAACACGAGAGACTTTGGACTTGAGGTGGCATGAGAAAGAAGAGAGCCAGGCCTCAGACTGGCGCAATGTTACTGCATGATGGGATTTTAAAAAAGAAAAACGCTCAAATGAAAGAAGTATAAACAGAAATAAAAAAAAAATGTTTTCAGTGGGGAAACATACTTTCTCCAGGGAGCTTTGCTAGTGGATAATCTCTGAGACTGTAGAACAAGGTATTTCAATCTGTATTTAAAGGCAGGAAAAGGGAGAAGAAAGTGAAGAGCCAGCAAAAGGAAAAGGTGCCTTTTCTGGGAAAAGAATTCCACCTCCTACATAAAAAGTGTGAATCTGTATCCTACTGATAATTATGTCTTCAGTTACTAGCTTTTCACATTCAGATTTATTTTTTGCTGATAAACTGGCTTTTGGCTCATTCTAATTTTTTTTGACTCGGTAATTCTTTTAAAATTATTTTTAAAATGTAACGTGGCATAAATGTCATCTTATTTTCACAGGTTTCTTAAGTGTGTGCTTAGCTGAATGAATTACTGAACTTTACAGATTGCTGAATTGCTGAGTTTTCCTTAATTCTGTGGCTGGAGAACTGTGCCCTGGAATTAAAGCTTGTGTAATTTTATTAATGATTATGCTTAGAGACTGCAACTGCAATTGGATGCTTATATTATTCTAGGCACTATAAAGATTGTCTACAATACTTGA
Source organism: Gavialis gangeticus (assembly GCF_001723915.1). NCBI lineage: Eukaryota > Metazoa > Chordata > Crocodylia > Gavialidae > Gavialis > Gavialis gangeticus. The sequence goes on from NW_017729032.1 coordinate 217,560,195, forward strand.
CTCTGGAAGTCTGGATGCATTAGAGTAGCACTAGGTAATACAGCCATGCTTAATGGCTTGTGGGTTTTTTCCATCCAGATCCCTTGGGTGCAAGGTTTTTTAATTCAGTGGTGGATTAATAAACTTTTCCATGGAAAATTATTTATATTTAAATGGCTGGGAGTTTTCACATACAAAGACTCTGATTTGTTCATGCAAATTGCATTTTTTCATGAAAATATGGTACATGGGTACCGTGCCACATAATTCATACATGCAGATGGGAAGGGTATTTTTGTGTTTGAGAAAAAGATTGAGGGTGTCATTTCTAAGCCTTGTTAAAAGTATGGTTAATTAGTAAAATTACATGGTAAATTTGGACTTAAATTCAATACAAATCTATCAGTGTGATTCAGAGGCACTGAAAATGTCAAACATCCTTCATTTTAAATAGTAGTTCCATTGCTATCAATTGGAAATTGGTTGCAAAGGAAAAAAACTCCTAAACAAGCATAAGATCAGGGGAATGTATGGTATGGGATGTGTGCCATGAACTTGTTACTGTACTGGAAAAGGTACTATTTTCAGGTCAGGGGGAAACCAATTCCCACTGAAGGAAATGCAAAAGATATGGGACATGCTCTGTAAATTCTGGTTCAAACAAACAAAAGGAAAGTAATTCCTGAGTATTGCCACTCTCTGTTTCTATCCTGTCCTTCAGTGTCCCATCGTGGGCTTTTAATGGGAAACCTTCATATAAACTCATGAACCTCATCCTGCTCTAATAGCCAGTAATGCCTTTACAATAGAATTAACAGTTGTCCCCATGCAATATTTGGGCTTTCTAGCATGCAACTTTCCACTGATATATTAAAAGAGCCTGCTTAGTGACTTTGAGCCAACTAGTCATTCAGCTCCATAAAACAGGAGTTAAACTTGTATTAATCATTTAGGTTAAAACAGAGTGTTCCCACCAGCCTGTAAATACTCACTCATCAGTGGCATTGTGTCTTTAAAAGGATTAGTTTCTTTAATTAGATCAATAATTCCTTTTGCTTAACTTTCTTTAAAGGGTACGGTAATACATGTGCTGTACCAGCAAAGATAAATTGCCCTTTTTTTAGAGAACAACATTTCTTCCATTGAGATGGGCCTTTTTCTTGGGCTTGTTTTTTGCTGCATGAAGCCGCCATTCAGGTAGTGCAGTGCTGGGAGCGCCTTGTTAAAGCGAAGAATCTATTTGTAAGACTGTGGCAGACTTGGACATCCCAATTGGCAACGAGGAGAAAGAGCTGCTTGTTTTTGGAATATCAGAAAAAAGGCTGGTGCAGGTGGTGATCCATCAGTGAAACATTGTTGGAAGAAAAGCTTGCAGGTGCTGACTCTGAAAATGGATGTGTACTTCCTGGATCTCGCACAAGCTAAAGAGGACTGCCAATACAAAACAGAACTGTACTGTTGCCTTAAGAGTGAATAAAAAAGATGTTTCAATGCTGTAGTCGGATCTGGATGGTTTGCCACAAAGGACAAAAACTCTCCTATAAAATTTGATTTAAATAGTCCTATCTCACTTGTGCCCTTGGTGACCAGATTCAATTGTGCTGGTGTCCCCTATGCAGTATGATATCATAGCTTCAGAGGAAGGCTTTATTTAGAGGTCACATTAGTTTGTCCTGTGGATGTAATCATTTTTTGTGTCACGGACAATGTTTTACTGTGAAGATATGGGCCAGATGGCTCAGCCACTTGCAGTCCAGAGCTAAACAGTGTCTTTATTGTTGGAGAATAAACAGAATCTATTGTCTGCTGCTCGTGAAACTCTAGTGTTCATCACTGTTTAAAGATGAAGTATTAAATTTTCATGGCTTAGTAAAGAATGTGTAAAACAATAAGTAAAAAGGCAGGGGTCTCGCAAACATATACCTGTTGTCTGCTGTTTCTTTATAAACATGCATGAAAATGTTTGTAGCCATTTCTGTTATGTGATATAACAAGTGCCTGCCTGCTGGCCCACCCAAAACAGTTCACTAGTGTGATCTACCAACCAGTCTTGTCATCAGAGTGGGGAAAAAGGAGAGACTTGTTCTGGCACTTTCCTATTAGTGGTTTTATACTACTCACAAATACAGCAGAAAGTTACTAAGAGGTGTTTGGCTAGGCAACGGAAAAAGATCATTGAAAAATCTGTCTTTGCCAACTTAAATCTCTCCCCTACACACACACTAAAGAAATAGTCCTATTTGTCTTGACTGTTTCAGGAGCTGGTCACACAATCTCTGACATCTTGTGAAAATATATTTTGTTCATCAAATGAAAGGGGGATATAATTTTCTCTCAAGAGTTTTTATCATTTTTGTCTGGACAAGTCCCTTCTACCTTTGTAGTCACTCTGGTTTTTCATAGTGAGTGGTTGGAGGGTTGGTAACTCATATTTTTTCTAAGAAAACATATATTTTCTATTTAAGATACCCCAGCTGTAGTTTCCTATATTGCAATGTCAGAAGTATTTCTTTTCTTTCTTTAATTGCAACCAAAGCCAACCTTGACTGGCAAGGAGAAAGTCACTGACAGGTTTGGGTTCAGTCCAGACCTTCTCAGAGATTCTGTCAGCCAACTGTTTGACAGTATGCAAATATATGTAAATTTGGGGACACTGGATGAACACCTGCAGAAAGTGACCATCCCCACTCAAGCTATGCTCTACCTCCTATGTAACTGGGGTTTTTGAAATGCTGCTTGGTCTCTTTCTGTCAGTTTATTATGCATTTGTCAGCAAAATGTTGGGCTGATAAAAACTGTACTCTTTGTCCTGATGAGCTGCAAAGCTCCATGTGGAACTGCAAGTGCCAGGAATAGTGAGATGGCTCCTGTCCAGCCCTTGTGAATCCTTTCTGTCTTTAGGACCTTAGTTTCAGTATCTGAACTCTTTTGGGGTTGCCCATGTCAAGGAAGGCCTTCTGTTTTCCTGGGAGTAAAGACATAATATTAGTTGAGTCCTAACAAAACAAAAAGGCTCATTCTCTCTAGCAGCTGGAACACTGGGCTTGTAGAAATACTGGATATACTGCAAAAAATCTGCATCCGATTTGTCTGAGCTAGGAAGGAATGAGAGGCACCTCGAGTGAAAACAAAGCAACTAGTCACATACCTTTTGAGAATCCTGAATGGCATAATGATTGGTCAGGGCTGGAAATTAGTACTTTTACCGATCACTAAGAGTTTTGCTACAGGCTTCACCGGACCATATTGTGGCTCTGTATGTCTGCATGATTTGGCATAGGGTGACTTTTTCCACTGGGTGATTCTGTATGCAGTGCTTGTTGTCTTATATAATGAAAAAACCCACAACATTTAGAGTGCCTCCTAACAAATACATGTCTGCATATCTGGGAAACAACAATACAACCAGGATCTCCATGTGTCCAATAAAAGCTTGACTTGCCATAGTTGCCTAAGGCCAAGTAAAACAATTTCAGCCTCGGAGTCTGAGACTATGCCTGGCAGTTATTTATGTAGGATCAACAATAGACTCTTGAATCCAAAATATTACATTTAATTATGTTTTAATTTAAATTAAATTTAGGTTATATTTAAGCTGATGGTTGGTGTATTCATCTTTCTCAGCTTGGTTTGAGGTGTTGCATAGAAACAAATCTTTTAGTTCCTGAAAATTTATCTGGCACTCCCTCAGGTTCTGTCACAGCTTGAAATAATAGTTGTAAATGTTTTAAGGGCACCCTTCAGACTTTATTGACAGATTCTCTTCTCTTATATTGGTTTGAATCAAGAGTTATTTCACTCAAGGTAGTGGAGTTATTCTGAACACACACCAGTATATCTCATTTTGATGAGTATCTAACTTAGAAGATGTGGATGGGTGTGGTCAGACCAGCTAATATACGCCTAAATGAGTCTTTAAAAAAGTGCCTTGGTAAAATGGGAGCTCTTGAGATGGGTGATTGCTGTAAATTAGTGGGGGCCAGCCTTTTGGGCAGGTGTGCCACAACTAAATTCTTATACCCTTCCTGAGTGCCACTCCTGTCCTCTTCTCCTGCCCAATCTGTTGCTCAGCTTTCTGTTCCCTGCCTAGTCTGCTGCTCAGCTTTCTCCACCCGACCCTATCTCCTGCTGTGCTGCCTACTCCCTCCCTGATATAAAGACACAGACTGTCTGTGCCACTTGTGACATGCAACCCACCGGTTGGCTACCTCGTCCTAAACACTGACATGGAGTTTGGGTTTTGATTTGTTGCTTATCCTGAAAGGGGCCAAGTGGCAATGAAATTGCAGCCAGTAATAAAGAGAGATCTGTAAAGAGTGTGGGGGCTTATCCTTGGCTACTGTTAGCAGCGTAGCCCCACTGGAGGCATGGAGCTATGCCATCTTATAACTGCTGAGGATTTGGCAATGCCTCATCATAGAACTGATGACAAGAAAGACTGTCTGATAGAGTTACTTAAAGTTAAATGTCTATTGAGTATAAAAATACAGCAAAGTTTTTGCTGCAAAGCCAATTGGATATCACTGGAATTTAAAGTCATTGCAATTGTTTCTATGATTTTGGGGGGGAAAGGTGAGATGGGGGCCAGAAACAGTGTCCCCTGCATTGAATTAGATAAACAGCTCTCAGCATGCCAGCCAGACTTTCCACTGGCACGGATTTTTCCTCTTACTGATTGGAATAGGAGCTGAGATGCCCCGGTTCTCCCTCACAATGCATTGCCATATCCTATTTAAATGAGTCTGCTCTTTCTCTGGAGAGAGAAAGAAAATGCTCCTACTTTCTGGCTATTTTGTTTTTTTTTTTCTTCTACTTTGGAGCCCAAGGTAGTTGCATTTAAGCAGCTTTAATGTCCATTCACGGCTGCTGCTTGCAGAGTTGTGGTCACTCAGGCAGCAGTAACTTTGAAAAAATGACCCGTCTACACCCAAACAATAACAGAATCCCCCTTTTTATGTTGGCAACGCCCACTGCTTTCTGTTCATTTCAAGACTCCCCACGTAGATGCAACTGTTTGACCAGCCTTCTTCTGAACAACTTAATTAAGCAAAAGAAAAAGTGTCAGTTTCTGCCAACCTCACAAAAACAGAACTGTGGGGGTAAAAAGGGTATGCAGCAGTAACCCACATTCCTGAACTGGCTAACTAAGGGAAAGCTTTACTTTATAGCACTGCCAGGAATATTCTAACACTGAATCTCTATTCAGATTATCAAGGCATAGTGTTTTTGGACATCATACCAAACACAATTAAAGCTTTGGTAACCTGAGTCTTAACTGTTGGGGTAAGAGTTACTCTGAGAATTACAAATCTTGCCACTGTGAGCTACACACATGCGCATGTGTGCGCCCCCCCCATTTGTTCTAAATTAAGCCTGTGCGACCAAACAGATTTTGTTAACCATATGAAAACAGGTCTTTTCTTTCCACCCTTCTCCAAGATGGAAGTGTACTTTGGGAACGTACCAGATGTCATACATGCTCCTTGCATATGGCATCCTTCCTCTTCTATAGGTGCTGTAAATGCTCAGTCTTAGATCAAGTGCTCCCACTTACTTCAAAAGGGCTGCTCCGGTAGTAAGGTCCTACTCCACTTGTGTAAAGATACCAGACTCTTGCTCTGAGCAGCACTTCAGTGCCTCATCTTACAATATTGACTCTGAAGGGGGAAAAATCAGGTCTTAATAAGGGGAGGCGTTGTGATGTGACGTCCTGTTGTGCTCTGTGCGAATGCCTGTTCTAGCAGGCCTATGGAGCGCCTTGGCTTTGCATCCCTTAAAAAAAGTAGGAATTCAGTTTTAGGTGTGGAAAGATTTACATTCACATTTAACTTTTCATGCTGTGTGTAATGCCATTGAATGCAATAAACTATTCACAGTGCATAAAATAAAACAGGATGTAACCCTTTAAGAGACTGCTCCCTTCAAAACCCACTGTTTGGGTTCAGATAGGCATGAGCATTTGCTTGTATGCATGCTTTTTTTCTTCTCCAACTGCATGTGGAGATTTGTGCAGTTTTGGGTTGTGGCCTAGGACACAAACGGGTCAGGAATCATTGAAATAATAACGAGAAAAGGAGTCCCACTGAGCCCTTAATTTAGAAGCTGTACTGTGGCTTGCAGGAATCCACTAGCCCTGGGGTTAGTTATCTATGATAAAAGCTTAATAAAAACTCACTCAGAAATTAATTACATAAAATAGCTGTGATCACCTGTAATGTTAATTTTTTTCCAAATGTTCAGATTTAAACAGATGTGGGAATGCAAGATATGTTGTGTAGGTGCCTACCACATAAGAACACATACCTGTGATGGACAATAGTACCCAGACAGGAAGAACAGCATTAGAAGAGTTCTGAAAAGCCTTATCTCTGCCCCTACCAGATGAGTGGGATTATAGCTTCAGAATTCAAGACTTAGCAGCACTCTGTGCTGGCTTCTGGTTGGTGCTAGATATGCTGTAAAACTGACTTCAGGGTTCAATCCAAAACTGGCTTTTCATTTTATTCGTTGGGAGCAAGGGGTAGTTGGCTGACATGAGATTTGCAATGAATGTGAAATGACAGCTGAGCCAATATTTAAAGGAAAGAAATGAAAAATCCTTTTTGCAACCTCTGACTGCTTCATTCTTTCAACACAACAGTACAGGAACCATGGTCTTTATTGTGATTAATATCTGGGAGGCTTCTTAACAAGGCTAAGCTTGATAGGTGGCTCTTGTTGGATGAAATTTATGGCCTGGTACTTCCTCCGTAAGACTTCCCACGTTGAATTGTTGAACATTACTGACCCTGATGCCCAACACAAGGGGGGTGGGGATTTACACAGATGTCTGGTAACTGTGGAAGGTGCAAAAATCCAGAAGAACAACCTGCATCGAATCCATTGGAAGTGGCTGGTTAACAGAGGTCAGGGGGAGGCCTAAGCCAGTGTGTGAGCCTCAGTGTTTTGGTGCAGTTTGTTTTTTGATTAGTGCAGTTCGTGACCGGGCCATCCCACCTGAATAACAATCAGTCTGATTCACAGCAGGCCTGAAGAGGGCAGGGATGCCTGCGGTGCTGTGCATATGGAGCCAAGCCCTGGGAAGTTTAGAACCTTCCAAAACCCAGATGGTTCTGTTTGACACATTTGGCAAAATACCAGAAATAACCTATTATGATATAAAATCATCAAGATCTTGCCCTGACTATATTTACAGAAACAGAGCCATATGGGAAAGTTAGTGCTGCCGTGGGTTAATGAACATGCACAAAATGGAGATTCGATGCTGCTTAACAATGCCATCATTAAAAATTAGTGCCTGCAAATTTGTGTTTTACCTGACAGTCACTGCCATAAATATATTTCTCCTTTCTCGATAACGAAACATACAGCAGCCCCTTGACGCTGCCACCAGCTGAGGGGGTGATGCTGGGAGCCCCTTGACAGGAGGTTGAGAGTATAAGTCCTCCAAAGCAATCTGAAGCAAAGCATGCAGGGAGGGGTGAAAGAAGTGGACACGTGATCCCCCTTTGTTGTTTTTGAGGACATGCTAGCAAAAACCTCTATCTTTAAATTATTAATTTCCCTTATGCTGCTGACCTGAGTCAGCTAATGTAGCTGAATTTTTCAATTTAAGGTGGGCTGGCTCAATAATAGACTGAAGGCAGAGTAGATATGCACCTTTATAGACTAACTAAATAAGATAAATAGAGAGAGCACAAGCTGTTATGAACCCACATTCACTTCATCAGAATATCAGACTGTCAGGGAATTATCCAGGTACTTCAGAACCTGGCTCCAGTAGGAGAAGTGCCCTAACAGGGTGTTAGGTTTTGCTGTGAAGCCAGAAATGATACCTCAGAAGAGAGGTAGCACTGACTGGCTGACTGGCTCCCAGGACTTTTGAGATCTCATAGTGCTTTTTTGGAGCCGTGCAGGCATTAACTTTGGTGCCCTGGACAGATTCCAGTTTTGCATTGTAGTGAGTTGTCAGAATCGAGCACCCTGCACAGAGAGGCAGAGCCGTCCTGTTGTCTCACAGTGGCAGGCTGACCAGCAGAGTTTTATGAGCTGTAATATAGGAGTTTATAAAAAAGGGTTGAGTTTAAGCCAGAAGCAGAGACAACAAGCAGTGAGAAGACAGGGATACATTCATTGACCAATCAATCTCAAGAGTGTTTAGGTTGAGAAGTAGGAGAGTAGTTGTTTAATAATTAAGAGCCAGGTAAGAACACCACCTGTCTACAAGCTAGTGTTACATTTTGCTTACCCAATTCCCTCAGCTCTTTCAAATCCACGGCATTTCAGTCCTATTCTTTTGTTTTGTTCTGTGCTTTAAAACTGCATTTCAGTGGCGGATGAGTTCTGGCTAGTGCATAATTTGTGTTTCATTTTGTTGTATGTTGCAACCTCTGGAAGTGAAGTGCATCATGTAATGCAGGGGCAGGCAATTATTTTGGGCAGAGGGCTGCTTACTGAGTTTTGGCAAGCCCTGGAGGGCTGTGTGACAGGCATCCCAGGGCAGATTAATGTTAATTTTCTAAATTTTTTAGGGGCCTTGGGGGCCGGATAGAATGGCCTGGTGGGCTGCATCTGGCCCCCGGGCCGTATTTTGCCCACCCCTGATGTAATCGAAGTCAGTGGATATTTATATTTAATTATTGTTAACTGCCTGAGGACCAAAAACTTGTAAGTCCGAGTTTCCAAACAAGAAGATGCTGATCCAAATGATTAGAAACAAATCAATTACATAAATACCTCATGGCTTTCTTTTGAAAACTCTGCTCTAAGTCACTTGAGTCTCCTGAGTATCATAGTATTTTTCAAATAATTTGTAAACTATTTTAATGAAGGCCAAAAATATCAATTTAAGCTTCCAAGTGCTGTTGTATTCTTTCATCACATCTATGCATTCCAGATACTAATATTCCTTTTTCTCCTGAATATTCATGTCCTTGGGATTATTTAAAACACACTTGCATGCTGGTCAGTGCTAAATAAAACTCATTTAGAATATATCAAAACCAGGGAGGAAAAGCTCCAGGTACAGCCTTTCACAGCACTGTTACATTCAATATATTTTTTCATCCCTGATCCAAAGCTCACTGAAGTCGATTGAACGTCTTAGTGGATGTGCCCTTGTCAGAAGGAGCCAGCAGGTTGTTAACTCTTGGATGTTTTTTTTTTAAAGCACAATGTACTTTGGCAGCTGCAAATGGTAAGATGCTACTTATCCTTCTATCTGGGTCTTGTGCTTGCTGCTGTGAATAAACATTTCTGCTCAGTGAAGTCCCAATGCTTACCCAGTAGTAAATAGATGGAGATTGGGTCCAAACATAATAAATACATGCTCATTGTCATGTCTATATTAATGAAAAGAGTGGAGGTGTTACTTGATTATACCAGCATAAACATTTTATGCTTGTATAGGTGTGTCTACACATGCACTTTAATGCAGTAACCTAGTTTAATGCACTTTAATGCACAGTAGCCGAGTAGCACAGTAACCCAACCCTTTTTTATAAACTCCTGTATTACAGCTCATAAAACTCTGCTCGTCAGCCTGCTGCTGTGAGACAGCAGGACAGCTCTGCCTCTCTGTGCAAGGTTCTAGATCCTGACAACTCACTACAATGCAAAACTGGAATCTGTTGAGGACACGAAGGTTAATGTCTGTACGGTTCCAAAAAATACTATGGGATCTCTAAAGCCCTGGGAGCCAGTTTACTGTGCATTAAAGCAGCATGTAAAAAAAGTGCTATTACACTAATGTGCAGTAAAATAGGCTACTGTGCATAAAGCATCATCTAAAAACTGTGTGCTTACACTACTGTAAAATAGGGTAGTCTAATGCACATTAATTTACTTGCTCACATTGGGGGGCACTTTTATGTGTGCTCTGGGAGTGGGAGCTGCGCTTTAATTAGATCGCTCTAATTAAAGTGCCACTGTCTCATGTATCAGTGTCCTTGCATTTAAAAATGGTGGCGGGGGTGCTTGAACTACCATTTTTAAGTGTGGGGATGCTGATACATAAAGTGCAAGAGGTTGCTGGAGCACAGCAATTGCCGCACTGCAACTGCTGGAATTCCAGAGCATTGGAGCAGCCTCTGCACTCGTGTATAGGTGCCCCTTGGTACTAAAATTAATGCACATTAGGAAAAGTGCATTTATACATGTGTAGATATTCCTTATCATCCCTGTTTTTAACTTTGCATTAAAATCCTTCAGGTCCTTTGATTAAGGGCCAAAATCTCTTACCTGTGATCTTTATTCAGTGGTAACTTGTCCTACAAGTAATTTAATTGAAAACATTGAGCTTTTTGTTTTTCTTTAGCAACCTTATAACACTCATGGTAAAATTTATTTTAAAGTTCCAGAACATCTCTTGAGAGAACATACCACTTGCTATCCCTGCTTAAAGTGCAAATACTTCTTCCCTCTAGGTTAGCAACAGGGAAATATGAACAGGAGCTCTGCTTTCATATGTATATTTTCGAAAATGTGATCCTTAGCACAGGACTGATTTGGCTGTTTCAGACCTTTCAGAGGTGATGAGTGTTCATATAGGATGGTTACTATTACAGATTGATGTGCTGTGTGCATCAAGTAGCAGAGTGTCTAGCTGAAGTGAGACAAAAAGCTAATGTCAGAAATACCACACTAAAAAGAAGCACAAATGCATCATTTAATGCCTTGCTTCAAGATCATTTATTGAATGTCTTCCCCATAAAAGAGGTGTATATTATTCCTTCCTGCATCTCTGTATTACCTAAGTATTAATTCAGTTTTGGAGAAGGAGAAGCTGAGGGAAAGAGGTCATTTGCCTTGCCTGAAGGCAGATATCAGGTCAACCAGGATTAGAACCATGCCCATGTGTGCAAAATGGTCAGGCTCTCTATTATTCCTTCCTGCTTAGACAGCTAGGTTACTTACACAGTGTCAAGCACCTTTGCACTGAGGTGTCAAATGCAGTACTAAGGGAAGCACAAAAACTGTTCAAAATGCACTCTGCTTTCACCAACTTATGGTTCAGACAATTGTACTATTTACTTTCTCTCTCTTTACTTTTGTCCTTCAACTCCTGTTGTTGCAGGTAGTAGTAGGCATCTGTCAATCCTTCTGGATCATGGTGTATGCATGAGTGGTCACCTAGACATTTGACACATATGCCCAGGCAGGAGCTTTGGAGAAGTGGAGGCTGCCCAGACCTTCCACCTCCCCCATCCCTTTAGAGTACTGAGACAGAATCCAAAGGCCAACCTGCGTCCAGAAGTTCAGTGCCTTGATGGCTGTAGCTATGTGCACGTCCGAGAATCATACCTAGGTCTCCATTTGGCAGGCAAGGATGCTACCACTGAACCATAACAGCAGTAGACTTTTGCAAAAAGAAGCATCTGCTACATTCACTAAGAACAGTTAGATTAGGGCTCCTTCTCATCTCTGGCAAGATACGCATGGGGTTGGACCACAGCCTTCACATGACATTAAATATATGCAAGACAGAGCATATATGGCAGATGCTTGGACTTGGCCAGCTGCACTGGTGACAATTTTTTGATGCCCATATTAAAAAGATTTGAAATTAAGGGCTTGGCTATACTGCAAACTGCAGTGTAGTGTAGAAATGCCAGGGTAGCTTTAAAAGAACTAGCTTGGACACTCGAAGCAGCCTAACCATAGCTGCACAGTACTGTTTTTTACCCTCCTTCTTAGGTGATAACTAGGGACCTACTTAATTTGTGATTTCCCAGTGGGAGGCAATGGTCATTACTGCCTTGCAGCCCACCTGGGAGGGAAAAGTGCTGGCTGGTGGGGCAGCACAAAGGACGGCCAGCAGCCAAGATAGCGGCTGCCCCCTTACTCCTCCGCCGCCACCTCCTCCTCCTCCTCCTCCTCCACCAGCAGCCAAGATGGCAGCCACTCCCTCATTCCTCCTCCCCCCTGGGGCCTCTCCACCAATCAGCAGCAAGAGGCAGGGCTACTGGGAAATGTCTGCGAAATCAGGTCTTTGTGCCATGACCAGGCTGCAAAAATTCCTTTGTCTTCCTGTGAATTAAATAGGTCCCTACTGATAATGCATCTTGTGTGTCATTTTCCTTGAAGAGGATTGAATTTGGGTGCGGTTGGCTTTAGGCTCTGTTAATTTTGGTTTGTTTTCCTTAACTTCAACCTGGCCACCAGTTTTGCAGCTTTATTTCTGCAATTAGCAGTATCTGCAAAATTAGGAGACCTAAAAATTAGGCAACTTTAAATAGATCAGTGAGCAACAATGCAACATATAGTGACTCTTTCTCTTTCTTCTGTCCCTCCCAAGTCCTGTTTTGGTTACATACACATATGGGTTATGAACCCCAAAATAAAGAAAAACACTCGACATATGCAGGAGGTGAAGCAATCCCATGAATTTCAGAAGCATTAGGCTGGTAGGGAAAGGAAATCTAGTAATCATCCTGGGACAGAGGCTTTTAAATACAGAAGAGGACTTGGTAATGGAGAAAAGGATGGAACCATGCACACGGAACAGGAGCCACAGATAAGGTGCATGAAGGGGAATAGGAGCAGAGAGGAGGAAGGCAGGAAGCAATGTATGTAGGGCTAGGAGTCACAGAAAGTGGATTTCATGGTGCATCTCATAAGGGATCAGCCCCTGGGGAGATGAAGTACTTGTAGTTTTTAATATATATACGTCACAAATGGTGCTTTGCACATATTACGATTGACAAAACGCTGATGAAAAATGAAATGCCTACCCTTTTGCTGATTGCATTCAGGGCTTTTGAGGCAATGCGCCTGCCACCCTTCAAGCTGCTGAAGTGAGAGTCAGTTGCTATAGCTGTTGCATTCCCTCTTCAGTTGCCTGAGAAACGTTTTGAATATCCTTACCAACACCTCCTGGTTTCAAAGTCCTCCTTCTTGCACTTGAGATTCTTTGTGCCCTGAATCCAGTGTCCGAAGGCACAGACGGAGGTTAAGACCTTGTTCCATATTCTGCACTGCTTAGCAGGATCCCTCTTCAATGCTCTTACCCCAAGCAGTAGATGATCATGTTTAGTGACCTGTCACACTAGTACTTCAGGCTTTTGTGTTGTGAAATTGGCCTTCCTCTTTTTGATGTGAGAGGATTTGGGCTGTGTCATTACAGCCGTCAGCCTGCCAAGGTTAATGGAGCAAAGAGAGAAAGCTGTTTTTCCATAAGCACCATCAGGTCTGAAATACCTACACCTCCTAGGGAACATGGGTTTAAATACCACCAGGGTTGACTTGACTCTGCATTTCAAAGGCAGATCAACAGAGGACCGCACAGTTTGTTGTGTGTTTTGCTTCTGGGGGGAAACTATAAAAATCAAGGTCCTGTTTGCTCTGCCTGGATTTATAATTACATGTATCAGTAACTGAATTTCTAATGGTAGCAATATTTTGGAGCCCATTGGAGTACTAAAGCCTCTTTGTTTTCCTGTCAGGGCTGTATTCCTTGCTGCACCCTTGCGGTGCTTGTGTTTTATAGATATTGCCGGAGCAGAGGGGGAGAAAAGGAATCCAGCTGATAAGAGAGGAAGTCACCATCTCTCACCAAAAGAGCCTTGCTTGCTTTGTACTGCAGACAGGGTTGAGGCCAGAAGCCCTTCATGTAGCACTCCCGTTACTTAAGGCCAACAAAGATTCCCTTGGCTTCTCTCAGCTGCACAGTACCAACAGATAGCTGTATTCCTGAAGTGGTGTTGTAGCAAATATTAGTCAGATTCTTAGTTATTCATGTGCTTAACGATAGCAAGAGACACACAGTGATTTTCAGAAGTATCCAGCTGTGTACCAACCATTGAAACCAAAGGGAGTTAGGCACATTTGAAAAGTGTACTAGAGGCCTATCTGCATGGTTAGAGACCTATATAGCTTTGTGTGTCTGACCCAGAGGAACTGCTCCATCTGTAGGTCTAGGAATAGGATCTCAAACTGGATTTGATTCTTGGGGAAGAGCAGGTGCCAGGTGGGATGTGTTCTCCTCTACCTGCTCTGCTAAGGAAGGCTCTGCTTGGCAGGGACCATGGTGGTAGTGTATAATCACACTCACAGAGGGATGAGGATCACTTTAGGTTAGATTTCATCCATGAGACATGAATGCTGTCTTCTTACCAGTGGGAGATGGATCTTGCCAGTTCATCAAGATACATACCTTTGCCCATTACTAGCGCCTCCATCTGATTTGTGTTAGTAGGTGGACTGTGGAAGCATGGCAGTAGTGTTTTTTGCCTTGCTTAAAGGGAAATAAATGCCCATGAGCCATCACTATCATTATTAAGCCTTTGGATGTTTGAACTGTAAAGCTTTTTGTACTGTTGACATTGGAGATGGGTTTTCTTGGTTTGATATAGGGACTCTAGAGGAGGCCAGATTGTCCAAGCCAAGTCTTGGAGACTCATTCAAGACTAATGATTAGAACTGGGGGAAGGGTTCTCTCCTCTCTTGCTTGGAATTGCAGAGAGGATATTGGCTTCTTGGATGGGAACAAAGAAAGCCAATAGACTCAGCATGGATGGCTCGCTAGCATCCATGGCTCTGAGAATATTACCTGTTAGTGCCCCCTAATATTGCCAGGGACTGTCAGAAATCAGTGCTGGTCCTTTGCCAAAGACAGGCCTGTAACTGGGATTGGTTTAGGGTACTATAGGAAAGTACCTTCAACTGTTTTCTGTATGAATTTCCATTTGGAAAGGAAGATTCAGGATTTGGCAGTAGCTATTGAGGATGACGGGCTCTAGTGATGGTTTTTTGAATACTGTCTGGACTGGTGTATGCATCTGCTCTTCTAGTAAAATGCTATTCCTGAGAAGTGGTGATATTTCCAAGAACAGGACTCAGGTGTTGATTCTTGGCCTTTAAGGATCAGCGCACAAGTGTCATGGACAATCCTTGATAGCTTCAGAGTCTTTTCATGCAGGACTAGCCCAAAGTTAAACAGGCTGAGCTTTTGTATGAGTGTTTCATCCCTTTGTTGTTACTTCTAGGGGCTTGGTCTACTTGGTCTGAAGTTGGATGCAAATATTTTAGTTTTGTGAATTGTCTTGCTATCTGGAACAGTTCAGTAAAACAAATAAAAAGTCCAGGCCTGCATCCAAAATGTGAGATGTGTATCCATTTCCATTTTAAGTATATTTTGTCCCCATCCCCAATATGTGGCCTGAGCCACAGTGACTCAGTTTAAACAGGCTTAATCAGGTATTTTTAAACAGGGTTTCTGGGTGGGTTGAGTCTTAAAATCCCATCTCCTTATTTTATAAGAATATGGTTTTGTCATTAGCTTAAATTCCCTTTGTGTAGATTAGCAAATTTGCTATCTCAGTCATGCTCATTCATGTATGTGTCTAATTTTTATTTGGGTTTACAGCACAGTTCATCTGATACAGAGAAAAATAAGTACAATTCTTATGTTGAAGGTGAATGACATAAGTGATGGGGAAAGAAATCCAGACAATGTTGACCAAAAAAGTGCTAATCAAACATGGAACATCTGACAAGGCCCTGAGTTACTTGTATTCTTCTCCCCAGGTCTCCTAATTAGAATGGGTATTAATACACATTCAGAATAACTTCCCTGAAGCCAGTGAAGTTACTATAGATTTAAACTGGCATAGCTGAGTTTGGTGCAGGAATACTGTCTGCTTCTAGTGCTTCCAGTTGATTTGGTCCCAGGGATGGATGTTGGCTAGATCAGACTGAAAATCAGACCTAATCACTGTTATCATTTTACTCATAGAATTCTTTAAGCCTTTGTAGGATTAGACCCAGAGCCCATTGTTTTCAGTAGCTCATTTCTTGGTGAAGGGCAAACCCATAAGCTGTAAAATGTGAACTTTCTTCCTCACTCAGCTCATGAGCAAGTTGAAAGGTTTGAGCCTCAAAGCTCTGAAGCCCTGATTTTTAAAGGTGCCAAGCACTCATAACTGCAACTGCAGTTAGCAAGAGCTGCAGGACATAAGCATCTCTGAGTATCAGGCCTTGGGCATGGATGACCAACAAGGATCTTAGAATAATGCAGGGGCATTCAGATGGTTTGAGCATTTCATTTAGGTAATTTAAAAAAAAAAAATCTCAATGTTACTCTAGAGCATAAACTTAAAAGTTGAGTATTCCACAAGTGGGATGATGGGAAACTGCATTTCAGGTAAGGTGTCACCCTGGGGCTGCAGTGATACCCCTGGGGGCAGATGAAAAATAAACCAGCAGGTCACTACGGCAGCTTTTTGTAGCTATCTGATTACAGCTCGTCTGTCCTTGTTGACCCTTTGCTGCTGGTTTTTCTTTTTTTTTTAAACTTGAAAGAATTAAAAAGTACAGCTTCCATGAATAAATATAACTCTTAGCTCCATCTTATTAACTAAAAGCAATTTAGGGATAAATACAGTGAATGTTAACAAAAAGCAGAAAATAGAAAATTGTTTAAGTGGCCAGAGAAACTTTATCCCATTGTGATGCAAGCCAAGCTATGCCAGCTATATGTAAATGTATGCAGTAGTCTCTGTGCATGTGTCCACTTTGAAGTTGCCATCTGAATTTAATTCTGCCTTTGTGATTAAATCAGGCCATTACGTTTAATCTCACTTAATAGTAAGAAACGCTCTTTGTTGTTTTCTATAGGCAACATATTCTGCCCCTAACATATACAGCTTGGCATTCACACTTTACTATTAATCCCCGATGGCTGATAATTGCTTCATCTCCAAGTTCTCTGTCCAATTCACAAGGGAACTGATTGCAACTATTCTTCCCCTATACATTAATGCACTGTTTTGGTCTTACTTCTTTGGCTCAGTGAACCCTATCAAGCTGTCCACATTTTCTGGGCATGTGGGCGTATTGTAAGTTGTTAAATTAAATTCTGCACTGACCCCCTAAACACCAGAATCTATTAGCACTGCAAGTTAGCTGATTGACAAGTGGGGCTACTTTTCCACTCCAAAACCTGAAATAAAAAAAACAGGCCAAATAAGGCTGAATATTTTGTTTCAAGGGAAAGTCTGAGGTCTTCTGCCTGCTGTCTTTCTACTTACATTTTCATTACTGCAGCAGGATCAATTGTATTATACCATAGTGTTGTTTTATTGATCTTGCATACGTCAGTTGTGAAATTTCTCTGGAAGAAAAAAAGAAGACTAAGTAGCTGGAATGTATCTTTAGTCTTCTTGAACCCAGAAGCAAATGTAGAAATTTCTTTTTAATATATTCAATAGAAGGTAGGGATTTTTTTTCTCTGAAAAGCCATTTCTATTTCATAATTACTGAGCTTCCACAAAGTAGCCCGAGCTTGCCCTTTTTTTCTGTGGAAATGTAAAAGAATTTACAAAGATCCCTGCCGGGAGAGCATGAAACAAAATGAAATCCTGAAGCAGAAACACAAATAGTGTGGAATGTGTTTTTTAATATCTTGTTTGCTTTCCCTTTCCTTTATTAAGAGTTTCACATTGAAACAGACTTCTAGGCTTTTCTGACAGAAGAAAATAGATTGACAGAATAAAAAGACACAGCTAAGCAGAGATTTATTCATTTGTACAATATTGTGAGGTAATATTATTCCCTGCATAAAATCTTAGTCTGGACATCAGCTGTGAGATAGTTATTGACCGATTGTATCATAAGCTATTTTATATTTGAAACTGTTGCAGTTATTTTTTGTGTGGCACTCTTACTTTTGATTTGGTGTTTGCATTTTGTTGTTCATATTAATAGTAATTCTTTAAATTTTTTCAACCCCAGGTCAAAAAGTACTGAATGAACTTTGTGTAATTTAAATGACCGATGTCCTTGTGGGGGATGAAGCAATGGATAACAACAAAAAACAGGGTACTTATATGGATAACAGGCATATTCCAAGTTGTGATAGTTGTTTCCTAAAACACTCAAGAGTTAAGGAAAGGCTCTCATGCTTAGGAAATAAGTCAATTTCTTGTTAATGGACGTTAGAAGGAAATGACTCTAAACTACCATTAGCCACTCATCATGCATGAAATCCCACAAAGATTGCTTCTCTCTCTGAAACTATTCACTATCTACATGCAGTCATTAGGTGAACTAGTCAGACAGTGTGGACTCACATGACAGCGATATGCAGATGATGCACAATTCTGCTTGTCCTTCACTACTGCCATCAAGATGGCACTGTGCTTGGGTGAGATAATTCATGGATAGAGAACAACTGGTTGAAGGTTGACATTTTAGTTGAGTGTAAACATCCACAATCGGTCAATTCACTCCCTAATTTGAGTGCTCCTAAATTTCCCACTCGTGCTAAACTATCACAAAAATCACCTGCAATGGTTTCTCCCAGCTCTACCACCTATCCCCTCCTGGTGGGTTATGACCTAGCTTTTGCTGCATTCTGGATGGGCTACCCAAATGCAACATGGGCATGAAGTCATCAACCCTTAGGAAATTCCAGGTAGCAGAGAACGCTGCAATGCATCTTTGAGCAACATGGGCTACCGCCTGCAAATCAGATTCTTCCTCAACTCTCTGTATTACCTTCCCATAGAGTCCTGGGCCAAGTTCAAAGTCTTGGTCCTTACCTTCAGTATGGCCTGGGCTTTAAATGTCCAAACGATTGCCTTAAGTTTCAACATGAAGACGTTGAACAGTTTAATTTCTCAGTCATTATGGAGCTTCGTACCATAAAGGTAGACCTTATCTGTGAAGGAGACCACACTTCCTGAAGGGCCAGGGCAAGTCCATGAAATGAACTGTCACACGAATTGAGAACTGTCACAGACTTCACTGCTGTCTGCTCTGAGGGCAAGGTGTCTTCTTCAATATAAATAAAAAGTGATATTATCCTCCTGCATAGCAAAGCAGAATTGAAAAATTGAGTTGAATGTACTTTGCTCAGTTTTTAAAAGTCTGCTTTCAGTGTTTTGCTGTCTTTCCTGTCATATTTCTAGGAGATGCATTGTAGTAGAGCAAAGCCAACAGAATATTTCACATAGCTCATTGGCTTCACACTGTCTCTTCCCTTGAACTATCTATAATTGTATTAGGTAGTGTCAGCCCTGTTTTTTTACATATTTCCTAATTCTTTCTTTAGTTCTTAGAGTTAAATTCAAATTTAGTTCTTAGAGTGAAATATCTGTTTCACAGTTTGTTACTTTCTGATTTATTGATTGTTTGGTGAGGTTGAGGGGAGATTTAATATCAAGTGATCACTCTGAAATCAGTGTAATTTATTAGCTACTTGTAGAAAGAACAAAGCAGTGTAACCAGAGGACGTCCAATCACTCATCTACATGGCAGTTTCAAGACAAAAGGAGAGTTTAATTTAAAAATGTAAACTCTGCTTTAGAAGTTGTGACTTATATTTATGGAATAGTGTCTCCTATGATCTGCTAAGACTTCCACAGTTTATGCTGAACTATGTACTGTATTTCCATAAACATGAGTGCACATATGCTCTGGGGCTGAGTAATTTATTCAGAGCGAGTGTCTACCCAATGACTTTCAATAGTTCACTCCAAATCAGTGTCTATCAAAGGTGGCACAGATGCTTTTCTGATTCTGTTTCAACTGTCTCTTTTGCTAGTAGTTTCATGACTCCTGTGAGACATTTTAATTAATTAATTTACATTGGTAGGTTGCTGTACAGTTTCTTAAACAATAGTCACTTTATTTCCACCATACAACTACTGTGTCCCATCACATGTTGTAATCTTACTTTGTACCACCAAGTAAACAGTTTCTTGGTGGCTGGAGACTCCACTCTTAAAACAGGAATCTAATTCAATAAGAGTAAAGGATTTTGTCACTGTGGTTTCCAAGGGCCACTCTAAAGAAAAATGGTAGGGAGAGAGATTAATGGCCTAATTCAAAAAACCCTGCTGGTTTTGTCTTGTGAGTGATTTCCATTGCAATGAGCACTTCGGAACTTCTCTGTTCCAAAGAAGTTTAAATGCTGTTTAATAAATCAATAATGTCTTGCTGAATTATCTATCTGTCTTGATATTTATATGACCTCTTTTACTGTTTTCTCTAAGCTGTGTCCCAGCAGAAGTTTTCATGATGTTACTTTGGGTTAGACAATTCATTATAGGCAGATCCAGCACTGATGCTTGTATATCAAGTTGCCCGATGCTTTCCATCATCAGTTATATAGAATAGACATTAATTTAATAATTGCCTCCATCTGGTGAGATTTTAATCAAATTATTAACATGCTGATGTGGCTTGCTTAAGCATAAAATGGATAAAAGTGATTTATTTTGGAACCTTCCACCAGAACATTGTTTCTGTTATTTTTAACTCTGACCAAATCAAAACTACTTGCTACAGAGTGCGTATGTGTAGCTGTGTAAACACCAGCATTTATCTGCCAAAATGAATAACAAATATCTGCATTTAACCCAAAAGAGTTCTGTAACTAAACTTTTGAAAGTTCACCATGCTGGTTTTCTTCTAGTGCTCAGTTTGTATTTCATCTTACCACAAAACAATTGCCAGTGAGCATAGATTTAAGCATGCTGGTTGTTGTGTTTAAAATACTGTCACCTTATCATTGGCAGTGTCCACAGTTCAATATGCAAAGAGTTGAGCTTCATTGCCTAGATTTTAGCATGCCTTAAGGCTTAGCTGACCGCTTTGATTATTTGAAGATAAATGCAATAGTAACTGTCACTATATATG
>NW_017729032.1:217585813-217588338 GCF_001723915.1 Gavialis gangeticus
TCAGTTTGTATTTCATCTTACCACAAAACAATTGCCAGTGAGCATAGATTTAAGGATGCTGGTTGTTGTGTTTAAAATACTGTCACCTTATCATTGGCAGTGTCCACAGTTCAATATGCAAAGAGTTGAGCTTCATTGCCTAGATTTTAGCATGCCTTAAGGCTTAGCTGACCGCTTTGATTATTTGAAGATAAATGCAATAGTAACTGTCACTATATATGCATATTTTGATGAGCAGTACATATTAGATGTGTGCTGAAGACGTATGGAAACTCATTCTTTGGTGTGGGTGAGGAGAAGAGGCTCTCTTTCTTAATTTACCAAAGGCTAAACCCATGGCTTAAATTCTTCTTTGTGCTCCATCAAAATAAAAGGAGTTTAAACCAGACAGAAATGGTCTCTAGTCAGTACCCATGGGAAAACATTGCCTAGTTGACATAGGGCCAGACTTACTCAGTACTGCCCCCTGTTGGCAGAGAAGAATGGGAGGCCAAAACAGGCAGCATTTAGAACCAAAGAGGGCACATCTACATGTGCACTTTAATGCGCAGTAGCTTATTTTATTGCACATTTAAGTGTCACGTAAAAAAACATGCAAATACACTAATGCACAATAAAATAGGCCACTAAGCATTCAGCATCACTAAAGTGTGCTTTTGCTACTGTGCATTGGGGCAGCCTAATGCACATTTATTGAGTACCTCACATTGGAGGTACTAAAATGAAATGTGCATTAGGAAAAGTGCTTTAATGCACATGTTGATGCAGAGAGACCTGCATATATGCTCAAGCAGGATTAGAGCTGCTCTAAATTATGCCAGGAAATGGACAGGCAGAATGCAAAGAGAAAGGAAAACTTATTCTGGGAGGAATTTAATCAATATCTAGCTAATTTCCAAGAGTTTGGTCTGCACAGTTAATATCAGGGTGCAGATTACTGTTAGGCAAAGGGCCTAGTAAAGTGCTTTCCTGGGAAGAAATGGATTTATTCTCACAAGCACCCGTATGAGAAGTAAGCGTTGGTTTTTGTTCAACCAATCTTTTAGTTTCATTGTTAAAACCATGTAACCTGCACACCTTATGCTACCATCAGTCAAGATGAGTAATAGTCATTTTGCCTGTCCAGTTTCAGGTTGAGCTTGTCATGTGTAGCAAAGTTACCGTATCTTTTCTCATTATTGCTGATCACTATAATTAGTACAGTAATGGTCATAACCGAAATGATCCACTAATTTTATATCCAATTGTTTTTGAGGAGACATTCCTCAGATCAAATTAAGATTATTTTTACACATTTAGTTACAAAAACTAGTGTGCATCCTACTTGTTTTTCCCCGTTTATAAATACAATTAGTTCAGTATTCATCATATTAAATGTTAAAGCTATTTGTTCTATGCCCTGGATACCAAGCAATAAGAATTTGGATTTAAAATTGCAGCCAGGGGAACATTGTTGACTAGTAGTTCAGTTATTAAGAAAGGACCTGAAAACACACAGGAATATTATGACATTTTATTTTCTGTTGTAACTGTAGAATTCCATTTAAAAGGATCACACAAATATAAAATGCTACAGAGTTAAAAACTTGCTACAGAAAAAAAAAGCTACATAGAACTGAAAAAAAAACAAGAAAAACCATTCCCAGAGATAAGTGCATAAATATATAAACCAGTGATTCTCAACTCTGGTGCTGTGACGCCCTGGGGTGCCTTGAGACCTTTTCAAGAGTGCAACACAATGTTAGCACTGTTAAGTGTGCAAACCTGATTCACAAGATAAGCCCAGAATAAGAATCCACAGGGTTAAAACTGTTTTGCCCTGCTGTGGGCTGAGTTCTTTGCAAGGGAAGAAGTGGTATGTTACCTTTCTGCCGTGAAAAACCGAGTGAAAACTAAGAGATGATATTTTCCCAGGGGTTCCTCAAGTCTATCAAGGGGTGCAGCAAGCCTAAGGAAGGGGTGCCATGAGTTTATCATGGGGTGCCTTGAGTTGGGGGGGGCTGGGGGGAAGGTTGACAATCACTGTTATAAACACTGGTTTGGCATGTGTGTTTCTGTTGCTTTTCGGACAGCAAGGATTTGTTTGCTGGGGCATCTTATTTAATACACAGGTTGTAAAAACAAATGCTTTTAAAAAAAAATCCTACAGTCTTTATGTCAGAGTCTGCATGCCAGCACATGTTGTCTGTGCGCAACAATCTACAGGGATGTCACAGCAGAGGCAGTGGATCTGGAGATCACTCTGGGTGGGCAGGAAGCCCTCTTTTTCCTAAGCGGTGCCTGGGCAATGCATAGCATCAGGCAATGAGCTTGAAGTCGATTCCTTATGTATAAGGAACCACCCTCAGGACCAGGAATGCATCCTGATCTGCTCCTTGGGAAGCTGGGGTTCTTCTTACTTGCGCTCAGGAGGGCTTTTTGCGCGCACTCTCTCTCTCTCTCTCTTCCATCCCCCTCGGAGGGACGAGGCAGACAGACACTGTCTGTCTGCCCCCCCAGAGGGACAGAGAAAGAACAGGAAAGGC
>NW_017729032.1:217589087-217613858 GCF_001723915.1 Gavialis gangeticus
CATGCTGGGCTGGGCTGCCTCCAGCCGCCTTCACGCGCGGCTGCAGAGCGGCATCCAGCGGCCGGGACGGAGGGAGGAGGGAGGCGCGGGCCCGTCCCGGCCGGCTCCGCAGCGCTCCGCCCGCTCCCGGCGCGGGGAAGGGGAAGGGGAAGGTGCGCGCCAGGGCCCTTTAAATCGAACCCTCGCCCTCGGGCAGAGTGGCACCGCGCAGCCAATGGCAGCGCCGGCCCGGCCGGAGGAGGGCTTTCATTGGCTGCCCACCTCTGGCCTCCCAAGAGCAGCTCATTCATGGGCAGGCGGGCGCGGGAGCGCTCCCAGCTGCCCCGTCCCCTGCCCTGCGGCCGCGCTCTGTCCCCAGGCCCGGATTAACCCTGCAGTGGGCCCTAGGCAAATAAACGTGCGGGCCCTGCTTAATACTGTATATTTATATTGCTTTATTTTTCACTCGATAATTATAGTATGTAAAATAAGCAAAACTGGGTCCCTTCTTCTCTTGGGCCCTGGGCACGTGCCTAGTTTGCCTATGTGTTAGTCCCCCCTGTACCTCCCTTCCCCAGCTGCTGCTCAGTGGCTACGAGGTTTCTTTCAGACTAGGGAGACTGTGAAATGTGCATGGGCAGTACCATAGTGAGGAAGTTTGGCACCTGGGGCAAAGCCTGCAACACAGATCTGGGGGGCGCATCCCCCCCATGCTTGCCCATGAGTGTGTGCAGTGGTAGGAGCTACCCTGACCCTATCCCCATGCCACCCAAATGAGCCACCTGCAGCTCTGTCCTATACCCTGCCTCCGGCTGGGCAGTGCCTGTTGGTGCCCATTCGCTTTAGCGCCTGGGGTGGTCACCCAACTTGCTCCCCCCCCCCGCTACAGCACTGTGCATGGGGTACCGATCCATGCCAGGGCAAATGTTCCTGCTCACCTAGTTTCCACCCAAGCTTTTGGGCTCAGGCCTGCTTCTGGTTATGCCATGACTATCTCTCCATGTGCCCAGGACTCTCATGGCACAGCAGCCAGGCACTAAGGTGTTACACCCCTTTCCAGTTCTAAGAGCATAGGCAGGCCCAGATTAACATGTAGGCAGGCTAGGCACATGCCTAGGGCCCTGGGCTGCGGTGGGGCCCCAGTCCTCCCCTCTATGGCAGCAGTGTGAATGGCCCCACCTGTCTTCCTTCCCTTCCCCTCTCCTGCACTGGCCTTGCTGCTGCAGTGGCTGCTCCATAGGGGTGGCTCCAAGCCCTGCACCCTGCAGGCGGCAGCACCAGGGTGGGGAGGGGGGTCTCAACTGGCCTAGGGTCCACAAGTTTGTTTGCCTAGGGCCCACTGAAGGATTAATCTGACCTTGATCATAGGGTAAATCTGAAGCAGAGGAAGGGAAACTTGAGTCCTGGAGTAAAGCTGAGGAAGGAACTTTAGTCCTGGAGTATGGTTTCAGTGAACCAGCCACTGACGCATGCTCAACTTTCTTTTCTAAGCTAAGTTGGTTTAAGTGGGTCTAATAAAAGAGATCACATTTACCCAAAGAACCTTGTCTGCCTATGTCCTTAGACTAACAAGGCTACAACCAAGATCATAGGGTGGCTTTAGTGGTGATGTTTTAGTTCTGCTATGGCCCCCTGGGGATCTTTCTGTGACCATAACTTTGGATTTACCTGTGGCATGAAAACAGAAGGGAAGAGATTTCACTGACTCTGCAAATTACTGGATTTGCTCCATTTAATAGGAGAAATATGCATGTCACTGGTGACCCTGATGGCATGCAGGAGCATTTTTATCAACAGGCCAAAATAGATGTAACAGTGTGAACCTACCTGGGCCTGACTCAAGCCAAATGGGATTCAGATGGACGTTGGAGTCAGCCCCGAATGCTGAGGAAATAATCAAAGAGGCATGCTGTGTGTCTGATGGAGAGACATTAATGGGAAAACTGTTTTTTAAAAGCTGTGTTCATAGGAATAGGCAATGGGTTCCAAAGGTATTCATTTCTAGCTTAGGCTATAGGAAAAAAGTTGGTGAGCTCAATCAATATTCCCTTCCCCCCCCCATGCACAGTGAACAGATCCAACAGCAGAAGTCAAGTGCTGAGGAAAAAAGGACACAGCAGAGTCAAGGATAGGTTTATTGATGAGGAAAGTCCGTGTTTGCTGCAAAATGCAGTAACAAAGTGAAACAAAGCCTGGACTTTGTATATATAAACTTTTTTGGTGACAAATATGCATCATACAATGAGGGGTTTTGGAGGACTCATTACTGTCTGCCATGAAACTGAAGGAGAGGTTTGTATAATTTCTCTGTCAGCAGCAATTTACCATGGTAGCTTATTAAATCCTTCTGGAACAGCAAATGTGTGGCTTTTAGAACTGATAACAGCAGAGTTTCAAATATCTTCTTCACAGACCAGCTCAGCATAGTTTCCAGAAGCAAAGAAAATGCATTTCCAGCAAAAGGCACTCCATGTCATGTTGTTTCCTTTCTTGTTTATGAGAAAGCATATTTGTTTAAATGGGATACTTCAGTCTCTCCACCCTCCTCTTTGTGGACACACACAGAGTAAGAATACATCTGAAATTCCAGTGGGTTCTGCTCCCAGTCTTCAATAGTACTTTGAAAACAACAGTATTCTCCATCTCACCCCAGAACTACTTACTGAAATCTGTACATGGATTTAGTACACTGGACAAGAAGCTTTGTATGCTACATGACATATAACAAGAAGTTATCAAATAGGTTTCTGAGTCTGCAGTTCATGGTGATAGTCTTTTGTTGGATGAACTTGCCTTGAACATACGCAGAAAAAAGGTCAGAAATTGATTAAGAAACCTCATGCTCAAGAACAGAACTATAGGTAGTCTTGCCCTCCTAAGGTCATTTCCATAAGGTATAAAGATAAAAACCCAGGCTTTTTGGTGCAAATTGGGATGCTCACTTTAAACTCCCTAGATCCAGTTCCAGGTATTAACATCTGTTTATGCTCTTGTATAGCAAAAAGGGACCCCCTTGCCCCCAGAAGAATAAACGTATGTTAGAGTTCGCCAGCAATACAGAACTGCTAAAATTGCTATCCATCAGCACCCCACCAGGCCCTGTCATAGGCAGCATATCATGGGAAGGACTGCACTGTGCTATTCTGACTTAGCAGCTGACCCCCCAGAGGCCATTGCAGCCAGAATATAGGTTAAGCAGTCCTCAGGCTGTTCTAACTTGTGCCAGGACTGGGCAGGGTTTCAGCTGTTCTAACTGTACAAGTAGTTCAAAGCTGGTCTGCACCCTTGCCAGTTGCTGCACCAGCTGGAGGAACAGGGAATCTGGGGCTCCTGTCTTAAAAAATGTAACTCTTCCTCCTCCTCTCCTTACAACCAGGCTACTCAGACCTGGGAAATCACCATCAGGAACCAACTGAAGCTGAGGAAGGGGAAGTTCAGTCCTGGAGTATATCTCTAGTGAGCCAGCCACTGTACAGAGATATGCGTGCTCTATTTTCTTGTCTCTCTTTCTCTTGAAAATAATATAGCAAATAGTTTACTGGAATAATACACCAGTCTCAAAGCTCTAGAATTACTGCTTAGATTTATTGTGTAGAAAAGACTTTATGGTAGAGTCAAAAGTTTTATTTGGTGATATCTTATATTGGACCAACTGTATGGTTGGGAGGGATGCTGGACAGTCTTTCAGGAACAAGTTGCCCTTCTGGTTTAGGAAAGAAGTAGACCCAGGCTAAACTAAATAACAGAACCCTCCCCCACAGTGGTTTGTGTTACAGGTTTTTGATGGTAGAAGGACAATTTTAATTGCTTAAAAAGACATTATAAAAACCCATAGTTTTAAAATTGTTGCTGAAATTCAATTGTGGCCTTTTATAATATTAAATTATATAATATGACCCCCCCTTCACTCCCGTTCCCCTCCACAAAGGCCAGGGATACAAGGCCAGGGATACAAGGGGAAAAGAGAAAGAAATTGCAGGAGAGTGTGTCTCTCTGAAGACAACACAAACTTCTGAGCTGGAAGACCATAACTGTAGCCATTAAGTCTAGTCCCCTGTTATTACAGGCAAGCACGTCATATGATCTCTCTCACAAATGTACTGAGCTCCACCTAAAAAACAGTTAGATTTTTGTCCCTACCACTCCATTGGAAGGCTATTCCACATTCTGAACACTCTTACAGTTAGAAAACTTGTTCTAATATCCAGCCTCTTACAGATTCACATCCAGTTTATATATATTTCTTATGATGTCAATAGTGTCTATCAAGTAAAAAAGTTATTTTTCTTCCATGGGGTTTGTCTTCAGAGCCCCTCTCAGACTTAGCCTAACCAAGCTACATTCTTTTAACTGTGTCTTGTAAGACAGGCTCTCCTTTTCCCTGAACATCCCTGGCAGAAGGTAAAATGAAAACGTTAGAAAAGAGGCAGAAGAAATAGAGGAGGGGTGGGAAATTGACTCATTAGAGAAGAGGTAATAATAGAAACCTCACACTTAAAGTATTGCTTTGTCCAGTGGTGCTCACCTCTGGCCCATAGGCCAAATCTAGAAGTCTGTTGACAGCTGTAAATTACCCCTGATTTTCACAAGTGTGCATGAAGTGGGTTCAGTATCCATAATTGCCTTTGGCAGTCAGTGTATGGGTTTCATGACAGAGGCCATACCTTGTACCAGGTACTTTCTTGTCCTTCGGGACATGCTGTACTTTTTCAACCAGAGGTGAGGATTAGGGCAGTGGTGTGTGAATGTGTGTGTATGCACATGTGTATGCATACTTGTATTTGCATACTTAAAAAGCATACATACATGAAAGTTCAGAACTTGTTCTACCTGTTAAGCATCTAAATCTATGAATAAATGGCACTGATATGGTTGTAAGTCTCTAAGTTTGAAAAAAGTCCTGAAAAAAAAGTTAGTACATCTGCTCTTGTAATGCACCATCATCTTAGCCTAAAACACCTAAGTCAAAAAGGATAAAAGGAAGCCTACCTGCTTTTTGCCCAATAGACAAATGATGAGAATAGTGGACCAGAAAGTCAGAGACTTCAGTTGTAAGACCTGCTCAGCCTGAGGGGTTTGAACTTATATCTTTGAGGAAAGTACCTGAACAGCAAGCTCCATCCACCCAACAGGGCACCGCCCATTCTTCCTGTTGAAGCAGGCCTCTGGGCAGAAGGGAAGGCAAGAGTCATGGGACCAGGAAGAAGAGGAAGCCTGACTCTGTAGCCTAGTGAAGTGAGGTTTTCCCCTGGGAAGGAGAAAAGCCTGGGTTCATCATAAATGAAGTATATTCATAATATTTAAGGTTTTTAATCATTAATTTAACTGCAACATTCATAAACAACCTTGGATGCCAGGAGCAATGTGTTGGTGACCAGAACAAGCTTAATATAAAGCTTTTAGTAGCAAAAAGGTGGTTGTGAACATTCATAAAAGGAGAGAGGGCTTTTGAATGAGCAGGCTGTTTAAAGCCCATAGCCGATATTTAACAATTCTATTTTTTTCACGTGGATTTTCGCTAGCATTCACTTTTCAAGGTACAGTTGTATGAACATGGGAATAATGCAAAGAACGTGAATCATTTTTATTATATATCATAATTCCTTTGCTTCCTTCCGTTCTGACTTCCCAAATGGTAAGACAGATTTACTAAAAATAAAAAGAATAATACCCCTTCTAAAAAAAAGGAGGCATTTTTCTTTTTCCGTTATAAACAAGTTTAAAATAGACAATCAAATGCTCACTTTAAGTTCAATATACATTAAAAATAAAAAGTGCATTGATGTGGAAAACAATAGCCAGTCTTTTTTAAAATAGAGTAATCCAGTGTGCTGTGAAATCACACACACTAGTATATAAAATCGATTTCAAAGAGTTGGCTTTCCTCACAAGAAAAATATTCTTTGAGTCTTTCTTAAGTCAGTAGCCTCTGCCAAATGCTATAGAGGCTTACACTGATACAATGAAAAGGGACAATTTGCTTGGAAGTCTGTGGCTAATTTATAACACAATGCCCGATGTCATGGTCAGTTTTGTTGCAAAAAATTGGCAGTTTAACTCAGAGCCTCAGTCAACCCGAAAAGATGTGAGTGATTCTGGCTGAAGCAGCTTTGCTTCTTGGATGTTCCAAACTGTTAAAACAAGTCCTTTCATAGTGACACATGGCCAAGTGTGTTCAAAGAAATGAGGGGAAAAAACAAAGGTAGCTCTGAAGTCATTTCCCTGCACTGAATCCAGCCATCCGGTTTCCCTCTTTCCCCATTGAATGGACAGAATGCAACAGGAAGAACAGGAATGAAAGAGAACAAACAGGCCGAATGTATTGGCAGGGAGGCTTGAGAGAGAGAGAAGACAGGGGCAGCTAGATGCTCAACTTCTATTCTTTGTTTTTAGAAAGGAATAAATGATTAATTATTGAAATCCAAAAGGTAATAAATGTGGCTAACTGAAGTACTGTGGCCAAGTTCCTAGCGCACCTGCAAAGGCATGAGGCTTTGTAAGTCAAAGTAGCCTTCTCTTTCTGGGGAGCAGACGGCATACAGTGTACACAGAAGGATACTGTTCTAACCTTCACCTGGTTTGCTTTCTGCTGGCTCAAATCCTTCTCAACATGTATAATTTCCATGTCTTCTTTCTTTCTATAGAAAGCAAAACTCCAGTCTTTTGGGAAAGGAATCAAGGACTTCCAGGTGTCTGAGGAGGGTGGGATCAGGCCCTGAAATTAAAGAATGTAATTTAATTAATATATCTACAGTAGTTTCCCAAGTCAATATTTTTGTTAATGAACTGGACAAAGTAAGCATGGAAAATACAGACAGCAAGTATGTTCAAGTATGTATCACTATCCTGGCAGAACTGCCCTATAGTTGTTGATTGCATGTTGTAACACATTCCTTTTTTTTCTTTTCCTTTTTTTGCAGATCTGCTTTTGTTATCAATGGGCTTTCTAATCATAGAGAGGGCTGCTGAACATCCAGTAGAGAGTCACACTTTGAACTGGAGAGATTAGACTTGTAAAGGTTCCCAGGCATTGCTTTGCTCTATACTGCAAGGCCTAAGTAGCTTAGATGATTAGGTTCCATTTTTCAGAAGTGATGTAGACCTGTAAGGCTTGTCCGTGGGAGAGGCTAGTGCAGAATAAGCATATCTACCTTCAGAGTGCAGGTGGAATACCTGCTGTGCTTTCACTGCACACCCTAGTTTTTCCTTACTAGCTTCTCTGTGTAGATAAGCGCTGAGGCTCACTGAAAATCAATGATGCTAAGGCTCTTACATGTCTAATACTCTTTTTAAATATTGGAATTAGCCATCTAAATCAGTCAGGCCTTGTGACCCTTTAAATATCTTGGCCTTTGTCCCACATGCAATTATTTTAAATGTAGGCATCCCCCCAACAGTAGTGGGAATATAATAGTGAGAAAAATGGCAGGAATCAGAGGCTGTGTAGCCAAACATTTTTGGCTAAAATGGGATTAAAACTTGGTTACTAGTTTGTTCACCAAGAAGGACTTGACTGAGTTAAAAAAAAGATTAATATACCAAACAGCTAAAATGACCAATGAACAAAAGACACTTTAGAGATTTCCTGATAATTATCCCTCCAAATGCAGTGCAAAGCTTCAATTCCTTTCCCTTGGCTGAATTTTAACCTCTCTCAGAGATGAGTAGTCCTTATAATCCTTATATGGCACATTTATATTTGAGAAACACTGTTGACAGATTACATATGCATCTTCAGTTATACAAATATTGTTTTACTACTTGGATATTATGTACAGTAATTTCAGGAAAACAGGTGCATACAGCAATAAAATGAACAGTCCTGACAAATGAACATTTTTTGCAAATATTGTTATATTTTATATAATAGCTATATAAAATGTTCTCATTAATTGTTTATAAATAATCATTCAGAATGCAGCAACACTGGGAGATGAATGATCTCAGTTTCCTTTGATCTTGTGTGAACATATGTACATATATTAATATTATACTATTAATAATATATATGCACATATATGCTAGCAGTATATATGCGTACACTATGCTTTATAGATACAGATTAGAGGTAAAAAATAGATGTTTTATAAGAGGGCCCTTTGGGTTTAGCTAACCAGCCTTTTGTAATTTAACTACATCATTCAGTCTCCTAATTTTGCCAAATATCTGCATGTGTGCGCGTGTGTGTGTGTGTGATGAGAGGGGACTGTTTTTTTCCGAAGTGGAATCATGACTCAGCAGCACCAGATGTTATATGTTAATACCAGAATGACATTTGCCAGTGGCAGGAAATTTCTCTCAGAGAAGCTTTTTTGTAGCATCTTAAAGGGTCAGATTTTTACAATGCAGAGAAGTGGAAAGCACATTCAACTTCTTCCTCCTTCCATATTTGGTTAGTTTTACCAAAAATGGAAGTCTTTTTGGATAAACTAAACAAAAAGTTATGCAAAAAAGGAGAGTGATCATGGGACTGTCTTTTCTTTCAGGAGGTTGGTGTGTATAGCAAACAATGCTGGGGGACAGCGTGGCATAGCACATTACAGAAACCTCACGCTGAATACAGAACAGTTTTGGTATTATAATTAGTAGCCACTGCACACATGAGGCCCAGAATGCTACAATAAAGATGAATTAGCTCTCCCTTGTCATGGAGTGATCTATAGTTCTATACTTTGTTCAGCCAAAGTCATAATTGACAGCCCCGCTGCAGAGTGGATTAGTTTTCATAGTGCCCTGCTTGAGCTGGCCTCCATTAGGGGGTATACAGAAAATGTTCATTTTTCATATTCGGTAAACCTCTTGCACTTGGTTAGGCATGGCTTTGGCTTTGGTAACAATATCTCAAGAGTTAGCTACTGTGTTTGTGCTATGAATCGACATACAAAAAAATAAAACATATTCAGCATCAGACCCTGACTTTTCCAAAATAAGTAAGTGACATCTAAAAAGTTATTTATTCAGGTTATGACTGTACCACATCTGTGCTGAAACCCAGCTCTTCATGTAAAAAGAAATTAAAATGTTGTTTAAAATGTATTAGAGTTCAGTCCTTCATTGTGCCATCACTCACCTGGGTATCTAGAGACTGAGGTATATGTGGCCTGTTACAGCACACGCTGA
This sequence comes from Gavialis gangeticus, assembly GCF_001723915.1. Taxonomy (NCBI): domain Eukaryota; kingdom Metazoa; phylum Chordata; order Crocodylia; family Gavialidae; genus Gavialis; species Gavialis gangeticus. The sequence goes on from NW_017729032.1 coordinate 217,598,187, forward strand.
TGTTGTAAAGGAAAGGTTCTCTGTACTAGGCCCACTGTCATGTGTATGGTTGGGGGATGAAAAGAAGAGTTAATTCTAGCAGCTGGCCTCAGATTTTGGGTTTTACTCAAAGTGTTACTAGCAACAGATTTCCCTCCACAAACTCCAAAATGGAATCCAGACTCCAGAGTTTACCCGTCCAAGAGATATCAACCAAATCTGGGATTTTTGCAGCTCCCATTGTAAAAGTGTATCAGGTTTTTGTGAAGCAGAGGTCCCCATCTGATTTCTTATGCTGAACCTCTAAAATGTGGGTGTCTGTGTATGTGGTGGGATCCATTCTGATCCCTAGTTTTAGATAATGGTGACAGAATTTTTGGTAGCATAAACCTTATGAATGAAGCGCATTCAAAATGGTACTGGGTTAAAATGACAAATCGGCTCTTCTAAAAAAGTGTGTGTTTTTCTTTCCTCAAAAACTGATGGCAACAGGAAATCAGTTGAAATGCAAGAAGGGCCTGTCATGCTAGGAGGAAAACCAGGCATCTCAATCATGCTCAAAATTTTTCATCCAGGGTGACAGACTTTTCTGTACTGTTATAGCTAGCAAGGTTTTATTACTGTTTCAACAGCCCAGATCTTCAGACTTTTCAAAATCACACCTGCTATCAAAAATCATGCTGTAAACTACTCACTAGCCCAGGGGCAAGCAATTATTTCAGGCAGAAGGCTGCTTACAGAGTTTTGGCAAGCCATCAAGGGCCACATGACAGGCAGCCAGGGGCAGATAAATATTATTTTTTTTAATTTTTAGGGGCCCCGCGGGCTGGATAGAATGGCCTGGCAGGCCGCATGTGGCCCACAGGCCACATTTTGCCCACCCCTGCAACTAGCCTGTCCACAGCATGGCTGTCTAAGTCAGCTGTAGCATGATTTGGCTATAAACATAGGCAGATTCTTTGAAACATACTTTCCATCCTACAGCCAGTTCTGCCTGGATGTAGGAAGCCATTATATCTGACCTCACGGCTGGACTAAGGTCAAATTAATAAGCCATTGAGAGAACTGGGTCTAAAACTGTTTCACAGTGATAGTGTGTATTGCAGCAAGTAGAATAAAATATCCATATTTCTTGAAATGCTGCTCTTTGACCTCTATTAATTGCTGTTTGCAGTTAGCTGACTTTCACTTATCCCATACCTAAGAACTTTCAACCAGGCCAGTAATCTCTTTGAGATGTCTGTTCACTCTGGAAATACACAGAGTTAAAATGTACTGCATATTTCAGAAATATTTGGTTGCTGAAGTTAGATGGATGTCCATTGAAGACAGTCTTTGGTGAAGGTTTTGCTTTAGATCTTTCAATATAATGTACAGCATTATTTTCTAGTGACATAGAATGACTTTTAAATGTCATGGTGTTTTGCTTCTTTTTTAATGGATGCAATGTTACATTGTATCTTACATGTTGACTATGTCTTTTGTTTTAAAATATGTACCACATGTATAATGTTCCCATATAGACAAGAAAAAACAACAGCAACAAACAAGATGAAAGGAGAAATAATGTCTTCCAACATGGGCAAAGAAGGAAGAGGCTGCCCTAAATTCCTGGGAGCATCTTCAAACAATATTTTGCCCTTAACTCAAACAATCCATATGTTTTAGTATTATCTAAGGCCCTGATCTGAAGGATTTATGCCTTTCCTTAATTTACGAATCTGGGACTATTACTACCAAAGAAAATGAGACTGCTCACAGTTCCTTAAGTTAAGGATGTGGGTAAGTTTCTGCAGAGTCAAAGTCAAGGTAGAGGCTTATTGGGACAGTTGACAATCCCTTATATGAAATACAGTGAAAACCTGTCTTTTTAAGATATATTGAGTGAGAGCATCTGTTTTTATCAAATTATTGCTTTTCCTTCTTTCTAAGAGAAATATATGAAAAAAGAAATACTGATATGATACAAATGATAGCCAACATAATGAATCCCTCAGAAGGATGTGTTTTGTTTATAAATATAATGTTTTGTTTATGATTTTCTCCTGTTCAATGATTTTCTTCTTTAACAATGTACAACTAACTGAAGAAAAAAAGGAAACTAACAGTGGGCATTTAGATAATGTTCTAACAGTTTCTGAGTAGTTTTTTTCATTATCAAAACCTCCTTGTGTGCCATTTTAATATAATATTATTTGAGCTGGAAAGACAAAAAAAGAATATCAGAAATATAGATTCATTTCTGAAGAGCCATTGTGCTACTTTTGGCAGTTGCAGGTGACAACCCTAACAAGTCCCCATGAGCAGATGAGAAGTTTATAGGCTGTTAATAAACTGTAACCAATCAGTGAATGCCTGCTGATTGTGTTCAAGCTGTTTGAGGCCACAGGTCCTTGGGAGAGCTTGCACTTGCTCTGCCTTTATTTCAATATAGCCGAAACAGAAGCATGTGGTAGACTCTTGATGTTTGTTATAGTGAATAGACATATGTCCCTCACACTAGCATGTAGAATATCTAATTAAGTTACACAAAGATAGCTTATACCCAGGGGCAGTTGCAAACAAGACACTGTCACACTCTTAGGAATACAAACAAAATGAAAATTGGTCTTAATACATTATAATGAATATATTTTAAATACATTAAACTTCATTTACTAGCTCACACAAAAAGACCAAACTGATTTCTTCAAATAACATTTTATATTTCCTTTTTTTTTGGCAAGCAAATTGGCTTGTATAGTTAGGATTAAAGAGAATTTTGTTAATTAACTACTGAAAGTTTCCTCCTTAGCCTCAAGAATTGAAATCTTAATTGTTTAATTAGTATGTGGCTTAAGTCATTTTCGCCCAGCCTGGCTCCTTGGGACTTCAGTTCATAATGGCATCTTGGGATTGAAGGATGTGTTAATATTGATTGAAAAGCACATTCTCCCTCCCGTTTTCTTAACTAACTTTCCACACTTCTGACAGAGACAACTGCTTTGAATTTGATTGGGTTTGGTGATTGTTTTTCACTTCTGTGAAAATTATTTTGGAGGGATGGAGGGATTATTCTGTTTAACAACACCAGCATCAGAAAAACTGTGCAACGTCCATGAAGACAAAGCCTCAGAGGCAGGAGCCCTTACTTCCCAGGTTGTCTGAGGAGGTTCCTCAAGATTTTACCATGCCATCCTTACATTTCTGGCCCTTCAAGGACAGTATATGATAGAGGTGCTCAGTCCCCAACCCAAAGGTCTCCCCAAGGGTCTGTAAATTTGGCAGTGGGGGAGTGGTAGTAGTTAATGCTACCACTACTTCCCTGCTACCAAATTTCCAAGCCTCACAGACCAAATGACATGGCCCCATGCATGGGATTTGGAGCTGGGGTGGTGGGCGTGATCTAGCAAGCATGGGGGTGAACATGCAAGGTGGAGAGCTCAATCTGGTGCATGTGGGGCTGGGGCTAGGGCTGGCATGGTGGACTTGAGCTGGTGCTTGGAGCCAAGGCTTTGGGTCTGATGTGGTGCTTGGGACTGGGGCCTGATCCAGCATGCTCTGGATTGGGCCCACAGACTGTATTTGGCCCACGGACAAACCCAGACCCAGAGGGGCCAAAAGGTTGTGCACCACTTCCTCTTCCAGGAGAGCGTCCATCACTTTCATCTTCTCCCTGCCTTCTTCATACACAAACACAGTGAAGCAGTCCTTGAGCTCAGGGTGTCATTTCTACTTAATTTGGTTTTGTTCAGACCTTCTGCTCAGATGGGTAAGAAACAGCTGCATAAAGCTCCATTCTGTCAACCCTATGCAGCTAACACCTGCATTAACTTCAGTTCTGAAATCACTGGGAGTTCAAGCAATAGGAAAATGTCATGACATAGTGGTAAGAATATCAAAGTCCTGTCTCTTCTAGCATTAGTACAGCTGAAGCACTGTTGAAAAATACATCCTGATTTTCCCTCTGTAAATGTACCCTAATGATCCAAAACACCTGCCTTGTTTAAGAAAAGACAGGACTGATTTGTAAAGAATTACAAGGCAATTCTATGTGGAGGACCCAGGACACATCTGGGATCTCAGAGGTATCTGACTCCAGTTTCCAGGCTAACTTAATGCTGTCTGCATTGCCTGTTGTTATTATGGATGCACCTTTTTCAAAGTGTCCAGTAGGATTTGTGTCTCAGTACCTCATGCCCACATTCAGACTGACTTTCAAAGAGCACACACGTAGCACTTCTGCAAATCAGGTCTCAGGTGTCTCAGCCTGGGCACCACAAAACTGAAGAACACACCACCTGTGAAAGGTTTTGGTTTCAGTGACTTGACCAGCTCACATAAGCGCTTTACAGTAGAGGCAGGGGTGGAATCCAATTTGCTAGGGCAGTACCCATGAGACTGCCCGTTCTTTCTCCTGCAGTCCCCTGTCTTGTATCCTTAGCCTCCTTAATCCTAGCTACACACCTTTCAGCTTCTGAAATAAATGAGATAAGGTCCTCCAGACTGTAGCCCTTTTCCGTACACAGCACTGATTCATCCCCAGAACAGATCTATTCTACTGATCTAGTTTACTGAATAAGTCAGGGTTCTCTAGGAAAAAAACCTGATGTTATTATTTAATCATGAAACCATACAAAATATGTACACAAAGGAGACTGAATTAAGGTAGTACAGGCAACAGTCATACTAGCATGCATTAAACATTTGGGGCTTTGATTTTTTTACCTCTGCTCTTGCTATATTTTTAATCAATAATATCTTAACTGAGAAAATGATATAGTACATACTTTATGTGAATCTGTGATGGGAAAAGGCTAAAAAATCTGTCTCCTTTGCAGCTGCCCTAGACAGGACTCATCTCTTTTATGGGTCCTCTATTCTGTTCAACATCATTTTCCCAGTTATAGTGGCAATGGCCTCCAGAATTGGGAAGTCCTAAGAAGCTTTATTTTGTGCTCTGCCTCTATGAATCACAGCCTTGGGTTGGAGGCAAAAGGTGGTTTCAAGCCATTTTGTACCCTCAGGATTATTGAGCAGCTCAGAGGACCTCTACTTCATGCTACTTTGTGAGGGCTGCCTGGGGGCTGCTCTACAATCCAGAGCAGGTCAGAGTTGCATTATGCCCATGGATTGTGGCCACACTGCTTAAGATGCACTAAATGAATTCTCCCCCTTCCTCTGTCCATTCCCGAAGCAGTGCATAGAGGCTGCAATCTGTTTGGTAGGGTTTGGTGAGAGAGCAAAAATTCTCCCCCCTCTGTTTCTAGGCTTATCTAAATTGAATTTCAAACAGCAGAATCTAGCACTTTAATTAGCACCTACATATATTAGGTCCAGTCCAATGTGCTATTATAGGTTTTGCTGTTTTAGCCACCATTGGAATAGCACGCAAAGCATTTTTGTTTCTGTTTTAAGGCAGTCTTTTCAGTTCTGTTTCTTTAAACATGTCAGGCCCAACTTTGCTTAGTTCCATCAGAAAAAGACCCCTGTGGAAGTTAAAGGGGTTTCACTGAGCAGACTGTGTCCCAGGCTTTGTAAATAAATGAAAGGGTGTGATTTCCAAGGAGACAAAGATCTATATCTTACTGAAAATAGATTTTAACAATTGCTTTCTGCATCTGTAAAAATCTCAAACAATCCTGACACTGTGATCAATCTGTAGGCCAGTGATGTCTGGTGACATTGATTGATTTTTTTCCTGCTAATAGGATCAACATAGAGAATATATTAAACTAAAAGGCACGCTTCTGACTTTGAGGAAACACTCTGTGTATTGGGCCTGATCCAACTGTATTGGTTTTGGCAGGGGAATACAATGATTGATGATGGCCAGGGAGCTGAGGGTTGTTTAGAAGAAGAGTTTGATTCCCTTGCCTTAGAGAGCTCTCCATGTGCATGACACTGGTTCCCTGATGGGATACGGACAAGCATAAGAAGGGACAATGGAGCAGGGTGGCCCATCCAGATAACCCCTTTTAATGCATATGGTGAGATCTGACCTGCCAGTTCAAGAAGAGAAGGCAAAAGGCTGATGGGAAATTAATTCTCAGGAGTTTGTCAAGACATTTCCAACAAGTGAAGATAAATGGCAGAACAAAACTTCTAAAGATAAACCCAAGAATAGGGATGAATGAAAAAGGGAAACACTACTTTGCATTTACATTCATCTTTGGGGGTAAGGGGTTTGGGACAAACTCCAGGCTATCACAGGTTATTGCCATATCTGTGTAATATCTTTGCATTGTCCATAACTCCTGAAAACATACAAACATCATCAGGTTCCAGAAAAATGTTTCTGATGAATAGATTCAAATTAATCTCTTTCACTCTTTTCAATCTTTTACTCCAACCAAAGAACTTTGTGTTTACAAAACTTCGGATCCAGTCTTGTTGCCATTGAAGCCAATTGTAAAACTCCTATTGTCTTCAAAAGTGTAATCCCTATAATAAGAGCATTTCTGTTGCATCTTAAATTTTCAAGCTGAACAACTAGTGTGTCATATATATAATTTGATGAGTATGGAACTGGAATGCCATCCTTCTCCTCATTCCCTTCACCATGTGTGAGGAATTCCTTTAGTAAATCCTATTACAAACCTTGAAGTATTTTTAAGAAGTGTTTGTTTTAGGAAATTAATTTTCTTAAATGCTGCAGGTTATTGGAGTACTTGCATGATTAAACAGACATTTTAAAATTGGAAAGACACATATACAATGAAACATTCAGAAAGTTTCAGCATTCACAAAGAACTCAATTTCTATCAAGGTATCTAAATAAGCAGCCAGATTTCCACAAAATAAAAGTTCAGAATGTTGGGTGCTGAGTTCTTTTGTAATTCTGGAGATGTGTCGTCAATGAAAACTATGGGGTACTCTGGAAACCCTTCCCCTCAACTCTGGGTGCTGAGCACAGACACATCTGGCCCTGGGTTCTTTTGAAAACTTGGGTCATGGAGTAGGAACTACTCATGCCAGGGAAAATGAAAGTCTATGAAAGACTCACTTGGGAACAAAGAGTAGTACAGTAGTAGTAACAGGTGTCCCTAAACCCTCTGGCCTAGTGACAGTATCACAGCTCATTTATCAGAAGACTGTGCCAGTTAGGATGAAGTAGGTAAGAGGGGAAATCACCACTTACTGTGTGAGGAAAGCCGGTTTTGGAGAAAGTCAGTGGTTTTGGAAAAAATTAAAAGGATAAATATCTAATGTCTTTTCTCTGTGGAGACATGAATTCAAATCCTGGCTCTTAGATAATAAGAAAAACTGAATCTCATGGTCTGTGCCACTCTGGTTTCTAGTCCCTTCATTGTAGAACACATTAATTAATCCAGCTCTGATTCCATCTATTGGGTTTCTAAGTGCAATCCTATTCCACACTGTTCAAGTTCCTGAAAAAGCATTAACCCAAAAGGTGGATGGCTGCAGCTACTCACTTCATTCTGAGACTTAGTTTTAAGGCTAAGATGATGACACATTACAAAGTAGACATATTATTTATTAATACTTTTTAGGCCCTCGAGCAGAGTAGGATAAGCTCATTCTTAGATGCTTTAATAAAATGGAATAAGGTCTGGCAGATGATATGTAATGGTCTTATCCTCACACAGATGAAGATCACCTTGATCACTATGCCTCTCTAATGCCTGCATGATCAAGCTTTTAAAAAAAGGATAAATGAGAAGGCCTTCTCTTCAAGTCCTGTAATAAATGGGCAAAGTGTACATGGGAAGGAGGTCTGGTACCTCATTAGGATGTCTGCCTGTCCTTCAGCAGACATTTTGCGATGCTTTTTACCAAAAACTGCATGTGAACCTCATATAAATCATAACATAACATGGCACAGCAGAGGCCCTGATTTGTCCTAAGCAAATAGGGCTGCGAAAAAGTACTGAAACTTTCAAGATAAGACTGAAATTTTAAAAGCTAAGAGGGTATGGATGCTTCTTCCCACTAAAATTAATAAGTTTGTATCTAGATCTGCTTAGGAGGCTTTGAAAATCTCATCCCAAATAATTAACCTTGATAATTACTCAGGAAAAAATATAGAGACAGATAAATTATGATTTTTTTATTGAAAACGTGCAATCAGGTAATAAAGTATATCGATCAATGACAATATCAAGACCTGTGAGTGGATTGCCATGGTCTTAGCATTCAGCTTGATTTTTGGCAGGCAGAGGAGATATGGCAGGCAAACTTCCTAGAGGATTAGGTTTGTTCTCTACACGTGCTTTAACCGGGGGCTTTCACCATGATGTGCTAATGCACAGTAGAATTAGCCTACAGCGCTTCTAGAGTCTTGTCTGTCAATCTTGCCCCATATGAACTAGCAGCAAAGAGAAGCTGGCATCTTTTTTCATGCCTCACCTAAGCTGTTTCTCCATGACCAGCAGCAAGCTATGCAGATGTAGGGGTGGCATTGTCAGGCCCCGCTCGGGGCAGCCCCCCTTTCCCATTGCTAGCAAAAAAAAAAAAAAAAAAAGAGAGGTTTGCCTGACTCATTTGAAACTAGAAATGCTGCAGTGGCAGGCTGAGTTCTCGCAACCATCTGTTGCAGACTGTAATGCACTAGCACAATAACACCATGCTCTGCCCAGCCATGGGTCTGCATAGAGTGAATGTGGTAGAGGCAAGACGAAAAGGGGTGATGGCAGGGAGAAGGGGAGTGGGGGGGGAGTGTTTTCTTCGGGAAAGCAGAGATCAAGCCAAGTGTCCAGCGATCACTGCACATGGAAGGGCTCTTTCCTAGCATGATTTACTGCCAGGAAAGGGGCACTAATACACAGTAAACTAATTCTACTGTGCATTAGCAAATTAGGACAGCTTTTGCCATGATGCACTAATGCACAGCAGAATTAGTCTACTGCACGTCTAGCTGTGTTCACTTGCAGCTTATCGGAGGAGTTTCTCACCTGGTGTTTGCTCCCTTTTCAACTGCCCCTGGCTCATGGAAAAGTGTAGGATCTCCCTGCATGCCTCTTGGAAAAGTGTAGGGGCTCCCTTTTCCCCTTGCCCTCAATGGGCTGGGCTTTGCCCTGAGTAGGTTGGACAAAGTGAGGACCTGTGGATCTGGGTAGCTCCCCAGCCAGGCCCCCTCCTCTGCTTCTGGCTTCTCCCTTGCTGGTGCCTCTGGCATGGCTTCTCTGAACCAGCTGCTGGGCAGGGTTGGCAGCGATGGGCAGGGGGTTACCCCAGAATGCCAGTGCTGAGCGTGGGGCCCTGGTGCCTGAAGGGTTTCCATGAAACATCAGTTGCCATCGGCTCAGCAATAGCCTGAATCCTGGTCCCCCTTCTTGCTAAGACAGCAGATCGCCAGCGAGCTTTGGAAGTGGGGGAGGAAAGGATTCCAGTGGAAAAGAAATCAGTGGGAATCCCCTCCTTCCCCCAGCACACATACACATACAACTGGGTTTTTATAAACTCATATTGAAAATTTGACCCCACTGGAAGATCCAGCTGCAGGGCAGCCCTCAGGACAAGCTGGCTAGTAGAAAAGGGCTGTTTGAAAGGGGTTTCTACACTGGAGCACATATGTGCTATATACTCCATACTGTGCTCCAATGTGGATGCCTCACATTCAATTACATTGGATTAACGCTGGTCGTGTTAAATCTACACGGGTGTACCTCCATGCACTGCCTGCCACTGACAATATATTGCAGGCTGGGTTTGCTTGAAATCAGTTCTCCCTCTGCTGGGTCACTGGAAGGGAATCAATGTATTTATTTAAGTTGGAATCATGGAATCCCAGAGAAGTAGGGCTGGAAGGGAGCTCCAGAGGGCTTCTACTCCAATCCCTGCCTGAGGCTGGGTCAGCCCATCCAAACTGTCCTGTATCATCTACATTCACCATAACGTAAGACTACTCTCAACCCTGACACAAGACAGACCTAACACCCCAACCTGCTACACACAGCTCAAGCTGGGGAACCACAGCAGTCAGCATCTTACTTCCATGAAATGTTGGCAATATACTCTCAAGAGGTCCCAGGTAGAGGCCATGCCCACCCCCCAGCACAAAGGAAAACAACCCCCCCCCACACACACACACAGACACAGAGTCCGTACCAATCTGACAATGGGGTAAAATTCCTTCCTGACCCCAACCCCGGTGATCAGTCATCCCTGAGCAGAGGGCAAACCCCTGTAGCTGGAAACCTCTGGCTTCACTTCCAGCAGGAGCAATGGAAGACCCCAGCCACAGGCCTCAGCCTTGTCTGTAGTGCCTATGAGGGAAGGCTTAAATTCCCCCTGACACAAGGGCACTGAGTTGCTTGAGTGGATTGATTCCTTTCATGGATCATTGATAGATGATAATGTATTTATGAAGGGATAACAGGAATAGATATTCTATCTATCTATCTATCTATCTATCTATCTATCTATCTATCTATCTATCTATCTATCTATCTATCTATCTAATAATAATACTAAGAATACTGGTGGAGGTGCAGAGACAGAGCCCACTGTGAGCTGACGGCACACGCTTATGCAGGCCCCCTAGGGCCTTTGGTGGGCTCCGAGGGCAGCTGTGGGTGGGGGGCAGCGTGCGGCCCTGCCCTGCCCTGCACGGGGACGCGGTGCAGCCTGTGGAGAGGGCCGGCGCGGGCCGGGCTGGGGGCTAGCAGCACAGCAGGGGCTCGGGGCCCGGGAGGGCGGCAGCGACTGGAAGCCGAGGTCTGAGGCAGGGGCTCAGTCCGCCCCAGGAGACGGGGGCTGCCCCCCCTCCCCCCCAGGGCTGCACAGAGTGAGGGACTGGGCTCGGGGGGGGGGGCGCCCAGGGTTACCCGGTCAGTGCACTCCCCCGTCCCTCTGAGGCAGGACCAGCCCAGCCGCCTCCAGCCCCTTGGCTTTCCCTCCCGCCAGTGGCCTGAGTGGGGCTCGGTGCCTGGCTGCAGTGGGCGGAGGAGCCCGCCTTGGCCGCAAGCAGGCGCGGCGGGGTGGAGGCTGAGTGCCTGGCCCCTGGGGCTGCTGAAGGCAGCACGGGGCCTTGGGCGGACATGCGGCTCCTGCTCAGCGCGGGGCGACACACGTGGCGTTTGCGTCGGTTCGGACTGACCCTGGGATGCCCCGGCGAGCGCTGGAGAAGGGCTCCTGTCCCTTGCTAGGGGCTGAAGGCGGCGATGGGGAGGGGGGCGGATACTGCCCAGTTGGAGGCTGGATCTGGGGGGGAGGCAGAGGGGAAGGGACGAGGCAGCCCCGTAGGGCAGCAAAGCTCAGCTGCAGCAACACGCTGCCCCCCTTCTCCAAGCCGCTGCTCCGTCTGCTTCACAGCCGGGAGAAACTTCATCCTGTGCAAGCGCTAGTTCTGCATAGTCAGTGCCCCCATCCCTGTCCGGGGTCTAGGGGCTACAGGCACCTCCTTTGATTGCTTTAGAGAGGAAGGAAGGGGGAGAGGGGAGAGCCCGGGCCCCCAGCCACAGAGGGGCAGGCTGGTGGCAGTGCCCCTGGGGAAACACTAGCGGTGAAGACCCTGGGGCAGGGGCCTCGGCGCCTGCACGGGTATCCCGGCCCCCCAGAGCCTTTGCAGATGGGAGAGGGACTCCTCCGCTCCCAGCCATTGCCTAGAGAGGGCTTCTGGTTCTTCGAAGGGGAAAAAGCCCCGCACTTTGCTGGTATTTCTTGTGGGGGAATTAGGGTTAGAGACTGGAAGGTTGCTCCAGGGGGCATCTAGTCCAACCCCCGCCTGAGGCAGGGTCAGCCCTAGCCAAACTGTGCTGTACCTCCCATCATCCGCACTTGACATAACAAAAGACTACCCTCAGCCCTAACACCCCAGCCTGGCACAGGTAAAGCAGGGGAACCACAGCTGCCAGCGCCCTGCCTCTATGAAATATTGGCCGTAGATGGTCGAGGCCCCAGGTAGAGGCCATGCCAGCTCCAGTGTGCAGTGTCCTCCTGCCAATATCTTGCCCACGGCATTGATTCTTTTTAATGGAAACCTTATAGAAAAGGAGTTGACAAATATAACTCATAATGCATTCTGGAGGGGCTGACTGGCAGGAATGCTGTCTGCCCCCTTGTTGGATCCTGATAGACCGCCGAGGGACAAGTAGGTAGGGCGAATCAAATCAGTGTCTAACTAGCGGGTCTCTCCTTTGGACCTCTAAGCCATCACTGTACTCCCACTCAGCTATTTTTCTGTCTTAGAAAAGCACGGGTTAATAAATATTCCCTTGCCCAAACACGGAGGAGAGAGATGGGGGGGCGGAGAGTATATCACACCATTAACCACAGGGCAAGCCGGGGAAAGAGCGGCCGGGCCTCAGGGCCAGCTAATGCTAAGTGTGGCACCCTTAACTGAGAGCTAGTTAGCCGTGTTCGGCAGTTAGCCGTGTTAGGCAGGCGGAAAGGGTAGAAATGCACCCGGAAGGATCTCTTGAATCAGAGATCCGATTCGGTTAGTCTGTAAGGTGCACGCCTTACCCCGTCTCCTACCCTTCAGGGAGAGTCTGAAGGGAGTCAATCTAGGAAAGAATTGGGGTCCTTGCAGCGACTTTATTATAACTCGCTCTCCTCTGCAGCCTCGAGATGCCATCACCGGAGTTGGTCGAGATCACCGAGGTGCCATCACCAGCCGGTCCTCAGCCCACAGGGTCCTCAGACTGCTGGATCTTGGGTTCTGGGGACCCGGCTGGGCTGTCCGTTTGCTGCCCCCTCCCCTGCTCCACCTGTTAGACCCCTCCGGGTTGAAGCCTGGTTACCGCCAACAGGTCTAGTGGCCGCAATCTCTGCAGAATCCCTTCATCTATCAGGCTGATCATCATTGCCTTTAATGTAGACAAAGCCCAGCTCCTAATGACCCCCCTTCACCCGCGCCCGCCAGCTCTCCCCTGATCCTGCTCTTCCCGCGGCATCCCTATCTCGCAGCTGAATTGGGCAAGCAGATCTGAGCCTTGCCCCTTCCTGCAGATGGGGCGAGACCGGCCAAGTGGTGTCTGTCCCCTGAGCACGAGCTAGGCTTGGGATCAGGCTGCCGGGATCGATGCAAGACGCATCATGGGTTAATTCAGGGCTGGTCTCAAGTTGCAGCCGGGGAGGTTTTAGGTTGGATACTAGGAAAAACGTTCTCTCTAGGAGGGTGGTGAAGCACTGGAACAGGTTACCTAGAGAGGCGGTGGGGTCTCCATCCCTGGCGGTTAAGGCCCGGGTAGACAAAGCCCTGGCTGGGCTGGGCTGGGCTGATCTAGTTGGGGATGGGCAGGGGGTTGCACTAGATGACCCTCTGGGGTCCCTTCCAACCCTGTCTATGATTTCTGTAACCTGGAGGCACCGGGGACCTGCCCGTGTCCCTCGCGGGAGCCGGGGCAGTGGAAGAGGCGCAGCGCTCCCGTCCCTCTGCCTCTAACGGGACAGCTGCAAAATGCGGCTTGTTACGGGGGGCACACTTTCCACGATCGCCTATTACAACCTGGGTCCCTCCGGATAACCCCGCTGTCATGTTTTCTCGCCTCTTGGAAGTGACGGCTGTGAACCTGTGCGGGAACGGCAGGTTCTTGGGGCCCGATCCCGCACTCCTCCCTGGACACAAACTGCAGGGAGGGAGGTAGAGAGGATGCAGGGTTTGGGGATGAGGGAGTTCTGTGGCAAGACACCGCCAAGTGGCCCTAAGGGACGACGTGGCTGCTTTGGGCAGAGAGAATGGGCCTGGCTACTTTCAAAGGCTGGGGAGGAGGCAATTGTAAAACTCCTGGGTGTAGCCAGCAGTGACCCTGCTCTGATGCCTCGCCGTGCCCAGGTGCCAGGAAAGGGAAGGGGGCCCTTTGGCCTCTTGCTATATCCTGCTAAACCTCGGGCTCTGCAACGCGGCAGTGCCTTTGGTAGCCGGGCAGATGCTGATGGCTAAGTCCAGATGTTAGTAGCATCAGCCCGGAGAGATACACTTTCAAATGTGGGTGCAGTGGCGTGTCGGCACCTTCAAAAGCGCCCGGAGCTGCTGCCCTGGCCATCCTGGGACAAGCACTCGCCTTTTGGGGGCGGATCCAACCAGCTTCGCCCCGATGTGGGGGTTTTCCCACGGAGGATGCCAGCAGTGGCTCGGGGGTGCGAGCCTGGCTCCCGCGGCCGGCTGTGAAAGGCCACAGCCCCGTGCCCGTCTCCTGCAGCTGGCAGGGGAGCGGCGCAGGGGTGGCCTGGGGCTTCGCGACGGGGCACACCGAGATTGCCCCTTGTCCAAGGGCCCCGCCGGGAGGTGCGGGCAGGCGCTGCTCAGATCAGCCTTATCAGTGAGATGCTTAAACACAAGGCAAGGCAAGAGACGGGCTCGCAGCGGGGGCCTCTTGAGATCCCCCCAATTGCTTCCCTTCCGGGGGCCCAAGCCGCCCATCAAGCCCGCCACAGCGAAATGAAGCCCGCGATCCCGATCCCTGGCAAACCCAGCCACGTGCTTCTCAGCTGGCCCCGCGGGCGGCCGCCTGCCAGTCCCAGGGGAGAGGGATAACGGGGCCGGCGGGGGCTGGGTGCCCCCTTGCCAGGGAGGCCCCGATCCCCTTGCTCAGCAGAAGCACGCGGGGCACGGGGCTGTCGGGATCGGGTCCTGCAGGGGCAAGGGGGGACAGGGACCGCCGAGGCGTCTCCACGCCGCCCGGCTGCTACGAGCCCCCCGGCGGGGAAGCCCGATGCTGCGCCCACGGGATGGTCCTGGCGGTCCTGCGCCCCCCTCCACTGCCTCCACAACGGAGTTGAACGCGGTGGGCAGGGAACGAGAGGAAACGGGAGCAGTGTTGGCAGCGCCGCCCGGCAGCCCCAAGGGGCAACAGAGATGAACCCCCCTGTGCCCTGATGCACCGGGGGGGGGGGAGATCCCGGAGCAACCAGTGAGGGGCCACACTGCAGAGCCCCAAACCCAGCATCCCCCCATCAGCACCCTGGTTCTCCCATCTCCCCCCACCCAGCTCGATATTTCCTCACCGCCAGTCCTCCATCTGTCTCTGCTCTCCGCTGGCTTGCTTAGGGGACCCGCAAACCTTTGCATCTTGGCTATTTCGATGTCTCCCATAAATACCAAACGGGAAAGCGACATCAGGCGGAGGTGGGGAAGCTCTCGAACCAAAAACAAAAGTAACGCTCCCTCCCCCCCCCAAAAAAAAACCCGGAAGAGAGAAGCAACTAAGTGATCCCCTCCGCCTGCCCTGATCCCCTTCCCCATCCATCTCCCCTGCAGCTTTGCAAACTGCTGACCCGAGAAGCCGCCCCCGCACCTCCTGCCCTTCTCCCACCGTCAAGGCTGCCCCGAGCACAAAGGGAGGGGAAAGGCGGCTTACTTAAAACGTCTTATTTATTTTACTTCTTTAAAATCTCACCAGTGGATCACTCGTGTGGTGGTTTCTTTTTTTTTTTCCTTTTTTTTTTTTGCAACCAAACAAGTAATAAATATTATTTAGCGACTTTTTTTTTGATCGTTTTTCTTCCTTACAAAAATAAACCGATGATAAAATCTCTGCGAGAGGGGCAGCGAGAAGACCAAAAAACCCCCCCAAACAAACACAAAACAAAAACAACAACAAAAAAAGAAAGAAAGAAAAAAAGAAAGGTGTTATTCCAGGAGCCGAGCCCGACGTCTCAGTATTGCAACACAGGCAGCAGCGGAGGGAGAGCACGGGCTCTGCAACTTTGTTAAAGGGGGAGGAAAAAGATGGGGAGGCGAAGTGTGTGGGGGGGGGGGGGGGGGGGAGGAAAAAAACCCAAAACAAAAACGGGGGGAAAACTTTG
>NW_017729032.1:217614069-217615185 GCF_001723915.1 Gavialis gangeticus
GGGAAGGAAGGAATAACACTCAAAATCAAACCGAGGGGAAACTCTTGCCCTTTGACCAGCTTTACAGTACAAGTGCACATATAGGGAGAGAAAAAATCTCCAGCCAAACGGACTGGCACCAGCGCCCGGCAAAGTATTTACAAGCCTCCCGAGCAAAACGAGCTCTTCTCAAAACTTTACGGGCTGCACGTTCACCAGCACCGCCCCCCACCCAAAAAACAAAACAAAAACCCTTAAGTTTGGCAAAGCCTGGGGGTTGCGCTAAGATGACCTCCCATCCAACCTTCACTTGCTGCTTGGACTAGGTGAGGGCCCTTCCCGCATTGCTTCTCCAGGGCAAATGTGCCGGCGAGCTTGTGCTGGGAGCTGGGGGCAGCTGTTGGGAGCCCCTTTCCACCCTACCTAGCAGAAAATGTCTGTCAAAAAACAAAACAAACAAAAAAACAAAACGGGAAAAAGCCCCCTTACCCCTCCCCAAAAAACCCTCCCCAAAATAAAGCTTGCTAAGAAAAATGTTTCCAACTATTTAAGTTGGTCTAATAAAAGATTTCAGATTCACCCAAAGAATCATCTCCCCAAAATAAGACACACTGGACTCGATGCCCTCCGGAGCTCCCTCTCTCCCAGCCCGGCTTCTCCAGGATCCCGTAGGATTGGATTTCTGCAGGACAGGTTGGGACTGGAGACGCTAGGCTTTCTCTAGGACAGCGCTTCCCAAACTTATCCTCAGCACGGCCCTGTTTCCCCAGCGGGTCCCCCACCCCCGCGGCCCCACTGCGGGTCGAGCCGCCCAGTCGGGGATCCGCTGCTCCACGTGCCCCGAGCAGTCCGCAGCGCCGGTGCCTCGGTCCGAGCAGCGCCTAGAAGTCGCCGAGTTAAAAAAATAAAAAGGAGAGATGCACATGGATTTATTTCAACCCTCCCCCCCCCGCCCTTCAAAAGGAAAAGCCGGCGGCTTGCCACGGCAGGTGGAAGCAGAGCCCGGGGAAGGAGCCAGGTGCCGGAGGAGGGGGAGCCGTGCCGGCCCCCGCGCTCAGTCCGCGGGCGGCGCGGGCTCCGAGGTGCCCCGCCGCGGGTTGAGTCCGGCCGCCCGCCGCGGAGGCTCATTTGGTGTCG
>NW_017729032.1:217616035-217616591 GCF_001723915.1 Gavialis gangeticus
CGTGGGCTGCCACGCCGGCGGGGCAGGCGGCCGGGGGGAAGCCGGCGTGGTGCCCGCCGTAGATCTCGCTGACCAGGCGCTTCATCTCCTCCAGCGAGTTGGTGAGCATGAGGATGTAGTTGCGCGCCAGCAGCAGCGTGGCGATCTTGGACAGCTTGCGCACCGACGGCCCGTGCGCGTAGGGCATCACCTCGCGGAGCCCGTCCATGGCGATGTTGAGGTCGTGCATCCGCTTGCGCTCGCGGCTGTTGATCTTGAGGCGCAGCTGCTGCAGCTCTGGCTCCGTCATTTGCTTCTTGTCCTTCTTGCAGCCCGGCGGCGAGGCGGACGACGAGGACGAGGCCGAGGACGCCTTGAAGGCCAGCTTGTCCGCCGCCGCCACCACCACCACGCCCGCCGCGCTCATGGCGCTGCGCAGCTCGGCGCTCAGCTCGGCCGCCGACTCGCCGGGCGTGGAGCTGGACACGGCGGCGCCCCCCGAGCCCGCCTTGCCGCGGCCCTGCACGAACAGCTCGTCGGGCTCCGGCGAAGACGCGCGGCTGGAGCCCAGGCTGGC
>NW_017729032.1:217617204-217619407 GCF_001723915.1 Gavialis gangeticus
CTGGCGGGGCGCTGCCTCAGCCCGGGCCCGGGCCCGCTGCTGCCACACGCACTGGGGCAGCGGGATGCCCTGCCAACCCGCGTCCCGACAGCGCGCCACTTCTTGCGGGCCCCGGGTGGGGGGGGCCGTGTTCGGGCCGGGGAAAAGTTACGCCGCTCCCGGTCCCCGCCGCTGTGTGCGGGCGCCCGGCCGGGCCCGACCGGCGGGAGCAGATGGGAAGCCAGGCCCGCCGCCCAGGAGGCGCTTGTGCCGCCAGTGGTCTAGCCGTGGTCTGGGGCTGGTCGCCTTCGTCTATGCACACCATGGGCTTGCACCACGCAGTATGATAGGCGCGTACAGACGTCGTAGCCATCATATGGGTATGATATGCACATGTACATACATACATACATACATACATAACATAACATAACATATATGTTATATATATATGTGTGTGCATTTATGTATATGTGTATGCATGTATACAGGTGTGTAGGGTGTAGCCGTGTTGGTCTAAGGGCATAAGCAGACACGATTCACCCAAACAACTTTGCCTGTACATATGCATGGCATTACACACACACACACACACACACACACACACACACACACATGTATATATATGTGAGTGTGTGTATAGACAAAGACCAGCTCCTTTAATATACATACATACATATATGAGTGTGTAAAGCCAAGGGAAGCACCATACATACATACATACATATATGAAACTTTACGTACATAGGTACACCATATATATACACGTATTATATACCTCACGTGTATACAATAACATTGATTATTGTTCTGTATCGATTGCTTATTATCTAGTCTCTAATTTATCTGTTTATATGATACCATTTAGCTATTGCCTATTTATTATATAATAGATATATTATGTGTATTATATGATAATTGACAAGCTACTATGATAATTGATAACGCTATTGGTTATTATCTCTTATATGATTCACGTGTTTCTATCTATCTATTCATAGCTTATTATTCTCTGTTTGAGAATGTATCTATTTCTTAGTTTCTTTTGATTGCTTATTATTACCCACTACATCGTTTAATGGTTATTATCTATTCATTGCTTCAGAGCTAGTCTATAATTTATTGCGAATGATCTATTTATTGCTTATTCTTGTCTATTATATCATGTATCTATTTGTGCCTGTCTCTTCATCGCTTATTATGACATGTTATATCATTTTATGTATTTACCATTTCATCATTGCTGATTATCTTTTATATAATTCATTTATTATTAACTCTTGATGGCTTATTATTATCCACTATATAGTTCGTTTATTATTATCCCTTGATTGCTTGTCTTCTATGATATAATGATTTATAATGGTCTATTTATTGCTTATTCATACCTATTATATAATGTACCTTTATTGCGCTCTTCATTACTTATTAGGACCTATTGTATCATTTTACCTTTTCATTATCTCTTTATTGCTTATTGCGATCTATTGTAACAGTCATTTATTATCTCTGGACGGCCATTATGTTTATTAATTTATTATTCACTCTCGATTGCTTATGATCGATTACATAATGTATAATGATCTATTTACTGCTTATTATTAGCCATTATACAATGTATTTATTGCTGTCTATTCATTGCTTATTACGATCGTTTATATTATTTTTATCGATCTACTGTTATCTATTACTTATTATGCGCTATTATACCATGTTTATCTATCTACTATCTATTCGTTGCTTCTTATGATCCGCGATATCATTTTATCTATCTACGGTCTATTCATTGCTTATGATCTATTATATTAATTTATCTATCTACTCTTCTCTGACCTAATCTGATTTATGTTACGTATCTATTTGTTATTATCGATTCATTGCTTATTATGATCTATGATAGCCTGTTATCTATCTATCTATTCATTGCTTATGATCGAATATATTATCTTATCCATCTACTCTTCTCTATGACCTATTCGGACCTCTTATATTAGGCATCTATTTGTTATTATCTCTCCGTTGCTTATTATGATCTATGATGTCATGGTGTCTATCTACCAGTCTCTGTGACTTATTCTGACTGATTACATAACGTATCTCCTTATTATGACCTCTTACTTATTATTCTGCACAGTATAATTTGCTCTGTTTATTACGATCTGTTTCTGGCTCATTACCTACCATCTAATTGATCTATTTATTTAAATCTCTCCCTTCCCCCCCC
>NW_017729032.1:217619457-217680688 GCF_001723915.1 Gavialis gangeticus
CGGCCGAGGGCTGCGGCGGCCAGCGCCCGCGCCCGCTCGGGTGTGCCCCTACGGCTGCGCTGCGGAGGCTGCGCCGGGCTCCTTGCAAGGGGATGCCCCGGCGGCGGGCATCTCCCGCCCCGCCTGAGCCCCTCGTCTCCGAGCTCCAGGCCGGCCTGATGTGGCCTCCCTCCTCTCCCCCTCCGCATGGGCGGCCCCAGGGAGCCGGGGGCTTGCATGCTCTCTGCCCCGGAGGCCGCGGGCGGGAAAGCTTTGACATCAGAAGTGCCATTGACTGGGTCAGACCCTTGCCCCTCTCTTGTGTTTCTCAGGGGCAGAGTGGAGGCTGAAAGGGAGAAGGAACTGGGTATGGGCAGGGCTTCCCCCCGCCTTCCCCTTCAGTCTCCAGGATTTAGGGTTAGCAAATTCTGATTCAGAGCATTCTTATTTGCCCTGTAAGAAAACATGGCCCTGGGTTTTGGAAAAGGCTGTCAGTACGTGAAATCGCTGCAACATTGACTTGAAGTGCTGTTTAATAAAACCCCTTGCTGGGGTTGTTTGACCCCAGCAGGCTTTCCTGTCCAGAGCAGGGGGGGCTGGACCTGATGATCTCACGAGGTCCCTTCCAGCCCTAAACTTGTGTGACTGTAATTTAGGAACACTGGTTTTGCACTCACATTTGAACTCCTCAGTAGCTACCAGTGCACCTTCCCTCCAAGGATCTGTCCAATCCCCTTTGAATCCAGCTAACCTGCCAACTTCCACGACACGTGGTGGCAAGGAGTTCCACACACGAATGACACGCTGTGTCAAGAAGAACGTCCTTTTGTTCATTTTAAACTTACTGCCTACCAGTTGGTTTTTGCTTTTCTCTTCCTGAAAATGGGACACAAGGCCAGAGTGATATGATATGCCTTTGCCTGGCAGGCTAGGAAGGTGATGCTCAAATTTTCCTTTGCTGTAGTCCGTCACTGGTGATGGTCCTGAACATCATCATCATCCAACAGCAGCAGCAGCAGCAGCAATTATATTAATCATCCTCATGGCACAGCAAACCAACCCCTACTGGAAGCTGCATCCAGCAAAACCGACAATCCCTGTTCGCAAAATGTACTCCCTCCTGTTACCTTATCCCATGTTTCTGCCACAGTTTACGACCCAGGACAGGGGAAAGCTGGAGGCTGCAGTGTAGCAAAAGACTGTAGAAGGTGATGCCTTGACTGCTGGGGAGGCTGGGAGGTAGCTGGCCACTCTCAGCTGTTTGTGTGTGAGGCTTTCACTCTGTCTCTCACTTGTGAACCCCAAGCTACCACTGTCTTCAGGTCAGCCCACTGACCTGGTGTTTAGGAAAAGCTTCCTGACTCATGAGCATGGTACTTGTTGAGGATACTGAGGCATTTCATTTTACCAGTGAACCAGCAGGCAGCATCATTTCATTGCTTAGGACAATTACAAGCATGTGCACTGCTGCCTTAGGCCATTAAAATATGAGACTATCTATAAGCTATGAGAGGTGAGGAATTTTTTAAGGTTATTTTTGCATCTAGGTTTAAGGAAGGCATTTCTAACCTGTACAGCTGAAATCATGGCTTCAGTCCTGTTCTTGTGAGTGTCTTAATTCATGAAGCTAGTCACAAAATTCACGTGTTGTTCTTTGGGAACAAGACTGACCCTCTAAGAAATTTAACTGGGCAATTATTGCCTAGTTCAATGGGGCCTGATATTGCCAGCTCCTCATTTGATTGGCCTCATTGAAGTCAATAATAGAGGACTCCCAGAGGAGCCATTCACCCCAAGTTGCTTTTGACAACAAAATGTGGAACAGAGAACACTTGATTACTTATGAATATTTATTGCTTTTGAAATCACACTTATAGGTAACTAGAGCATGAATGGAGACACTCAGGAGATGGGATGGAAGGATAGCCTAATAAAAATCAGATTATTGCTTTCATGTTTGAATCATTTGGAAAGGCTATTAAGACATTATTAGGTGTTATTTTTTTGAACCGTTAATATACATGTAATGAGATACTTCTTAAAGGCCACTGTCAGGATCAGGATTCCTTCATTCTAGAAGCTGTAGCTGCACAAACACCCAGGAAGTTGTCCTTTCCTGACAGGCTTTGACTGTCACTCTGTTAGGATTGGGAAACTGAGAATAGTTCCAGTGATGGTTCTGTGCAAGGCTTGGAATGGCAGCCTGGTCTTCCAGACTGATAGTGGGATGGGGCACTGACAATTACTGGGTTGGTTCCTGGTTGCTACACTGACTGACTGAGTGAACGGGAACAACTTGTTGTCCTGCACATGAGGATCACAAAACCGCCACACAGCTTAGTTCTCATTCAAATTCTCCTTTGACTTGAGGATTTAAGGGATCCCTGAATCATGTATGAGCTCCCTTCATATTGGTGAATTTCACTCTGGAAAATGATCTGTGAAGTTAGAGGGGGGCAGAGGATTATGATCCAAAATCTACTGACTTCAGTGGTTTTTGCATCTGGCCCTGAATGAGTTTTTGATTTATATGGGAGACCCAAAATAATCCCTTTCTCCCCAGTTTTGTTTTCTGCTAGATTTTTGCACAATGAACTTGTGTACTCAGGGAGGTTTGTAAAATAGATGAACAAGTAAATTTGACGTGGGTGATATGAACAAGGTGAAACCAGATTTGTTTTCCCTGGTACTTGTATGATAAAAACAAGCTGTAAAATGGATTATTTTTTTCTTTGTTTAATAGAAAAAGTATCTGGTTTCAATATGCCATTTACTAGCACATTGATATCCAAAATGAAACAGATTGTTGCATCATTTTCATTAAAAATTTTAGATCAGACTGTGCTTTTCTTCTCCCTTTGGGCCTAATCTTCCTCCTAGTGAAGTTGGTAGATGTATTGTAATTTGTGTGAATAGAACCATGCACATGACAAAGAAGATTTGACCCTTTGTTTTGAGTAGGTGGCTATCTGCATGTGAATAATTCAATTCAGATATTCCTAGTACAGAATCTGTTTTACTGTTTGATTTTTTTTGGAGGAAAGGAATATCCATGTGTAATGTAAATTGAATAAAATTCTTTTTAATTCTTCTTCTTATTTTCTATATTGAATGCAAGATGATTATTGTGTGTTTTATAAGGTAAACAGTTTAAAGCCACATATAAGAGAAATCAGTCCATATTATTAATTGTTCTTGTTTAAAAACAAGGACTTAAAAAAGCTAAACATGTAAACTTTGGAAAATAATTTCCAGTGAGTGCATTTTAATTAATATTTAATAAATTTTATTAGCATGCTACCGCTTGCTGATGATGTAGCTCAGGAAAATTCACAGTTGGAGACACAAATAGCTATAGTAGCCAATCTTGTGCTTGTCCTATGTGCACAACTTTTATCAAAGTCAACAGGAGTTCTGTATTCAGAGAATGAAATCCTGTACCCAATGTAATCAGTAAGAGTTTTGCTATTAAGTTCACCAAGTACATTTAGAAGATCTGATTCAAAGTTTATTGAAGTCCATTAACTGAAAGATTCCCATCGACTTCAATGAATCTGAGAACAGGCTCAAAGTGTACTGGGAGCTGTAATCTGTCTTGTTTCTGTTATGTGAAAAGTAATATCTAGGCAACAGCTCATTTTATAGCTGTGTAAAGGTAAAAAGGATCTTGGAGACATCATTGATGCCAAGATGAACATGGGTCAGCAGTGTCGGGAAGCAGTCAGGCAGGCCCACACCACCTTGTCGTTCATCGCAAAGTGCAACTCAAGCAGGTCCAGGGAGGTGGTCCTCCCCCTCTGTGCGGCACTGGTCAGGTCCGACTTGATGATCTGCTCAGGTCCCTTCTGACCCTACCAACTATGAAACGATGAAACTATGTAAGCATTTTTACTTTACCTGTTACTATGATCTATAAAAATTCAGACACCATCTTTCTCGGGTATTAGGCAAGTAAAAACTATAGGCACTGTTTGAAAGGTCCATATATGCTTGGTATCTATATTATTTAGACTGTGAATTCTCCATTATACAGAAACCACAATATGTGGATACTGAGTCTAAAGTAGGCATTGAGTTGCTATTCCACTATAAATAGTAAATAATGATGAATGTTCTTGATTACAAAAGAACTCTGGGTATGCAACTCCAACTAAATTTACTGTGGCCAAAAAAAAAAAAAAAATCAGAAGAAAATTCACAGATATAAAAACATTGGCACAACTGTAAATATTGGTTTTTAAAGTGCCAGAGACCAGAAAAGAAAGTTACGGCTAAAATTCAGGACTGGTCTACACTATGAACATTTGCTGGCAGAGCCTTGAGTGCATCCATACTCGGAGCCCTTCTCTGATCCCTCCTTAGAAGAGCTGGTAGAGTTAAACCATCTCTGTGGAGTGGAGGAAGGTTTCTGCCGCTGTCCAGCAGTCAGCACAAAGCATGCGTAGACAATCTTGTGCCTTCTGCTGGCTGTTGCACCCCCTGTCAGCGGCTGGTGCCTTCCCTGGAAGTACTTTGTGCTCAGACAGTACAAGTGATGCAGTGGAGCCATGCACAGCATCCAGAAATGCACAGATGTGTGTGCACTTTTGGCAGCTTGGTGGCAGCAGCTGCTGTCTGCCCCCAGAACTTCTGGCTGTAGAGCAAGGGAAGTACAGGCAAGGCCTCCCTCCACTTGCTTGATTACGCTACAGTTTATAGTGATGCAAGGCAGGATTATCTAAAGCACTCAGTTCTGATCTAACTCTGTAACCATTGGTTTTAACACAGAGGGGACATTCAGCAGAGCCTTGGCTGAAGTTTTTTGAATCTTCACTATGTAAATAGACTTGCACCCAATTTACTGCCAGTGATGTATATATCCCAGAGCGTTAGGCTGTTCCCTCATTTATATGGGTGAAGCCTCAAAGACTTCCTCTCCTTTGTTATTTTGGGTAGAAAAGGGTACTGAGTTTTATCTACAATTTTGAAGTTTATGTTTGGTTGCTTAATCATAATTTCACTACTCTTATATTTCTCCTTTTGTCAGTAGAAAGCTATTCCACATTGTACCTAATAACTTATCCATTTTATAACTAAAATTTAACTAACTACAACAAGGAGCTATTACAGCTATTACATACCATCATTAAAGACCAAAAACCGGGAATTGAATAAAGTTAAAGCTTAATGTAGGGGAAAACCACCTGTGTGTGTGTGTGTGTGTGTGTGTGTGTGTGTATGTATGTGTGTGTGTTGTTTTTTATGCTAATGCTCACAGAGCACAATATTTCCTGCAGACAATTGGTTTGCTCTTTCTTTGATAACTTTTCCAAATTCCTTCCTGTGCTCTGTAGAAAACTGCTCTAAAAATCCTTTGACTCCCCGTGTCCATAATGTATTAATATATGTTTCATTTAGTTCAAATATTTCTCTTGTTTCTGTTCTTAATGATGTCTAGTCCTTTTGCCAAGCTTTTCAAGCTTTTCACAATGGGGTTGCATGGTTCTTTTACATGTGACCATCTTTCAAATAACAACAATGACATTATATACTACTACTATTACTATGAATGGATGTGACAGTCCTGAGCATTGCATTTTTAAAGTTATTCAAATGCCCTGACAGAAGCAGAACTCTCTTAGCCAAACTGTTCTCCCATCTATGATGCAAAGGAAACATTCTTAATAAAGCCTTAGAAGCAAAAGCCTATGTTAGGAATCTGACATGATTTCGCTTTAATTTGTTGACAGTTTTGGGGGGCTGTAGCCGTATCATGTCATACTGGGGTTTGCATTAATGGAGTAACAGCTGAACTAAGTGTTCAGAATGAACATATCAAAGACTGTAGCCTGTACGACACCATCTCTTGTATTCCTTGATGTCAAAGGTTGCTGCAAATATATCCCATGCTTTCTGGGTGGTATTGTGTAGGATAGTGGCCCCAGCAGATGGCCCAAAAACACACCTCGGCCTAGCAAAGAGGGACCACATGTGACGAAGCATAGATGTCTCATTAGCAAACAGAAAAAAAGCAAGGATGAGAAAAAAAAAGATAAAAAGAATACACAAAGACATTTACATATTTACATTGTTTCTCCCTCATTTTAAATTCTCCTTTAGCTGAAGTGTCAGTGTGCTTGCTTTTCTCCTTCTGTTTGTATGTTTACTTGTGCTAAATAGATTATGATAATCAGGCACATAAATGCATGCAACTGTTATTATGGCATTTTAATCACAGAGTTTTTCACTGCAAGCCTTCATTAGAATTCTCATAATCTCACTTGTTAGTGTAACAAACAGTAATAAATGCCAAGGAACTTGGATTAAGTCAGAGACATTCAGACATTAAAGGAGGAATATGGAAATGTTGTCAAATCTCTGCATTATTTATTGAAATGTCACACAAACAGTTCAGGACTTTAAATATCTTACTCATTATAAGGATAGGGAGCAGTACAACCTGAAGACAGTAATTATATTTTTTATGGAGTACTGCAACCATATGTCTCATAGATTCTTTCTAACTTCGCTGAACTAACGGGCTACTCAGGCACTCTTTATTATTTATTTATTTCTCTGTATTAACTCATTATCTGTGATTTTGAGTAATGGAGACTTTCTCTTCAGAAGATAGCACAATACAGAAAAAGAATAGTCTGGCCTTTCTGCAGCACTTTTGTGTCTTTGGAGAATTGAGAGAACATTAGCTAAATGAACACAGGCAAAACACCCCACCACCAGTCATTGCACAATACATATTTGAAACCCTCATGCCATTTATATTAAATACTACTTTGAAAAAGAGGTAGAAAGAGGTGATCTGTTATAAAGGGTCATATCCTGCTTGCATTACCACACAAAACTTCTATTGAGTTCAATGGGATTACTCAGGTGAGGAAAATTATTTGCTCGCTGTTTTTCAGGCACTTAAAACCTGCTTCTCCTTCCCTTGAAATCAATGACAAATCTTCTGTTTGCAGCAGTGGAAACAGGGCAGGGCCCATTTTGAAAATTGTTTTACAAGTGCCTATTTCATGACAGCACTTGTTTCCAACTCCTGTATTAAAACAATGTTAAGAGTGAGAGGGACAAGTAACTTTTCCCTTCATGGAATTCCAGTTACTACGTTCTGAACTTACAGAGAGTAAGCACCCTCCTCATGCATGTGCATGTGAGTTGTCCCATCAGAGTGAATGGATCTGCTAATGTGAGTAAAGCAAGTAGGATTTGGCCCAAGGCCAGGATTGAAGTGTATCTAAAACACTTCAGTAGCAAAATGATTTAATTTTTTTTCTTTCCCCAGCCCTAAAATAGCAAGGAGATACAACATGGGGAAAATGAGCATAAGTGCAACATTCAGTTGCAAAATCAAAAACTTAAATCAGGAGAGTCTAATAGTTACATTTTCTCCCACAAGGTTAACTTAGCCACACTGCAATTAAATACTATTTTCTTGCCCTGTTTTTCTTATTAAATACAAATGTTAACATGTTATGGTATATTTAATTCGTAGCTTCACAAATACAAGGCAATTCCTCAAGTTCTTGGCTGAGTCTGATTTCTCATCCTTTAACTTTGACCTGGTGTTAGATTTTTCATAAATGGCCAAAACTTGGTTCTGTAGACATCAATGGCAAAACTCTTGTTAACTTCAGCTGGACTACAATTTGACCCTCCCCACCCGCACCCCCAAGGTATTAAGGTAGCATAGGATAGTGGATGCTAAGTTTCTGTTTTAATAAAATTCTAGATCAGAGTTCCTTGCAAGAAGGGCATCATGTGGGATGTTAGTTATTCTTGTGATAAAAGATAAACAGAAACAACATGATTGTTATAAAGATCTAATAGAAATAACAAGTCTGTTATAAAGATATAACAAAAAGAAAGAAAACAATGCAAGATCATGAAATGTCTATACAACTGGTTTGCCACAGCTTGTGACGTTTAAAAAAACATGATACATAGGAAAAAGAAACAGATGGACTTATAAAAGTAAAAATCTTCACAATCTGAGACTGATGCTTCTGTAGTTTCACTTCTGAAATATGCACGACTCACCATGGAGTTTGTGTTCCCAGGATACAAGGAAGTAATGAAACTTTTTAATGTAAACCCCTTGCTTTAAATTATGAGGAGGGAAAAAAGCCCTTTACATTTAGGTGGAAAAATATTTTACAGCCCTCTGTGGTCCTGCAGCCCAGCTTCTGAGTTCTCTATGCTAATAGAGACTTCTCTCCACTTGTGAAAGCAGGCCTCAGAATTTTGATTTTTGTCAAGTAGTCTGTGTGATGAATACAGCTTTCTCTTTCTTTCCCTCTGCCATTGTCTTATTCTCACTCCCCCAGCCTGAATTGTTTAAAACTAACTCCAAAGACGGCCCTTCAACAATCTGTTGAGCTATAGAAAAACGTTCTGTGGTTGGCAGAGCTTTTTTGTATTTTCTGAAAAAAGATTCTTAGCTCTCACTACAGTAAAATGCTGGCTGAAGTTTTGATCTTTTGTAGAGCAACTTGAATTTATTACCTTGGGCTTCTTCTCTCTGCCTGTCTTCCCTACCCCTGGCTTAAAGGGGAGTTTTGCGTGACAGGGGATGGAGTCAGGACCTCAAGCCATGCCCCTGAGGAGTGGAATCACTCTGTCATTGTGGAGGACCATGGCTGTTCCTTTTATCACACTTTAAGTGCACATTTACAAGTGAAAATGGAGCGGCTTTAAATGACGTTACTTATTTTGAAGATCCTACATGAAACACATGTCCGTCAACAGGCCCATTATGTGCATGAGATCCTTGCATTCTCTGCTTAAACTCTTCATCCTCCAAATCCCTCTCAAAGGGTAAGTAGGATTCTAGCAGGCCCAGGGGAGAAGATGGGAGCACCTGCTTGTCTGTGCAGAAGGACCTTTAGAGTCTCAACTCTCCCTGGCAGCTCCCTTACATGGTACAGGTTTCCTTTGCTTTATGAAGGTTCTGTATGTGAGAATTTGTTCTTATGTGACCATCCTTTTTATACCAAAAATTCATTATATGCAAGGTAAATTCACTCTAATACGATCGGCGTGGTGGAAGACTGCAGTCAGCTGCTTTATACAGTGTATTGTGAGAGTGCACACCAAATATAGTCTCCTGTGTAGATCTGTGCTCCTCGCTCGCTGTCTGCAACACATGTTTCTGTAGTTCCCATCCCCATTATGGTAGTGCCCTGTGCTTGTGTGTACTGTCTGCTGTTGGTGAGTACCAAAATTGTCTTGCACAAGTGGTAGAAATGTGTCTGGGGGTCAGTACGGTCAAGGTCTTGGAACGTATCCCTATTTGTTACATTGTAAAGTGGGCTCCCTTTATGTGAATTTGAGTTATGCGCTGTTTTTCCAGGAATGCATGTACAGTGTAAAATGAGGGAAACCTGTATTAGTAAGGGAGGAGAGAGAGAGAAGCTGCTGTGAGGTTTTTGTGTGGCAGGTTCCTTCCCCACTTTCCAGAGGGTGCTGTGAGCAGAGGTGAGCTTATTGTGCATTTTCCTCCTCATGCCTCCTCGTTGCAAAGGAGGAGAGAGGGAAAAAGTGAGAGGGAAGGATAGAAAATCACAGGGAGGGTTGGAAAGGAGAGAGATCATTGGAGGAGGGAATCAAAGGGCTAGTGGTTGGGAGAATTGGAGGGATGGAACAGAAGACTAAGGGTGAATTTAATCAGTTAAGAAAGAAAAAGAAAACGTAAGAGGAGGAATGGAGGTTAGGGGAAGAGAAGATCCCAGGGAGGGAAAATGAGAGGGATGAAGCACAGCAGAGGGAAAAAGAAGGTGGGCAGTAGATATTTCTGGGGGTAGGAGGTAGGGTGCAATGGACAAGCCAGGAAATGGACTGAGGTAACAAAGAACCCCAGGGTAGGAAATGGCAATGGGATAAGGGGAAATATAGAGAGGAAGGCAGGAGGATGTGGACTAGGGAGGGGAAGGAAGACAGAGAACAGAAAGAACACTGAAGATAAAAAGCAATAGGAGGTAAAAATCAGAAAATAGAGAAAGATGGGTCCGAGCTGCAAAATGTTGCCATTATGCCTCCAAATCTCTGCACCAGAAAGCTTAGGGGGTGCTTTGGTCTGGTTCAGTCCATTAGAGAGACATGGAGCAGCTGTAATGTTCTGACCCAGATACAGCTTCCACTTTTCCTTAACATCTGGGAATGTCCAGAGCCAGCCCCTATCTTTTTTTTTAAATCATCACGATGAAGGAGAAAGAAAAGAGTTTGAACAACTCAGTAAATGCTGTGAAAGGCTGGGAAATCATCGGAAGCTAGTCTGAGAGAACCCACAGTCACCGGAAAAAAGCAAAGAAAAGATGCTCTGAGAAAGACACAAAAACATGCGGCTTATGAAGAGAAAAGAGAAGGAAGGCGGAAAATTCACAGCAATGTAGCAAGTCATCTTCCAGCCTTCAAAAAGCTCCCTTTATTAAAAGCTGGGGACATATGGGCTATTTACTAGAAAAAAAAATTCCTAAAAATATTCCTTCCTTTTTTGCTTAGACAGGGCTTGGCCCATCATCACAATGTTTAAGTCCTGGTGGGACCCTAGATTTGCTCAGTTTTCTTGAAAATTGACAGGGATGAAAGCATAACTTGTGATGTTTTTCATACTATACCAGCATCTCTGTGGAGAAATACTCCGAAGAGTGTACACAGAAAGCATGGCTACAAAGTTTCACTCTCTGTGGCCACGTTCAGACACATGGGGTATGTGGCTTGGCGCTCTGCAAAACTCTTTGTGGTGCCACAAACTGCACATGACTAATGTTAAAACATGCCCTGCCCTATGAATTTGCAGTGCAGGGCCGAAACTTGTTAACGGGATTTGCTGGCAGCCAAAAAAAAAAAATTGGGGGGGCACAAAAAGTGATGCAATGCATGTGGAACAAGCATGCGCCAGTACACATGGAGACCATGCTGTCCAGAGCAATGCTCTGGCTGCTGGCCAGGCCTCCATGCTGCCTGACCTGTGCCCCTGCTGCTCCAAGCTGCCATGTAGGACTGCTGGTGCTGGCCCCAGCCTCCAGTTCTCCTTGACTGAAGAGCCAGGAGGAGCTGGGCAAGGGCAAGATGTCCATTGCGGGACAATTTGTCCCACAACAAAGGATGGGTGCAGGGGCGTGCGCTGTTGCAATTTGTGTCACTGCAAGCATATGCCCCTGTGTGTCTGGAGATGTTTACTGCACAGTTGACTAATTAGCTGCAAAGTACATGTCTTGTCATCTACACATGTGCCCCTCTTAGGCTGAAGTAAACTAATGTACTCCACAGTAGAACAGAACTTGTAAATACAAGTACTATCCTGCTGCAGAGTAAAAAAACTCCACAGCAGTGCACATGTAGATGCTGCCCCAGCTGGCTGGGGCATGAAACAGTTCAGTGTGGGGGCTGCCTACTAACTAGCCCCATGCTGAAGCTGTCTTGTGCTCCAGCCAGCCCCTCCACAGTATGTTGAGCCAGGGGGAGCAGCCCAAGGCTGGCAGGCTGACTCCCAGGGCCCCCTGCCAGCTGGGGCTGCTCCAACCCAGATCCACATGCTACACATTGATGAATTGCAGAGCTTATTGCTCCAGAGTTAATTGCTCCTAGTAGCATGTTCAAATGACATTAACTCTGGAGCAATAAGCTCTGCAGTTTATTCATGTGCCATAATTGCACGTGTAGACATGCCCTGTAAGCTACAGCCTGATGTCAATGTAAGTCCAGAATCACATTACTGAATGCAAGGAAGCCCCCAGAGCCAGCTAAAATTTGGCCCTATCTGCTTTTATATGAGCTTGTTGCAGCCCTAGTATAGGAAAAGCATCTTCTAAATGAGTTTGTGTTTTTGAATCCTAAAACAAATCTCAGCTCTGTCAAAGTGTATTGGTGAGGCAGGCTTTTAATGAGACAAGCCATACCAGTACAACAATGGGGCACAGGTCTTCAGGTGCAAATAAATGTACATACCCAGGAGGTTTTCACATAAAACTGAGCAGTTTAACTTGAAACCGTCGTATAAATTACACTCCCGGTATAAGGTGACATCAGCAAAAAAACACCACCTTTTCCACTGATTTGGCAACTTGTGTTCATGCAGGTCAAGTGCCACTTCTTCCAAGCTGCTCTGGCTGGAAAATGGGAAAGCGGGGCCCAGAGCCAGGGTCTTCCCAGCACTATCTTCTCCATTCTTAACCATCTATTTTGGGCAGGGTGTATCAGGTGAATGGCTGCTGCTTTTCTGAACTCACCATTTGAGCAGGACCAAACTCAGTCGAACTCACCGTTTGAGCAGGACCAAATGGGGAAGCGGTCCTCTCTCATGTTTCTTCCCAGTGTAGCTATGGGAGTGCAGTGTTTCCCTAGTGAGAGGTATTTCTGTGCAGTTAGAGGGGATCAGCCCAAAGTGGAGTTTGTATTTTTTTACTCACCCAGCTCCATGAGGGCTGCCAGAGTAGTAGCCTCTTTTTCAGTCACAAAAATTCACAACTGTGGCTGCTTTCTTATACTTACTGCTGGAATTGAATGGGCTGATTTTCAAAGGAATTACACGGCTCTTCAGCCTTCTTCTCATTTCTGCTGAAGCTTCTTTACACCCACATTATTCAGGGACTGTAAAGTGGCTGCAAACTACATTTAAGCCCACTATCAGAAAGGCATAAAGCTAGGTTGTCAAATTTTCTGCTCTAGGCCTGATCTAGACCGTGGGGCTCCATGTGGGTTGGATTCAGCCAGGGGCATAGGCTGCTTCCATCACAGGGCACATGGCAATGGCAGCTCCACCTCTGCCCCAGGATGCATAGAGGAGGTAGTTGCAGTGGCTGCAGCATGGGCTGGGGGTGAGGCCATGGCCCAAGGAGGTAGGGCTGCTATGGTGGTGATGAGCAATGCAGCCAGTGTCAGAGTCCACACAGGGGTGGCTACAGCCAGGGGGTATCACCAGCATCTTAGTCAGGGGCCAAACTGAAGTCAAAGCTGGGTTCATGCGTTGAACCAGAGGGGTTACCACAAGCCAATGTGAGCTGAGGTCAAGCCAGTGCTCCAAAGCCCAGGGACTAGGTACGCAGACAGGGATACTGCAGCAGGCACCAGGGAAGTCGCACAGGTGAGAGCTACTCACAGGGTGAAACCAATTTGTTGTAGCAGGAGCCAGATGCTGCCAGAACTCCTTAAAAAGCTGCCAAAGAACCGTTCAGCAACTGAAGCTCAGCCAGCCCTGTTTAGAGGGTTGCGTGTAGCTGATATGGCTACCTGGCTGCAGTGCAGAGGCCTTACAGCTGGAGAGTGGCTGGGCTCGTATCAGGCCTTGCTTTCCCTGCTGCCACTGATGGCCATGTCCACCAAGGCACAAGGAACCCACCCAAATTCTGCTGCAGTCCATTCCCCTGGCCATGGCCTCCAACTTCTGATTGTCTCCTGGTAGCTCGGTGGGCAGGACAGAGCAGCAGCTCTGTGAGTCAGATCCAGCTTGTGAGCATATGTTTGATGCCCCTGGCATAAAGCATTCAGAGTGTAAATAAGAACTGAAACTTTTGGGTATGTTTGTGTGTACCCAACTCACTTGGAATTTGTATGTGCATTTAGGCAGGGAGGCACCCGACTGACTGTGCGCACAAGCGGAATATCTGATTCGCCACCTGCGCATCTGGCACTTGTCTGTGTACATTAGGTGAGTGCAAATACTTGCATACACTTGCTTGCACTCATCTTTGAAAATCTGGTCTAAATTGCTGCAATCAATTAGTAAAAGTGTCAATCTGAACATCTCCAGTGTGAAATATGTTGCCATTTTTATTTTTTGTGCCACCCCTCATTTTTTCATGACTTTACATTTACATACAGAAATACAGTATTCCTCAGCGTTCTGAAAAATCACAGAGGAGCCTATGACCACCTGACTAACCTAGTGGTCCTCCAGATATGACAGTAGATAACCAATGCTGTGAAATGAAGGATAGGAAATAATTTTGCTGTGAGGAAAGGCTGCAACATGTCAGTGTTTCACAGCACTGGATCTGACTTAAATTTTCTTTTAATTGGTGGAGAGTTCTTCACTTTTTTTTTAACCAGGAGGCCTCTCTCTTTCTCTCTCTCTCTCTGTCTCTGCACTCAGTTTTCTTGTGCGTCCTGGGTGGTGGTGGAGTTGTGATGTCTTGAATACCAATAGTGAAGTTGAACATATGTGAACCTTTCCTAATCCTGCTAATCTTCCTTCAAAAACCTTTCTGAAAGTGTAGGCAACATCCAGATTTAAAAAAAAAAAAGCTACTGAGCATTTTAATGACAAATAATCTTTGTAAAGGGGGAGGGGGTTGCTGCCTCAGCTGGAGATGGAGCTTATGAACTACAGCAGGTAGAAATAACTGCTGTATTACCTCATGTAATCTCTACTATTCAGGGTCAGAGTAGGCCTGAATGCGAGACGAAATAGACTTCTCTTTTAAACAGAGGACTTTGTCCCTACAATGGCTATTAGGCAGTAATTAGTTGTGACACAGAATTACCAGCCACACAATGGTAACCAGAGTCTTGTAAGTCCTTTGATTGGAGAAATTGAATAGATGCTACTTTAAATTTTTAAATTCTGTTCAGATACACAAATTATTTACGTTCCCCCCCACTCCCCCTTTTGGTTGCATAAATGTTACGGCTAATAGACAAGGGACTGGTAACAGTATAAATAAGGAAGTTTTCTGTTCAGTAGTCTTGGTGGCTACACACAGCTTTTAGCAATGCTGATGAAATAACAACTTTATCTGTGATCTCATTAGCTGTGATATTGTTAAAATGACTTTCTGCTGCATCCACACAGTGATTGCCTTGAGAATTCCTAGTGCTTGGAAAGCAAAATGAGACCTAATGAAATCATTCAACTTTGAGGTATGACCAACTGCTTCAAATAACTAAGAAGCAAAGCATGTCCTTGCATCCACTCTTATGCAAAACACATGCAGAACACATTTTCCAAGCAGG
Source organism: Gavialis gangeticus (assembly GCF_001723915.1). Classification (NCBI taxonomy): domain Eukaryota; kingdom Metazoa; phylum Chordata; order Crocodylia; family Gavialidae; genus Gavialis; species Gavialis gangeticus. The sequence continues at coordinate 217,634,386 of NW_017729032.1, forward strand.
ACATGCATAGTAGGGATGTATGCTGGTGCGATAGAAGAATCAGGTCTGTAGGGTTGTCTTCATAGCTTTATAGATAGGTGAAGCCTTTGGGATTTGGAAAACTAGTCTTTTCAGACAAGGTAGGAAGAAGCTAAATCTCAGTGTTTTTCCCAGTGTAGTAATGAAGTCCAATTTTATTATGCTGCAAAATTCCCAACATAATCAGCAGATATCATAAGCAGGTAACACCAGGAAAGTAAGTAACCATTTTAACTTTTCTGGGGCAGTCCTGCATTTTGGGGGCTATGCCCTGGTGCATGAGATAACTCCCTGAAATGGGACTTTCCACCCAATTTTGAAAAATTGGTTCTGGATCAGTGCCAGTTGGTGTCTCCCTCTGTCTGCAGGGAGGATGCAGAACAATGTTGCCTGGAACCATAGGAAGGTGATTATGCTGCTTCTGGGTTGGCCAAAGGCACCACTAAACTCTGTCTAAAATAGCTCCACTTCCCAGTGCCATGCAAGACATAGCATAGCCACATCTGCATTACAATGAGCACAACCATGTGTGCTCTGCCCCTCAGCAGAACTAATTCTCCTGCATGTCTTAGTCTCCGATGAGCATCCCACTGGAAGGCCATGATTATTCAGAAGCTGATTATCTGGAACATCATTTAACCAGAAGGTTTTATATTAACAACAAGAATATGTTGCATCTTCCAGTGTAATAAAAGTTCTGAGTTCCATTGTGTATGCAGAGTTCACCTTCCCTCCAGCTTTCCTTCTCACTTTCCAACCTGCACACGCACAGTCAGTAATCTCAGTCTCATGCTTCTCAGCATGGGTGTTGCCTGTTGGGAAGACAAGCAATATGTGCATGGAGCATTTTTGAGAACATCCCCTCATAAGAGCACTGGAGTCATAGTATGGACATACCCTAAGAGGAAAAAAGGGAAGCTGATTGAGATCAAATTATGTTCCTTTGTTTCCATGCTCTGAGTTTTCTTCTTACTTTTGGAAAACTTCTTTCCATCACCATATCTGCCGATCATGGGTTAATTAACAACCCGCTGAACCCAGTGAAGATATTCCTGTTGACTTCAGGCCCTGCACTAATCGCAAAGACCAATGAAATGGGGAGATAAGTCTTAGCTGACATTGATGGCTGTGCATATCTTAGAGACAATTTCTGTGAAACAGCTGCCAGAGCCTGAAAGCAGTGCTTTCATGTCATCTCCCATTTCCACTGCTGAACTGAGATTCCTGCAGAAAGCTGGAGACCTGGAAAATATCCCTTAATGCAAACTACTGGATTGGTATTAAAAAAAATATCAGTTTCCAAAATCAGTTCGTTTTCATTTATAAAGCACTGCCCTGAAAAAACACCCTATAATGCACCACGGTTAGCATGACGTTCTTCTGGCCAGAGATTCTGATCCTTGGGTACAACTGGTATAAATAGAAATGAGAAGAGCATGGAACTAACCTACTAGGTTGAAAGGAAAAAAGATTGATTAAGATGTTGTTTGTGAAGGGTACATTCTCATGCTACGTAGCTTGATCAAAATCTGTGGACCACTAAGGATTAGTCACTGTGCTCTTCACAGTTCCACCATGTAAATAACTTTAAAAATTTGATGCTAGAGTCTAGCCATATTCGCTTATAAACTAAACTTATTAGTTTAAGACATAGGATTGATTCTATCACTTCAGTTCTTACTCACACCTACACATACTTCAGCCTTCCAAAATGAAAACAATGCATTATAACCTACAACATTAGCCAATAATATAATATTACTTTATACTTTTTGTTTTAAACATCATAACAAACAGTATCCTTTCTTCTATCTTTCTATTTTCCCTGTCCTCCCCATGCCTACTTAAAATTGGAACACATTGCCAATAGTGCATCTAAACAAAAATCTCTCTACAGAGGAAGACCTTGATCAAATACAGGATTTAGCAGCAGCTTTTACTGAATCTTTTGTCCATGTTGCAATGACGAGGCAAATAACACTGAACAGTTATACTAAAAGCATTGGAGAAGGGACTCTTTCTCATGCTGAATAATACTTTATTTTGTGAGGAGTCCTGTTGATTTCAAAGCCAAGTAAAATACCTTGAAAGATGAGTAAACTTAGATATTATCTGTCAATATGCTACAGTACTTAGAGCTGTAATTTGGTAATGTTTTCACAGTTAATTAATTAGAACTAGGATCTTTGATGCAAGCATATATTAACGTAAGCTATTTTTTCATTTAAGTATTGATTCCACAATATATCTAACTTTCACCCTTGACTGAGTGAAGCCAGGCTGAAGTTTTAAAAGTTCCTACAAGGTAATAAGAAAAAAGAATTAGAACAGCATTTAAAACATGTTTCCCTTTTCAGCAATTATAGCAAACTGGAGTGCTCCCATTGACAGCAGTGAGAGCCTGCTAGCACCTTCAATAGAAATGGGATTGGGCCCATTCTTATCTGAGAAGAAATTCTTTTCTTCCAGTTTAAGTGTTTATTTAAATTAATGATCAATTTATTGGAGCACTTCCTGATTCTCAGCGTTCTTCACAATGTAGGCATGCTCTCTGGACAAAGCTTGACCTTGCAGCAACCTCTAGCCTTGACTTCCCACATTAATCTTGAAATCTCTTGACTTTGCAAAGTCATTTGGTATAACTGTACCACAGCACGAACATGTGCGATTATGTCATTTTGCCCTATCACGCCTCTGGTTTGATTTTGTATTTAGTATGAATTTGATTTATTTGTTAATGTACTATTTCTTACATTTTGGGCAACTTGGAGCCAATTTTTAATCACTTTAAATACAGTGCAACTTCTCCATGTATTTCAGAATATCTAAACAAATGTTTAGCATTTCTAGAGCACCTTCCACAAAAGAAGTCCCAGTCCCTAGGGCTGGATCCTCCATTGGTGTAAAACAGATTATTATTATTGGGGTCTGCCTAAATTCACAGCAGCTGGGAATCTGAACCTGACTTTATAAAGTCTTATGATGCTCATTTGAGGCAGACAACATTATTTCCACTTTATAAATGGGGAACGTGAGCAGTAGAGAGAGGCTGGGCAACATGTGTTTTAGAACAGGGGATAGAATCAGTTCCTGTGCTGATAGATTATGATGGGAGTCTTCTCTGGAGCTTTGGCTTAGGTCACCTATAATTAGGGACCTACCCAAATTGAGGAGGCAGGTGGCTGATTTCACAGGAAGATTGCAGGGCTAGCCACCACTTTTGTGGACTTATCATGGTAGAGCCCACCTCATGCCACTGATTGGCCAAGGGGCTCTGCCACTGATTGATTAAGAAGACTGTCTGTCATATAGCCCCCACCCCTCACTGCTGATTGGCTGAGAGGGATGTCCATTATGTGGCTCCTCCACTTGCCACTGATTGGTGGAGAGGGGCGCGGCCACATGACAGTCAGCAGCAAGGAGCAGGGGAGGCAGCTATCTTGCTTGCTCCCCTTAGTGCCACAGCCTTCTTCCCTTCCCCCTGGTGGACTGCACAGTGGGCTGGGCTGCAGCAGCTATGGGGAGTCAGCATTTTATTTTTAGTAAGTTTTTTCCCCCATGGATTTTGTGGACATCACCCAATTTTGCAACATCCGTGAAAGCTGTGAAATTGCGAATTGAATAGATCCCTACCTATAACTCATCTGCTGGTATATCTGTATCAGGTGCTTCCATAGTAAAAGAGTTGTCAGACACTGCAAAAGGGATGAATTCTTGTCAAAGTTGGGAGCATTTTTGCTACATTTGTATCATGCCCGGTGTAAAAGTTTGAGGCTAATGTGTAGTATAAGCTGCAACCAGATTGCCCAATATATGATCGTCCTCTTTCATACTCATCTGCCATGTCTTTGTTGTTAAAGATAATTCCAAAAGAGAAAGTAAATATTGGGAGGTGTGCCTGATGGATTTCACTGCAACTAGGCTATGGCTTCCAGCCTCTGCACAGGGCTCTGCCATTCCCTACACCCTGCCCTTACCACATCATATGTTCAATGGTGCAAAACTTCATCCTAGCCTTAACTTTGCACATTCACTCGGCTTCAATTAGCTTCTAATGGCACAGCCTATGCTTATATTAATTGGGTAATTCCTTAACTTACACCAGTTCCCCAAATCTCTGCTCAGTTCTTGTTTTCCCCTTTTCTTCAGTAGTCAAATCCCTCTTGGGTTGCACTCAGGCTTTCACCTGGGCCCACATCCCCTCTAAGTGTCCAAGTCACAGGACAATTCCATTCAAGTTCATCATGGTACAATCAGTAAGCCTGCGCCAGTATAACACAGAGTCCTTGGCTCAGCTTGCTGGCTCCTCCCTGCCACTGAGGAAAAGCCTGCTTGTAATAGCGCGGGGCCCTAGGGGTGGCTGTGATCTCCCCTAACGCCACCTACCGTGCTAAGTCAGTGTTAAAGCACTCTCACAATCTCACCCACCATGTCTTTGATGTTCTGTAGTTATGTAGGGAGGCTGCCCTTCGTTCCCTTGGCTATGGTTCTGCTGGTTCCCCCTGCGGCTCGGTTCTATAATGGGGTTCTGGGCACCCCAGCCTTATGGGCTATGCGTGGCTCCAACCACCCCTGTACCACACCCCAAGCCTCGCAGATGTACCAGATGTTGTTTGGTCAATTTCACTCTCCTGCGCCCCACCAGTGCTTCTGGCTTGCCTCACAACCATGCTCCCTGGCACTCGTCAATCTCTGTCCCCTCTCTCCAGGCTCCTCGTGCCTCATGGCCCTCTCTCCGGGCTCCTCACTGCGCCCCTTGCTCTGGGGCTGTGGTCAATGTACCCCAAATGCTGCGCCCTCTCTGGCACCAGGGTCCCCACGATACCATGCAGCCCCTATGAGGTCTCCTCCAACTCCTAATAGCCTCACCCGGTCCTCCAGTGCAACAACAACAAAAACAATAATACAAGCCCCTGGGCTATAACACAAAACTGAGCCTCCTAGCTAAATGTTCTCCAAACCACACCACACCCCTCACCTGTGTAACTAGTGGCTGGTACATCCAGGCCTTTTCCCATTCCCACATTCAGGGCCAAGCTCTTTTCCTTAGTCAGGCAGTACTCCTTCTTCCTGGCTCCCAGCTGAGAGAGCACTGGCAGCCTCCAGTCTGTGTTTTATAGTAGTCAGCCCTGCCCCCTCCAGTCAGCTGACTTACCAGGTGTGGGCTTCCTGGTTGCCCCTAGCAACCAGCACCTGAACCCATACTACTGCTTTTCAAGTAGCAGGCACCTTAGTGCCCTGCTATACTGCTTCTCACAAATGTTTCCCTTTAACAAGCCCTCTTGTCCACTCCACACCACCAGTGCTGAGAAGAGCAGCACTCACCAGTCTGGCTCCTGGTCCAGCCCTCATGCAATAGTCCCAGGCCAGCTCTCACCTTCAGGTAAGTTCTGCTATCTTCTTCCCTCTTCCAGCTTCTGCTAACTCCTCGACCGGGAGTCAGGCAAATCACACACTTCCATGTGGAAGGCATGAGCTCTGGCTCCTGCTGGCATCCCCTTTCCAGGGCAAACTAACTCATCTACTCCCTAGGCTTTTAATATCTGGGTCAGTTGCCAGAACCCATCTGGGTGGCTTTGGTTCAGTACCGGTTCCCAGTTACCGGCCCTGGAGGGCCTAAACAAAGCCAAACCAGCTTGTGCTGCACTTGTTTATTATTTTCCTTCCCCCAGTACAGAAAAGGGGTCCGCACTCCGTCTTATAGTGATGGGCTCCATAGACACCTGGTCACACTCAGCTTGTCCACATGTTGCTGCTGACCTTTTGAAATGGCTCCAAATGTATATGTGTCCATACCCCTACCAGCACTATTCCTGGATCATAATTTATGTATTGTAATTTTAAACTGACACTATGTTTCTCCAATCTCATAGGAAATGCTTGATCTTTCACCATGGTCCTAGTAGCACCTGCCAGCACCAATTAAAAAAAACACTGAAAATGAGTTGGAGTGAAATACAAGAGAACTTTAAATTAGTTTTCTCTACAGTGATGCAGATGGAAATTGCTTGTCCCTTGCTCCTAATCTTCATTTAATCCTCCTATATAATATCCCTCTTGCTATCTTGATACCTTGATCTCCATGGTCAAAGGATTAGTTTGTCCTTTCAGAATTGTTGTAAATAACAGTTTGTATACAATAGAGATACATTATTCCTATAAGTATTGACTAGTTTGTTGCATTGTAGGTGGTGTCTTTCAAAGTTCATTTTCTTCCCCTAGGTTTGCACAGGGCTGGATTTGTATGGATGACATAAGTGCTGAGCATTGCACTACTTAACTCTTATGTCCTCTGCTATGTAACAGAATTCATCACCTTACCGAAGGGCCCAGAATTCTTTGTACAATTCCTGGCAACTAGTAGGCACCTATGAATGGGACTGACAAAAGCCAGTGTGCTGAAAAGGAAGCCACATAAGCTAAGCGACAGGAAAGGTTTTAGGAAAGGAGGTATACATTTATTAGATAATTGTTGGGCTAGTCTAGATTAGAGATGTTGAATGAATTTCCATGCATGAAAAAGGTAACAATTTGAAAGTGTTCAAAATGGTAAGCCTTCCCTAACGATTTGTCTTTAATCCATATTCTGTCTAGTCAGTGGCATCAAAGAGCCCTTCCCTTAGTAATTCTCTATTCTTTGTTAATTTCCCCTTTTGTATTAACATTTTCCCCAATATACCCTTCTAGGTAAAGTCTTTAATTCTAGCAGACAGAGATGCATTGGTAGCCTTGTAGGAGCCATATTGTAATCAGCAGCAGCATTTTCTTTTTCTAGAGTACTGTGATGCTTTCCTTTTCCTGTTGCTGAGGAAATCGCAACTTTTTGCACAGAGGCTAGGAAGAACTAAGTAGCATCTCTGTGATATTCCTCTAATGGATTCCCTGTGACTGGGTGATACCCTTTACTTTGTTTGAGAGAGGTAATTTATTGTATTCCCCAGCTCAGTCTGACAGCTGGGTCATACTGTACCAAATTACACAAAGTCATTGTACAAAGTTTGAAGTGTGGACACATGCCTGAAGACTAAGCTAAGACCAACAAATTCAGTTCATTGGGATCTTGAATTGCTCTCATTTGAACCCCAAAATTAAGTATTTTCTGCTCTTTAATGCTTTCTCCAGTCTCTGGGGTAAGCCACCTTTTATCTGCATGTTATGTTGTGTCTCCATCAAGAGGCACACCAGTCAGGTATGCTACATCATCACATTGCAGGTGAAATTCTAAAATATGCTGTGATAGCATGTAGGGACTGTAGAAGAAATGTTCTGGGCTCAGAGGGATTTCTTATCTCCTATCTCCAAAGGAATAGCCAGGATTGGCACATGAATGCCCTGCTATTGGGGAGTTGTGGGGCTGAAGGTGACATGTTGTAGGGTTTGGGAAGCAGGCAGACTTCTGTTCTTTGCTATATTATTTCATCTGGCCTGCCAAGAACTCATGAACAGCCAAGGGGAGGTTGCTGTCAATTAGCTAATCTAATTTACTCCAAGAGCCAGTCCTACCATAGCAGGCAAAATCTGAGGGGCATAAAGTGACTTAAAGCTCTTCTTTGGCTGCAGCTTTTAAGTTGTGCTAGAAGCACAGTACTCCATCTAGGCTCATGACTTCAGCTTTAGGAAGTGTGACCACTGCTATCAGCACAGTGAGTAAATATCCTCCTCTGTGGCACCATCCAGCTGATTATGGGCAATTCTGCTCCTTTATCATGTTGAATAATGACATTCAGTTATGAATAGCTGTGTGAATAAAATGAGAGCAGGAGATACTGGCCAAGTTTAGGACTGAGGTCCATGGATGATCATGTTATCTTTCTGGACATTCCTCTATAATGTATGAGTTTCCAAGCCAGGAACCTTTCCTCAAACAAACATATCTGATGCCCATACTTAGTCTCTTGGCTGAGTTCAGTCATGCCCATCTGTTAGGATGCCATAGTGCCCACTCTGAGTTGGTCAGTTGTTTGCCATAGGGCATAGATACCAAATAACCATGGGTTTATATTGGAACCCTGCATATTGGAACCCGGCTGACTTCCTGCCCTTCGGGTGGGGGGTTGGACTCAATGATCTTCTGAGGTTCCTTCCAGCCCTAATGTCTATGAAATCTGTGAAATAATAATGCAAGTGCTATTGTGTTCACAGAGCATCACACCTCCACATTTGCACTCACACAGCAGCACCACTTTCTTTTCTAGACTTTCTCTTACACGTCCGCTGCTTAAAATACAAAGCACGAGGCTGCCTCATGAGCATGGGCAAGAAAGGAATAGGCAGCACTTCTGTTTACTACTAAGACAGTTGGCATTGTAGCAAGTACAGCAAAGATCTGTGAAGACCATTTAGGGGAATTATATCTAAGTGAATGCTTCATAGGTACTCTGAATGATGCCTTCAACAGCATCAGGGAAAAGGAGAAAACTTAGTTGCAATGAAATTGTAACAGGGGACTGGTATCTATGATCTAAAGAGAACTGAAACTTATGGTGGCGAAGACAACACGGCCACATGATATCCAGATGTCTGACAGTGAGGCACTGGGAACAGGGCAACCAAAGGAGAGGGGAATGAGGGTAGAAAAGAGGCCCCTTCAATCCTTGCTGCAAAGAGGGCTCTGATAGTGGGGAGAGACATTGGCAACTGAGGGACAGTGTTCCCTCTAAGGACTACTGAGGACCCTGTTTCAGGTCACTCCATAAAATGGGAGTGGACTGTTTCCCCGCTGAAGTCACAGAGAACTGACAGCAGAAGAAACCAGCTGAGACTGCAAGCTGGGTGAAGTCTTCACAGCTGCCAGAAAACCTAAATCTCCAAGACTTTAGTTGGTCGGGCATGGACAGGATATGATGGTGGTGGAGCCCTGCAATGGAGGACAGTACACCAGGTATCTATGGTCATATGCGAGTCATCTGTCCCTTTTTGGTACATTTTTTTCTTCTTTTCTCCCATCAAGGTGTGGTAGAAGAGTCCAAAGGCGAGAATGGCTTGCGGGACCCAGAAAAAGACCAGGAAGGGAGTATGTAATAACTGCTCATGTGAGGCAAAGGCAGAAAAAGGAAGGAGGAAAAAGGAGTTGTGTGGTCAGTGGCATGTTTACACATTCATTAATGTACTGTAATTACGGCACATTAAGTTTCATACTTGTGATTACAGGTACTGAACAATGTGCCATAATTGGTGCTACTGTGCAGTAGCACCAGCATATGCTTTTTTCATGATGCTAATGCTCAGTAGACTAATTCTACTGTGCAATAGCATATTAGCATGTTTTTTTCCTGCCACACTAATGCACAGTAAAATTAATCTACTATGCATTTAGCATCTCGTGTAGATGCGTCCAGTGTGCATTACATGTCCTCCTCTACTGCACAAGGATGTTCATATTTCAACTACACAGCCAGCCTCTTAGGTCAAACTGTATATCCTTGGTGGCCTAGCTACACATAAACTCATATTATTTGAGGGGTACGGAGCCATTTATATCATCTAGTTGGAACAAAATACATTAAGAGTGTCCACACAAAGAAGTACGCAGCACCAATTTGTCTGATTTATTTTTTTAACTCCACAACCTGTATGTAGTTTGTGTTGTAAACCAGGACTTAACTTTTAAAGGTCCTTTGCCTAGTACCTGGTATTGGTCTAGATGATGGGCATTTTTTTTTTTAAAGAAATAACACTGAATGTGTGGGACACTCAGAAGTAAGAGTATATACAGGCTGCTCCGAGTCAGCCTATGGACAGCCATACACTTATACAGATAGGTGTCAACCTTTTCTAGTGCTTAAAATGATCCATTGGCAGAGAGTTGTCAGACCTAAACCACAATCGTGTTTATGTACTTGCAAGCAGGATCTACTGCACTGCATTTGGTTCTCCACTGAGAATCTCCACAGGTTTCTCTGACTGGGTTCAGCTGAAGCAATCTATGTCTAGCTAGTTTTGCTAAGGGTTTAATCCAGGAGAGTTTTGTCATTAGGTTTCATGATAGCAGGATCAAGCCTTTAATCATATCCCAGGACTAGGTGGGGATGCTGCCATTATAGACTGATGATGCTTCATGAGAAGGCTTCAGTTTGTTGCATCTCTTGCAAACCCTAAGCAAGTGGGCCCTTATAGTGTCATCATCCACCATGATAACAAATGACTCAATTATTTTATCATGTTCTTCTGGCAGTAAGAATGACTGGTAACACATGAACACTGAAACATCAAACAATGAGACGTTTATTCTTTAGAATGATACCATTCAGGCATATTTCAGAGTAAAAAGAACACCTTTCTTTATGCTGAACACCATTAAAAAAATCTCTGCACCTGTCCAAGACTGACCTTAGTGTAAGTCAAAAAGATATTTAAATAAGAAAGAGAAATAAGAAAGAAAGAGAATCAAAGTTCCAGAGCATATGGCTATATAGCCTGCCATACCCCTTAATGAAATAAACACCTTCATAATCTTTGAGATTAAAAAGAAATGTTATTGACATAAAACTCTAACAACCAAAATATAATTTAAATAGTTAATTAACCATACTGACACCCGCATAGAAGTACTCTTTGGGACATATCTGCAGATTGTTAGAGCTCTAGTGAAATCAATGGAGCTATTTTATTCCAGTGTGTATACATTTTCATGCCGTGCCCAGTACACAGTATCTGTGTGTCTTCCAGTAAATGGGGGAAGATTAAAAACACTTGAAGCCCCAGGCCCAAAGATGATTGCACTGGCTATTGCCCACAGTTGAAAATTGCCAGTGTTAAGTATCACCTGTGAGTGCCCCCTATAGGATTTGGCTGGCATTACACTGCTCTTTCTAGGACAATGATGGCGCTGGTCCTCCAGTAACCCATACGGAGCTGCCAGCCCTGCCTCTGCTACCTGAGCTGCATGTGTAAAAAAAGTCACATTGGTGGTAACTTCCCAACTGGTAAGGCTCTCTGGCTCAGGGCCCTGGATCCTAGGCATGGGGGCAGAGAGGAGGGATGGGAGGAAGGGTTCATTAAACCTCCCTGCCAAGAGCGTATTAAATAATAAGGCTAACATTTGTCATGTGCTTCTTAGACATCAGGTGAAGACTTGGCTCTACATATGTAACTTGATCTAAAATACTGTGATTTTAGAAGTATGCATTACAAAATAGCCTTTCTAATTTTATTGATTTAAACCTTTCCTTTGGAACAGCCAGAGATTTTAAATGGCATTTTGTCTAAACTAATGAGCTAAAATGAGTTTAGTAGGTTCACAGAAACTGAACTGTAATCAAGAATTTATAAGTATGCATACATAGAAGCCTATAATTTTGAATTTAACTCAGTGGAAGTAGGCTGATTGGCACCAGCTAAGGATCTAGCTCATCATAATTTATGACTCTCCTACTTGAACAAACTACAACCAATTTCCTTCGCAACCCTTCTGTGCTTGGTTTCTATCTGAGCCTTCCCATACCTCTGATTAATCTCTACTCACCTGGGACTACAATGATTTTTTTTTTATTTGAGCTAAATAATTGCAAGAGGTTAAAGTTTCCTTGTTTTGTTCATGTCAGTATTGTTCAGGTAGTTTGCATCAGAGGTTTGTGCCTGTAGCTGGTGAGAAGTTCAGTAATATTAATCTTACTTTCATGAACCAAACTCTTATTTTGATGCAGTGCTCAGCTGCACCTGTCAAGCTTACTTCATATACAAAGACTTCAAATTTAAATCCAGATAATTCAACCCCTCTATGTTTAAGCTTTTTTTCTCTTCCAAGTAATAGTACATGGACTGTTTTTTGTTCTTTGAGTACAACTGACTGCTGTTTATCACTCCTTACTCAGCACAACAGATACACACACATTATGTATATATATGTGTGTGCATATACATACACGCATACATATATATATATATATGTATGTATATTTTATATTTTTAAATATATAGATTTTTAAAAGGAGACTTTAAACTAATGGTATGGATCTTACACTTAATGAATTATGGGGCTACTTCTTTTTTCCTTTCCTGTTGTTGACATCAGCCTTAATTAATGCATCCTCCACCCCTGGTTAGGCTAGTGCAACATATTGTCAGCACAAGATATGTTTAACTGCTGAAATCACTCAAGGAAAGATTTTTTCCAAATGGGAAATAAAGTGCTCCAACTGCTTTAGTTTACATGCAAAATTCTTTCACTCCAAGCCTGCATGTGCCCTTCCTGAAGCCTAACCCCATCGGAGCAAAGAATCCTAATTTATTGGTGGGGTGCACGTTCTGTTTTTGTTTTATTAGTAAAAGACAATGCTGCATGCCCCCATATTCACCTTTCCCTCTTCTCAAGTAGGTGAACACAATGTGATTGTCTTGGCTGCAGAAAAAAAAGATGCTTTCTTCAAGACCCCATTAATTGGAAAACAGCACACAACTGACAGGAGTGTGGTGGGTGTGATTATCAGCACCAGATGAGAGCCATTAACAAAATGGAGAGTGTCATCTTCAGAGCACAAATATTTTCCCTAACTATAATACCCTCTTAAGGAGACCTGAAGTGGACATGCATTGTCACATGCATTCCCAATCGCACCGCCAATCATTTTTTACTACCGCTTAAGGGGGTTTCAGAGTGAGAGCGGAGCAGCCCGAGAGATCTTAGCACTTACGGCTTATTGTACTTTATCCTTTAGACAAAGAGTTCACAAGCCTTTCTCCGCAAGTCTTTTAAGCTCTGTCAATAACTGAAAGTCCAAGTAATAATATTCAGACTTCATCCAGGAATCTCAGAGAAGTGTTTCCAGGATATGAAAGATTTTTAGATTAACTCATTTTGTTTTAATTCTTTCTCTCCCCGCTTTTCCTTTTTGTTCAACTCCCTGTGGAACAGAAGATGGGTTTGTAGCCCTGAACTGGTAGAATTGTTTCACATCATCAGCCTATTCATGCTCTCCCCTCCCCTGTTGTAAAACACAAGCTATTGCCAGTGGAACAGTGGTGGCATTGTGCTGCAGCACTATACCACCCAGATTTTACCTCAGCGCTCTTCGATCCCTTTTTTTGTTTTCAGTCAAAAGAAAGCATTTGCTCAGGGCAGGGGAGGGGGTGTTCCTATTGCTTCCACTAACATGGAGGTTAAAGGAAAGATTGATGGGAGAAAGTTCACCTAGAAAACCAGGATAAATTTCTTGCTGGCCAAGGCCAGTTGTTCCATTGTCTGGGGGCCATGTTTTTTGTTAATTATCTCTCACTCTCTCCTTTTATCAAGGAAACTGGCAGCAAAGCATGGAGAAAGGAACAGGATATAGGGGTCAGGGGGTCCCATTTGGCCACCTAGGTATTCCATTTTAAATGCTAAGGGCCGGTTAGGCACAGGGCGAGTTTTGCCAGTATGGGGGTGGGGGCCCAGGGGCCATCAAAATAATAATTGAATGCAGTTTATTTACATCCAAAATTCCCATCCTTAACTCTAAAAAATACCAGGGAAGGGCTGTTTTCCGTTGCATTGCAGGAAAGTTGCTTCAAGACCATGTTGTCAAGGAAATAAACCTTAGCGATGGTAGGCATTAAACACACAGCTGCTAGATTTGGCTGGGCCTGAGACACTGGTGGTAATGACAATGATTCTTAGTGGCAGCAAACCAGATCTAAACATAAATAGGACTGCATGAAAGGAAAGGAAATGGAACAAAACAGTTCCTTGGGTACCACTGGCAGAGGAATAACATCAATTTCGATTAAAAAAGCAAAAGAATTCCCCTGTTTCCACACATTAGTGAAGGCATGCAAATTCATAACTCAGCAACAATGTACCTTTGAAATGCAGCTGCACCCCACAAACAGAGCCTTTTTCCACTGAGAGAAGCAGCCCTGTTTTAAGCAGAAAGAAAACAACCATTGAAAAAGGCACAAGAGTCTGTAAAAGTGAGGAGGGGTGTTTGGTAGGGGTGAAGGAAATGTGTTCATTTTGGCAGATGCAGTAGATCAGTGCCCCTAATATAATAAAGGCTTCTTATCTTGTTATGACTGCAACAAGTAGCTGTTATAGGATTCCCTGGGATTCGCAAGCAGGTCACAAATGGACAGCTGGTAGCCACAGCAGAAACAACCCAGATATTTCCGCAATCCATCGGCCACATTCCCTGCAAAAAGGTTTAAGACTGCTCCTCAGGATGGTACCACAATTCTGATCTCCGAAAGGTGGCTAGTTTTTCTGTGAGGCCATTCCTTGGGTGACAACTTTATGGCACCAAGCAGCTCTTGGCTAACTGATGTAGTAAGGACTTCAAGCCCAGAACAACTGCCTTTCAAGCCTGTTGCTTCAAGAATGTCACAAAAATAGATTAGTCAATTGTTCCTGACATATGTGTAGGTTAATTATACGTCATGGCTAACTGTGGCTATTGAGACAGGGAAGGCACTTCACCATGGGTAACTGGTGCCTTCTGAGTCTGGGGGGGCACAAGATTGCTGACTGTGAGCGGGCATCCGCCAGCAGCTGATCACCGAGCCAGTGGTGAAACCAGAAGTGCACTTCTGGTTTCATGGCTGGCATTTCTAGGGGGTGCACGTGCACCCACCTGCACCCCCTGTGTGTCGCCAATGCACTTCACCTTGAGGCTAGGTATAAACATTCAAAAAGCCCAAGGCAGAATCGATCTAAGTTATGCAGTTTTTTGCAAATGGCGTAGTTTAGATTGGTAGTGGACACATTTGCCCTTTGGTGGGGAAGGGGGGCAAATCTTAGAATGGGTTCTGCCATTTTTAAACCACTGTATGTGTGCTGAACTTCTGGTCTGTTATGGGTATAGACCAATTTCTGATCACTTGTACCAGTAAAAATGTAATGCCTGTACCTGGCCCTAATGTGCCAGGGAACACTTTAAACAGAGCTAACATAATTCTTTCTCTAATGAGGATGCAGGTGTCTAATGTATAAAACATTACCTTCCTCTTATTCTAGTGTTTGAGTACCACCTCTCAGCTGAGGATCTTAGAACGCTTTATGGATTAAACCTTATTCATGGAAGGTAAATCACTGACATTATCCAGGTGCAGCTTTAATGAGGTCCTGGATAGAAAGTTGACCTGGGTGCCATATTTCAGAGGGGCACAGTGACTCCAGGAGGAGCATCAGAAAACAATTGTACAACCAGGTGACCTCAGAGTTAGGGCCAGATCTTATTAGCAGAGAGCCAGATGGCTTCAAGTCTTTTTTGGTATTTCCCTGATTCTAAATACTGTTCTACGCATGATGGTTCTTGCTGGCCTGATCAGAAAACTGAAAGCCGCTCTTAATTTATGCCCATTTATAATGGACCCAAGGGAACAGAATCCAGTCTAGAATCAGTATGGCATGGAGTGAGTAGAAGACTTCCTTTTCTCTTTTATATCCTATTTCCATCTCTAGGCCGCAGGGAGGACCTGTGATGTACCAACACCTGTAGTAGTGTAACTAGCAGTTGGTGACAGCTGCTATGTTAAAAGGGGCACCAGCAATGGGCATTGCAGCAGCACTCAAGAGAGGGTGAAAGTTGGAACGGCATTAGGGGAGGGCTTGAGGGCCAACTCAAGGGTAGATGACACCAAATTTAGTGTTCCCATGATCTAGTGATAACAGGATCCAGTGGGATTTGGCCATGGCAGAAGCTGTAGGAAGCATTAACCCTCCAGGCCCAAGCAGCAGTGGTTTGGCTACTGGAGTTTGCAAATCTTATAAGTTGTTTCTCTGAACTGCTGTATTTTCTCTGTACCACTCCAGCATCATTCTGGGGTGATCCTCTCTACAGTGGTCAGATAGGATTTAGTTAGTGTGTGCTAGTGGTAAGGCATGAAGTGATGTTCTCATCTTAATGAAGTACATGGCTCACAAGCTATAATGGCCGCTGGGTTACTCCTCAGATGAGTAACTGCTGCAGGACTAGGCCACTACCCTTGAACAATTCTTGTTCCTCCCAGCTCCTAACCTACTCAGAAGTTCAGCAGTCATGTTCTCTGTAGGATATCATTTGAAGGGCTAAGAAAAAGCTAATACAGGATCTGAAAGTAACCTTTGCAGCTTACAAACATTTCAGTTACACTTCTACTTTTCAATATGTTGTCTTTTAACTTTTTAATTTTAACTTTTCAACCACGTAGTTCTGGATGCAGTCTTTTATCAGGGGCATGATTAAAACCATATCTAAGTGCAGGAAACTGCAACACTTAAAAAATAAAACGAACAGGCTCAAAATGCATTCTCAAGTTGAAAAGAGCAAGTACAGACTCAAAGGGCCTCCTGCCATTACTCTTTTCAAGTAGTGGTGTGCCCTCCATTGAAATCAACATTATTTACCAGCCGCCCCCCCAATGCAAGCTCACTTCTGGAAGAGGCCACAGTGATCAGCTGCCTTGCGATCGGGGCCGGGGGGACCCCCGGTCACTGACTGGTTGCTGGGGTGGCAAATGCCCCCCAACTAAGGCAGCACCAGTTGCCCATGAGCCACATTACTCATAAGTATACATAAATACACTGCTCTAAGATTAGTCCTGAGTTTGGTATGAAGGCAAATCCCTCAACAAAGTCAGGCCTTTGACTTAAGATGAAATTCAGAGTTGGGGTTATCTGTTTAGTGCATACAGTGGGTATTTTCCTGTGCAATTTCCCAGTTACAGGAGATATCATTTCCAGGCTGTACCTGTTTTGTGAATAGAGATGGGATGGTAAGATGGTAAGCGTTTCATTCTCCAAAAAACCCCAATCTTACAAGCATCAATGGGGTTTTGTCAGAGTGAGGGCCTCAGGATTTGACTTGTTCTTCCTGAGAAAGATTTTATTACTGAGCTAGCCTCCAACTTTGCAAACCGCTCACAGGAGGGAATATTTGCTGTCAGATGTAACTTTGTTCACATGACAGAAATGGCTTTGAAAGAGGATAGGATAAAGCCTTGGAAGCTCTGTAAGAAAACAGAGTGATATTTATTGGCATCAGACAATACTGTTATTATGACTTGATAGTAAATATAAGCAGTGGTCTGTTGGTGGATTACTGCTTTTTAGCCCTTAAACTGATGGAAAGCTGTTATCCTTTCTCACTGTACACCATGGTGACAGTTGGATCTTCAACTCTGGGCCTATTATCCCAGGCAACATCTGACAGTTCTTCATTAATCAGCAGTTCTGTTGCTGGAACACTGGTGGAATATGTGACGAGGAGTAACTGTGGGACCATTGTCTGGCCATGGGCAATGTGGATGAACAGATGTGAGGTACCTAAAGTCATCTGCATTCAGACAGCTGAGGGGGTGTTCAGTCGTACAACTCTGAAGCTGTAGGACTGTCGCAGGGCACTAAGGTGTGCCTGCTCCTTTAAGGGCAGAAACTGCCAGGAGAAGGGCCCTAGGCGCCAAGGAGAAACCCCACAGGTGCAGGTTGCCGTGGCAGCAGGCTAATGAGGGAATTAGCCTGCCCCTGCATCCAGGAGGCAAGGCCCTGGGTACATATAAGCCCCAGGGCTGGGGCTGAAGGCAGTCAGTTTTCTGGCAGCAGTCAGAGGGGTAGGAGTTCATGCATAAAAGCTTCACGGAGATGCTTGGCTGCCTGTCTGGCTGCTGGTGAGACTAACAAGCTCTAGGAGCTCCTAAAGTGCCTGGGGATAGGAGACAAACATTGCTGAGGGAGAAACTGGTCCTCTTAAAGGTGCAAAGTGTGGCCTCCAGTGTCATTGGTATTATTATTGTTAGGTTATGGCCCAGGGGCTCATATTGTTGCTGTTGCTTAATCTGGTGAACTGCACTGAGGCTACTGGGGAAGAGCAGGCCTCATTGGGGCACACTACCATGCAGAGCTCCAGCACTGGAGGATGTAGCGACAGGGGGTGAGGAGCGCCGGAGCGTACAGTTACTGAGGCTAAGGGTCCAGTGACAACAAGAGGCCAAACTAAAATGAGGTCTCATTACAAGAGATGTCTAAATACCATCTGCATGGCATGGGGCATGGTAAAGGGGCAGTTTTGGAGCCACGCATCTAGCCCATAAGGCTCCTGGTGTCTCGTGAGGCACCTGCTTAGAACTGGACCCAACAAGAGGTTTAGGAACCCTCAGGGTTTAGTGGGGTAGACCAGAAGCACCAGTAGATAGGGAGGCTGCCCTCAAGTTCCTATGCAGTCATGGTCCTGATGGACCCTACTCAACCCACAGGGTTCCTAGAGACACTGTCTGAGAGTACTGTCCCTGATTCAAGCCAAATCCAAATTGAATCAGGCCAGCTTTGCACAACACTACTGCACGTAGCACCTGCAGTAGGACACGGGGACAGTGGAAAGCCTGCCACTGATTTCAGTGGGCATTGGCTCAGGCTCATTTACAAAACGCTGCAAATCTATTCTAGGATATTACACAGGCAAAATTCAGGACTAGCTTTTGCCAGCAGCTCCATGTGTGCAGCTCCTGCAGTGGTCAATGGTCACTTCTCATCCATCTCAACAAGAGCTAAATCATGGAGTCCTCCAGAAACTCTAAGTGAGTCCCATGCAGGGGACATAGATGTACTTGGAGATTGTATAGTCATCCATCCTAGCAGTGTGGACAATGCATAGTCACTTCTTCACTGCTGCTGTAGCCTAGATGGTCTTCACTCAGGCCTCTGACAGATGTGACACTTAAGATGTGTTTAACCACTTAATCACATCTTAAGTAGCAACCCAGCCACACATTCATGCAATTAATAGCATGATGAAACAGGGCATAAGCCATAATAATATTACATAAAATATATGTAATAACTTTGTGGCTGATTCCCATCATGCCTTGAATTGAATATGTGGCCAAGGTGATCAGCTGATCAGGACTCCCAGCCTTGGGTGTGGGTTGGAATCAAAGACTCCAATGCACCCCTGAGACGGGAAGCCCCTATCAGGTGACTGGCTTATTATTTGCCAGTGCAGTGGGAGTCTGGTGTCATGATCCCAGGCTCCCCCTGCACCAGCAATATGGTACAATTGGGATCTGATCCCTAATCCCACAATCAAATCTCCTGCCATTTACTGTTGGGATTGTGGATCAGATCTCATTGTGCCTTCGAACGAATAATGTCTGCCGGTGGTCTCATTTTCACAGCAGAGGTAAGAACTGCCAGATAAGGGCCTTTAACTCCTGATCTGCCTGTATCCCAGGAGCTAGAGGCAACATAGATACTTCATAGCTCTTCACAGCACTCAGGCAACTCATGAGAATGAAAGTTCTTCAAGTACTGAAGGAAATATGGTCTTCTATTTCTGGCTGGCCCTCATTCATTATTGCAGTGGATGAAAGCTGCTCTTCAAGAACACAGTGGTGTTAGTAACCAGAAGTCCTGTGGACCAAGCGGTTACATCCTTTCCTGTTTAACACCTCCAGACCTACTGACTGTGACTGAGGGTGAAAATAAATGCCATGAAGCCTCAGGGAATACAAAATGCAGCACCTTAACGTCTGCTTAGCAGAGGGAAGGGTGACTGCCTCCTCACTTTGTTCCACCAGAGATGCAGTTTAAGACTACCTAGGATCCCTCAACACTATAACTGCATCATGATTCTGCTCTTATCAGAGACTGTCTGAGAGCACCTAGAGCAATTTCTAGCCATAAGGCACTGGGCTTTGTTTTCTTTGGCTGAAAAATCATAGCTGTAGAACTTTCTTCCATGACACGAGGACCATGGGCCCTGTGGAGTTTATAGTAAGTATAACCCCTACTGCGTTATACAGGGTTCCCATTTATAGCCAACTAATAATAAGCTGTTCTATTTTCTGCAAATCTTCAAATATTCTCCAACAGCATTTATGAAGAAGGAATCAAGAAGAGTCTTTCAGACTCTTGTCTTCACTCATTTAATTTTCCTTAGCAGTCAGATACCATAGTGAGGGTCACATTATAACTACGGACAATCAGGCAAATTGCATGGTGCTATATTGTTTTGCACTGAGCACAATAAGGTTTTTCAAAGCATCCTTCTGTGAGTTAGTCTTCCCTTCTCTTGAATCTAGCCGAGAGTGGAACTAGCTGGCAAGTTGGAGTTCTGTTGTAGTTTATTCATTTATTTATTTCTGGTTATGGGATTATTTTAGTTTTATGTTTTGCTTCTCCTACCTTACAAATACTATCTTTTCAAACACATTCAGCAGGATCTGACTATACCTTTCATTTATGTCTTCAGATCTCTTCATTTCACAATGAATCAAAAACTTCCTATAATCATTCAATACATGGTAGCAGCTTTAATTGATTTCTTCAATAATTCCCCTGCTATATGGCAGTTGCTTGTTATAAAATGTATTATTTTCTTATGTTTGGCAGAACCTGCAAAGTGTTAGCTTCCTTTCAGTTTGGGAAGTCCCAATGTGCCCCACAAGGAGCTTACTCTTTAAGGAATATGCCAGTACATTGCAGGGCTAAATGTACTATTACATCAGTAAGACAGTGAAATTTGGGGAAAATATCAAGGCCCTGGAAAAAGCTTTGATGTTTTTATGTAGATGAGTTTTAACAGCATAATTCCTGCTCTCTAGTATTTTTTCACACTGATGTGAGCTGCTGAACAGCTTTTCAAAATGCTTTTAATTATGGGCTGTGTCCTCCTCTTTTTCTGAAGTCAATGGCAGTGCTCTTTCCCCCATATGCTTTTCCCCTTTTATCTTTTGAATGTTCTTCCCTTATTATATAGGCTATCTTCACCTCTTTTATTTTCTCTTCTGAATGTCACAAGAAGTGCTGAATCCCATGATGTCTGTCTGACAAATTTTGTAGCATGGCCACATGGAACAATTCTGTCTCCCACAGAATGCATCATTTATTACTACAGAAAAACATAGCCTCTTCTTCCTTAGATTATCTACTGTAGCTACCTTTCTTCTAAAAAATATTGCAGAGGCCTATTATCTTATGTTCTGTTAACTTCTATTCTTTCACAATGTTTACAAATCCACAATTACTTACATCCCTTTTTCCTTGTTTATCTTTCTCTTTCCCCCATAGGCACCGGTCCATCAAATCTCTTAAGTATGAGCTTAACTTTAAATACATAGGGCACATCAATGTGCATTTCCCTGGGGACAAATAGCAGCGGCACATATTTGAGCCACTGTTATTTGTCCCTGGGCATGCCCCTGCATACATGTGCAGCAAATTGGCACAGGGAAAATTGGCTCCAGCAGCTTTACATAGGATCCTGGGAGCCTCCCGGGACTGCATTGGCAACAGTATGGCTACTCGGAGCCTGGCCAGCAGCCAGAGTTTGGCTCTGAGCAGCCAGGCTCCAGTTTCTGGTGGCACATGCTGCTGCCACATGTGCTGTGCTGCTTTTTTTCTGTGGTGGTTTTTTTGACACTGGGATCTTCCAGTGTCAAAAACCCCCCACTGTGCTGCAAAATAGCAGTGTGGTGAACGTATGCATGTGCGCTCTCTTAGGGATGTGCTCATATACAGTTACATTTGCTTCAGTGGGACAATTCACTCACTTAGAGCAAAATACGGGGCCACGTATCCTGCGGGATGGGCCGTATTGGTCAAGGTAATATGAACAGTAGGATAGTCTCTTAGCTCCAGTAAATCATCCAAGACAATAGACATCCATGGAGATATGCCAGTTGCCACCATCTGAGGATTTACACAATTTAAGCCATTATCTAGCAAACTGAATATGAGAAACCTGTACCAAGACTTCCCTGGGTAATAAAAATTTGTCAGGCTCATTTTGATACTGCACATCTCTGTGCTGTCTTCACATCCACGTACACAATGAATTTGTGTCATACTTCACAGGCAAGTTATTTTTCAGTACATAAGGCTTAAAGAGAATACATTCACTTGGAGGAAACATTTGTCATAGTCTTCCCTGGTATTTCTTTCAGTCTTGTTTTTGAGAACAGACTTATTTATCTTTTCTTTTCTAGAAATAAACTGATATTAGAAGTATAGTATTAATGAACTGGCAAAAAGGGGTTGTTGTGTGGGGCAGCAAATACCTCATGTTACAATGTCTTTGGCCTCATGGATCTATGTTGTTGAAAGAGATCTCCAACTTTATGCATGCAGTTCTGCACATTCAGTCTTTGTCACTACAAACAGCAGTTACACATGCTGTTTAGACATCTGACTACAGGGGGTCAATAGCTCTACTCACTCTACTCACAAGGCATATAAAGCAGTAACATTCAGACTGAACTCCAGAGGCACAAAGAGCTCTTCAACTTATCACCTGTGGTTCTCCACAGAAAATCTTATTGAAGGTGTGCGTGTGTCTCAGGGGTGCCAAGCGGAAAGGAGAGAGGGTTGTTTGCTTTTTTTTACCTTATGCATTGACATGTCATTCCTGCAATCATGAATAATGCAACACAGGAAACACCATACAGTAGCACTGTGGTGCTCAACCCCTAGCTTGTGGGCCAGATTAGCCTGAAGGGTTCCCCAAGGGTCCAGAAATTTGACAGCAGGAGAAAGGTGATAGTGTTAATTGCTACTTCGTAGCTGCCAGATTTCTGGACCTGAGAATGTGGCCTTGTGTGTCAGATAATGCCAGCCTGAAGCCAGATCTGGGCACATTGGATCATTGGACTGGTGCATGTCCAGATCCAGGCATGGAGGGTCAGGTACATGAACCAATCCTACATGACAACACTGTGCAGGATCCAGCCCATGGACCTACCAACCCTCTGCCACTCATCTGGCCTGTGGGACCAGGAGGTTGGTCATTACTGCTGTAGCATATTCTTTTGAACTAGAGTCTTTGCCACAGTTCCCCAACAGAGGTAGCAGGTGAGGTGGCTCTTTAGTTACCAATGACTGCCTGTGTGGTTCCTGAGCTAAGCAGGCCTGAGTGTCCTTTCCAAGTCTTTATAAAATCAAGGCCCAAATTTTCGCTTCATAGTTTTTTTTTCTTATGCCCTTGCTCTTCTATATCATGTCTGGTCATGCTTCCATTGTGCTAGGCAAAGAAGAAAGCCTGGTACCCAGCCAAAGTCCAAAACAGAGTAAATGGAGACAGAGGAGGGGTGAGAAAATGGCAAACGTGGTGGCCAGATGATTAACAGTCACCTGATAGCAAAAATTATGAATGATTATTTAATAATATGATGATTTATATATCCAATATAGTAGTATAGGGCAGGTCAAGTGGGCCACCAGCCCTTGCTTGGCATAGATTCACCGGGGGTGCCATAATAGCAGCCTCCCTCATCATACTCTCCAATTCTCACCCCACCTGCTCAACCACATCTCTACCCAGGGCACCAAAAGTACTAGTAATGTCTCTGATCCAATATTTGTTTATATGCATATGGCAAGAAACAGGTTTTTACCAGGTGAGAATCTTTAGTGTATATAAAGATTCATGAATAAGTCTGAATTGCAAAATTGTATTTCCTTTTTTGTGACAGTACTGCAGGAAAAAAGAGGATTTTTCTAAGATAAAAGTCCAAACACTGTCCTCATTGAATTAGTTATTGTGGACCAGAATTTTACCTTGTAGAGAAGTCTTCTTGTTCCTATAAGAACATTGGAGGGATAGCAACTTTTTTACTAATAAATGTAATAGTACCTCAGTAATTTTGAAATCTGCTTCCATCCTTGTAATGCAAACTCATGTTGCTTTGGTATTATCCAGACAGTATTTCTAAAATATTACTTTATATTTCCAGATCCTATTACTTCATGAAAAGCTACAATAACAGCCTGAGAAACAAAAGACCATTGCACTGCATTGCTGTTCTTATTCGTCTTACCTTTCTATCATACATGATTTAAAACAAACACAGAGGAAGATCTAGGGGCTAACACAGTCCGACTATGGCATTTTAAACTGAGAAAGTACTGTTTAAAGACGTAATCTAGGAATTCCACCCTCTTTGCAACTGCTCTTCTGTAGAAGAGAGTCTGTAGACTTGCCTCAGTAGTTTAATCAGTTCAGTTATAACGCTGGCGTAGGAGATGCAAGTTTGCAGCTGCACTAGCTTCTATGTCTTTAGTACACTTTACATGCCCTATTTGATGTCCTTCCACAGCAGATAGCATTTACATGGGGTTAAACCCTGGCTTTTGGAACAAAAACTACAGCAGTGAATAAAAATGACTAAGTGCAGCTGTAAATCTCTAACAGTATTATTCAGAACAAGTGAAACAAATCTACACTACATTATAAAAAGGAAAATCATCTTCCTGCAAGAATAGGGAGATACCAAGAAGTGTTAAAGCATATTAAACCAGCTTAGAGCTCTCAATGTGGGGGAGAAATCGAGTATATTATCCAAAGTGCTAAGGAGATTATCAATGAATTTCACTCCTGAATCCTTTTTACATCATCCATCTCATTAGAATAAGTAATAAAGATGTGATAGATGACATCACAGAAAGTCCTGATTGATTAAAACTGCTCATTTAAATTATTTTCAATTTCATGTATACATTTAATGTGCATACATACATTTTCTAAAGTTCAGCTTTAGCTTGAAAAGTTTTAGTATCAAATCAAACTAAAATGATTCTTATGCAAAGCTTTTTTCTGTATTCTGCTTTGGTAAATGACCCTTATTAACATGCAAATTGACTGGGGATTACCAAAAAGTCTCCCAAAATAATCATCAGAAAATGTCTTTATAAAGAATACTTTCCACTTCTCCATGCTAGCCTTCAGCCACCAGTATATCTTGTAAGCCTCTTTCCCCCCGCACTCATTTTTGGAGTGTTCAGGATAACTACATGATGAAGGCAACAACAAGCCTGATTTATTATCACAGGCAATTTAAATAATCTTGGTTTTGTTGGCTGCTGAGGTCTATTCATTCAGGATAGGCTCTATGATTCCCTGGTCCCATTAAAGTCAGTGGAAATGTTACTGTTAATTTCAACAGGATCAGGATTTTACCTCATACCTTGCTTTGGTTTAGTACACAAATTAATGAATGATAGAGAAAATAGATGGTATTTTAATGAGAAAATTTAGCTTAATTTTTTTTACTTTTTTTTCTTTTAAAATGGATTTTATCTATATAACTTTTTGTAGTTCATAACCTATCCTTGAGTCCAGATTAGACATTTAGATGGACAATGAGGGTAGGATACAAATACATAAGGGATATAAGCTCTCTTGCATAATGGTATTAACCATTCGCTTACCAACAGAGTAAGGAAGAAATTTCCTCTAGGGGCCAGTTATTTTATTATGGGATCTCTTAGACCATCCTCTGAAAAATCTGACACTTAACCATTATTGGATACTGAATGCTAGACCAGGTAGAAGTTGGAAAGTTCTATGTTGTAGCTCTTTAGAACATCAGTTTTATCATTTAAATGCATCAAAAAAGCCAAGGTGAGGGGTTCTTTTTTACCGGTTAACAATTTTTGGAAGTGTTTACCAGTTATCAGAGGGTATATTACAGTTGCAACTAAGCTCTATTTTTTTAGTCTATTCTTGTATTTTAGATTTACTCACTTGTAAATCCTTTTAATAATTTTTGGCCCTTTATCCAGTGTGAGGACAATGGACATGTAGATGAATGGACATGGTTCCTACTGCTTAGAAAGTGGGATTAATTTAACATTAAAAACCGTCTGTGCCATACAGAGAAGTGTAGAGTTCTAGACCCAATGACCACCTTAAAGGGAGGCTTCATTCCAGTCATTTGAGGATTAATTGGTCAGCCAAAATTCTATATCCAATAGACTTGCACAGGGCCCAGCCCTTTGACATGTTGAAGATCTCCTAATATTCCCCGTCTCTTATAGGAGTCGCATGTGGTTAACACCCTTCAACTCAGACCTGGAATTCTTAGACAGTGCCATGACAGGAAGGTGCAGGTCTCCCCCCAGGTATGCTTACGTCATTCTTACTGATTTCAGCAAGAACTGCATGGGTGTATGTGGAGGATAAGGATTCAATTAATCTTTTATAGAAGTCAGTGGTAAAGCTTCTATTGCCTTCAAACGGTGATGGGCAAGGCTGTGGCTAGATTCTGAGCACCAGTTGTTCAGATATCATCTTTGGCCATTACAGTCATTTTGGCAAGCTCTAGGTAATTCAAAATATGATTCCAAAGCAAGGCAGTATTTTTCAGTTTTTAATCAAATCATTGTTGAGCTGGTCCCTCTATGATAGCAAATGTCAGAACAAACATAGATAAGCTAAATATAGATCATGTAATTCCTGTTGTGATCCATCTGCTGCTCTATTACATGCAGTTATAAATGTTTCAGGATTTAATTGAGACAGAGAATTCAAAATATAACGCATAATGAGGAGAGGGGAGGTGAGGAAGGGCCATGTCCTCAGTTGCTGCATATCAAAAGAGCACCACTGAAGTCAAAGGAGCTATGTAGATCTATACCAGTTGAGAAAGTGGCCAAGACTGCTTTTGGCAAAACTACAGCCCTACTAATCCTTTTGTCTAATATACAAAAATTAAAAGGCCAAATTGGGTATAAATTCCACTGCCCTGATCAGATGATCAATAGAGATCATCTGAACTTCTGGAGCTTAGTCTCACAGATCTTCCATAGGAAAGAATTTGGTTCTGAACTACTATATAACATAGTAGGTGCTTTTCAGGAATAATGGACGGTATGGCAACCTGCCCCAGGGAGGTCGTGTGTCAAGAGTTTAGAATGTAAAAGCAGAACAGTTTATTGTAATTCACCTTATATTCAAAACATTGTTCATCTCCTCAATTTCTTGCTTAGACATCTAAAGCCATTGACCTTCACTGGCATAAGTAAATTCTGAGATGCACATTTTAAAATTGGATACCATTCTTCTATTCTTAAATTAGATGTTATTCTTCAAAGTGAGCTGGTCAATGGATTTGGTTTTTCTGAGGTACTTGTAGAGTACTCTGCATTGCATGAACTAATGTTTCAGCTTCTTCTAGGACAAACAGATAGAGCTTCCCAACTGTCTCACCTTACAGAACACTGGCATTGAGAAAGGACTGGCAATCTCCTCATTTCCCAGTCTTTGCGTTTCTGCTTATTTAATGCCCAGCTCTCAAACATCTTGTGAGGTTTTTTTGTTCAGAATAAGAGATGTTTTAGTGGGTCAGTCTTGCTGATTCTTCTGTCTCTCCCCTTCCTTTAGTGTCAGAATTTCAGGTATCTTTACATTGCTTGAAATCAGACTAGTAAATGAGAAACAACAACAGAGTTTTCACCGGTCAGTGTCCACCATTTCCATCTATTGAAAAGCAGATGGATCTGCAGCTCTTCTAACCCACATCTCAGCCCTCAACAATGGACAGCTCCCTGCAGTCCCAACAAACCAGGAGGCTGACAGAGGCAGCCAAATAGGAGAACACACGGGGAAAGAGTAAGAGCTTAAACACAAAAGCTTTGCATGTTAGATAGTGCTAGTAAATAATTCATGATGTGATATCAGGGACTCAGAATGATACTTCATATTCAGGCAGACCTTTTTTGGTTAGGAAAGCTAAATATCTAAAAATATGTCTTACAATGTAAAAGGAAACCTTTCTCCTATGTAAAGCCTTTTAAATATAACATTTTCTCTTGGTAGCTTTGTGTTAATCATTGAACCCAGGTGACATTTTCCCCCCTTGATATTAGGTAACTTTCATGTTGGAAGGCAAGTGTTTCTAAAATTGAGAAGTTGAAATTATAAAAAAAAGTTCTGAGATCAAATAAAAGGAAGAATAGACATAACTGCTACAGAAAGGAGGAATGTACAGTTATTACATCACTCTCAGCCTTTGAAAGAGCAATCGAGTTGCCTCCTTTAAGGGACAACTTTTTATTCTACTTTTATACCACCCAGCACAATTGTCACTAAGTTCCTTCATAGTGCATTAAATGGTATAACTTTCATCTGTCACTCCTGGGTTATTTTCTCTTTTACCCTGCAATGTTTTGTTATAGTATGGTTCTATTTTTGTTACTATACTGTAGTAACAGGCCAAAAAAAATGAGCACCTTATGCTTGAAACAGTTTTGTAATGGACTTGCTGCCTGGGAGGATTCATTCCATGGACCCAGACCAGCCCTTGAGTAAATTCTTTCACACATACAAGCTTATCCTTATGATAGAAAGTTTCATTATCCAGAAGAGTGAAGTTTTTAGTTAGGAACATCATCCCAGAACTTATTTTTTCTAGATATATGATGCCCAAGCCACTGAGTAGTATGAAAGTAAGGATCAAGACTTTGAACTTGACTCAGTACTTTCTACAGGAAGCTGGTGTAGAGAGCAGAGGACAGGTTTGTTGTGTTGTTACTCTTTGTTGCTGGGGAGATGTGTTGCAGCTGACTCCTGGGGACATCATCATAAGCCATGCATGGATTTCAGGGTCACAATATTAGATAGAAAAAATGTAAAGTTCGAGTCTACTGCAGTATTTTTCAAACTATGGGGCTCACCCACCTCCCCCGCCCCGGAGGGAGGGCATGAAGGAACACTGGGGGACACCATGCGCAAAGCATATTTTACATTATTATTATTATTATTATTATTATTATATAACAAGAACATGATATTTGACAACATCACACATTGAAATAGTATGCGTGAACCTTTTATAACTGATTTCGCAGGTATTACAATGTATTTAATTAACCCAGTGATCATTTCCATAGCAACAAATACATTTCCCACCTTCCAGTTTAGTACGTCTATCATATCTATTCCTGCAACACACAAAAACATTACAACAAGCATTTGTGCAGTGCAGCTTATTCTGTGGGTGATTTCAATATTTTTCATACTATTACGAGGTGAAAATGAATCAGTATGTAATACCAAAAGACACTGTTCCAAAATGAAAGGCAGAAGAAGCTGAAACAGCTAAATTTGATATAGAGAAAAAAATCTGTAGGTAATTTAATTAGGTAATTTAGGGTGTGTTTGTTAAGCTTATGAAAGCATATTTTACATGTCTGTTTTCGTCTGGGTTGGGGTGGGGGTGGGGGTGTGAACAAAATTATAACTCAAAGGGGAACTTAGCTCAAATTTGAAAGCCTCTGGTCTACTGAGGATATGCACCACATCGTCATTTCAAACAACAGTGTTGTGAGACAACACAATAGGACACCACTGTTAGAAAATAGAATTAAGCCCTGTGTTTTCTAGAGTCAGGCATATGAAGCAGGTGATACACTCCATGAACAGAAATGGGAGCATGTGTTTTTCAAAATTAATCATCAAACTGGATGCTCAAGGACTCCGTATTGTACACCCAACTGCAAGATTTGTACACACAGATCCATCTTTGAAAACTGGTCCCTTCAACATTTTTGCCGTTCTTTAAAAAGCTTTCACTGTGAAAGGTGTTTTATACAGCCATATGATAGAATTTTTTTTTACTGTTTTCTGACATATGTCAGGTGGCCAATGCCAAGTTATTTCAATGTGAAGCAAAAGGACAGTCCTTGCTGATAATCAATCATTACACTGTAGCCATATATGCATTAAAGTGGATGATTCTTGGAGAAGTCAGCAGTTTCCTAACTTAAAAGTCTGAGAAATTGTAAAACTAATGTTAATTTCTTTAATATGACACCTTTACCCTGTGTTTGCAGTTGCTATCAGACTAACATGGCAATGCAATCTGTTTCTTCCATTTTGTTAATAGGCCATCATGCCATTCTAGAAATGGTAGTTTGTAATGTAAAGAGGCTGTATTGTTTGTTTAACAGTCAAGTGACAAATTATTTAATTAGCACATATGTCATTTGTCTCCACAGCTGTGTTCATTATTTTAATTGCAAAGTAGTCTTAATTTATTGCAGATATATTGCTCTCTAATACTAACACTGTAATTATATGCTTCCATTATTCCACTATGCCCTATGTAAAAATTATTCATTCCTCCACGCAGAATTTCTCTCTCCTAGCAAATAATATGGACCATGTTTTCCTATTAAAAGTAGTTATGTGCATATTCAAAAATTTAGAACTTGCATGGATTTTTTTTCTATCTGCTTCCTTTAAACTTTTTAGTGATGGAGGGATTTCTGGCTTTGCTTTGTTTTGTGAATACTTTCATTCAGCACACAGTACTGTTTCAGTATCTCCACCTACTGGAGAAATTATAACATAAAGCAAGGCATCTGCCTCTCGTTTTTTAAGATACTCATCTCCTATCACCCAAACTCCCCCCTAGAATTTTCATACTCCTCATCAAACCTGTCTCCTGGGTCTGAAAGAAATGGTGTAAACAATGTAAAGTATTAGCCAAACCTGTTGGCAATTTGTCTTTAACAGATTATATGTGAAGTCACTGACTACAGCTATTCTGTGGGTTTGTTTCACACAATGGAAAAATACTGATTCTTTCTGTATTAATGGGCAAGTATGAACAAAGTCTAAGCAGTGCATGTTTCTAGGTGATATTTTGTGATTTTGGTACTTTGTAATATTTCAGAAATTAGACCACACTAATAGGATCTCTCTTTAATAGAAGGAAAAGCTGCATTCCTGACACCGCTACCTAAATATAACAGCAGGAGGGATTACATTTCTCTTTGTACTCTGCTGGATAAGAGAATGAACGTCTGGCATTGCTTTGGTTTGAGAACCAGGAAGTGAAACTAACTAGAAACAAAATTCAAACTAACCAGGGGGTAAAACTAGTGATTTCAGTAGAATTTCTTCATAGGAAAACACTTGTAGGAATAGTCAAGTTAATTTTTATTGCCCAAACCTAATACACTGCAAAAATTAAATACAAACAAAAAAGTGAATAGGGCAAAACTTTAACAACTTCAGTAGGAGCAGGAGCAGACCTAATGTCCCAATACAACAAAGCATTAAGCATCTGCCAGAATCTGTCTTTATTTGGCAAAGCACTTAAGTCCATATTTAACTTTGAAACACAGACTTAGGTCCCAATGAAGCCAATGGGATTTAAATATGTAGCTATTCTAAAGAACATATTTAAGTGCCTTGCTGTAACAGGAAGAAGAACTGAACAGAGATTTAAATTTTTAATATTCTGCTTGAATATTGTAAATTGAGGTGAATAACACAGGTAAGACTATTTTGGGTTGTTGTTTTTTTTAATTACTGAATATAACTTCATACTAGGAGATTGCGTATGTGGCCTGTATGTTAATTCAAAGAAGGCACATTAATATATGTCTCCACACACATATGTCTCCGTACTTCATTTTTCTTTCTGAAATCTTGCACAATAGGGATGAATTACTCTAGTTTTAAATTGTAGGCCACATGATTTTTTATAATGCAAGACATGTGCATCATTGCACTCCCCAGCAGTGCCCCTACATTGAGGAGTTAATTCTTCTCTAACACAGTCTACAGCAAATACCAAATTCTTGTTTTTCCACATGCATTTATCCATATCACTTCAGTGGCAGCTTTGCTATAATATGTGGCTATTTCCATGTAAAGACTAACAGAAGGATTCCTTTTCTGTAACCCTCTAATAGACTCTGTCCCCAGCATAAAAGACATTTATTGTACAAGACAAATGTCAAAGCCACACCTAGTCATATGTTGTTCATCCACAGTGACTGATGGGATGGATAAAAATTCC
Source organism: Gavialis gangeticus (assembly GCF_001723915.1). Lineage (NCBI taxonomy): Eukaryota > Metazoa > Chordata > Crocodylia > Gavialidae > Gavialis > Gavialis gangeticus. The sequence goes on from NW_017729032.1 coordinate 217,665,874, forward strand.
CCCTGAGGTAATGCAGACCTAAGAGAAAGAGGGGAAAGGGCACCGTGGATGGGCTGTGTCCATGCTTTCAGGTGGCAAACAGTCAGGGACTCCTTCAGCAGTGCCTCCCTGCCAGACGCCAAATTCAAAACAGCAAATGCAGCTCTATTCTTTCCCCCCCCCATCCTTTTTTTTCAATGTGGAATACAAGGCCACTGCCAAAAACATATCCAGCACAATCAAACATCAGATGGTGACTCCTTTCCCACAGCTTGTGTGAGTGAAAACAGTGAAATTATACCCATGTTTTAGTGGCGAATCCCCTGGTGTTCAAGCGAGGCAAGCCCAGCACAGGGCTCTTGTTCTCCTGCTTTTTGTTCCTGGACTTGCACTGTTTTTAGCACTGGACACCATTCAGCCTCCATTCAGTATTGTATGTCACTTCACATATGGTTCATCCGCTCCAAATGGGAGCATGTACCCAGAAAATGCAGCTTTTCATTATGTATTCTCTATGTAACAGAAAAGATTAAGATGTAAGCCTAGTGAATGCAGCGGGAATTAGTTGGACAGATGAATAAGGGAAAAATGAATCTGGAATGACGGCGGATTTAGTCTAATGATTGTGGGAGGGCGTTAAGAACTTGGTGGTAGGTTTCAGCCCTTTTAATCCCAGACTGTGTGTGTATTTTGGCAGGAGAAATGTTTCTTCAGAATTACATCTAGAGGGATACAGTAAAAACACTTTTAACCTGATACAGATGAAAGCCATCAAAAATGTCAGTCAAGGTATTGAATCCCTTTTTAAACTGCTTTTTTTTTTGTTGGTCTTGCTGTAGCTGAAGACTTAACTTTTTCAATACTTGGATACTGAAAAAAATAGTTAAAGAAAGCCGGGAGTTGTCCTTCTTGCATTTATGCATTTCATTCCTCTTGTATTGTTTTCCTCCTTAAACACAATTTATATGTATATCCACTAATGAGGAAAGCTTCCAGTGAAAAATCTGAGAGATGACTTGAATTTCAAGAAGAAAACAAAATTAATATGCACTAAAGTGTCATTACATGCCTCTTATACATGCCAAGTCCCCAAAATGCTTATGATGTTACATGGAAGGTATAAAGAAAATACAGTGATTTTAAAGGGAAAGTTATGGAACCTGGAAATTATCAAGACTTCAACAAACAGAAAAGCAGCTCATTTGATACCAAATATTTTCATTATTTTACAGAAAACAAAAGGAGGAAAAATCTTTAACCTTCAGCAGAAAATGTTGAGAGTTAAATTTACTTCCTACAACAATTTATACTGAGAGATATTTTCAGCCAGTTTTGATTGAAAATCAACATTTGCATCACAATAGAGATATTTCAAAAGTATAAACACAAAAGACTGCAACTTCAGAGACTTCTTCGTCAGCTGTGTTATTTAGTTTCTAGTATATCATCTCGTAAGGGCCTCCGGAAAGGGCTATTTGCTAATTCAGAACATCAGTGGGTATTCTGTTAACTGCTCCTGGCAAAAATATAGGCAGTTGTCTCCTCTTGAAAACTTATGTTCCATCTTTGAATGCTCTGAGAAAACCTAAGTAAACATATTAAGTTTGAAGTATGCTCTTTATAGTGATAGCTTGCTTATGTTTTCTTGTGAGCACATTTTATGACTAATATTATCTTTGCAATAAAGAAACTTGGCATTTAAAAAAAAAAGTCACAGTCAAGCAATCCTGATAAATAATTGTCTTCTGGTCAGTGGTGCGTGTATTTTGATACATCTTATGTGCACGGGGTGCTGAATGGGTTGGAAGAATGTGTTTGGCTTCTACCATATTAAAATACTGACAACTTAACAATAAGGAAATAAAAGCTTCACTGTATATATATAGTACACCCTAACAAAAAAAAAACCCTGGAAAAACAAGTTCATCTGAAAATCTCTCCCTTATGTAAAAGTGCATTCATGAAATCTTTGAAAGAGAAATTGTAGTGTTTCCTTTTTAATTTATTTGTCCCTTTCCTTCCCTAAATTAATTTTTGCCTAATCATTCAAGTAAAATGTAACTGAAGGCCTAGTGTTCTGAGAAGTAGAGTGTATTTAATTCTTTTTGAATTGGCCCTTTGGTTCCTTTTTTAGGGCCAAATTCTGAAAGCACGTACATGCATACGTCTCCAATACCATTACCAGCTATAGGAGTTAGAACCATAAACTTTAAAAAAATAAAGAGACTTGTGGGTTCATAATTTTAGACACTATTTTTGTACACAGTGATTAGTCTTTAACACTTTCCACATGACAGCTAGGAGTCTCATGACTCCAGGAGCTGGGGCCTTAAAAGAAACACCAAGTAGTGTGAGACCTTCAGTAAACTTGGGCAAGTCCTGTGGCTTTGCATGTGAAATAGGCAATCCCACTGATTTAAATGGAACTAATCTGCAGGTGGTTATTCACATGCATTACTCTGTGAAGGTTCAGATTGTTAAATAGGAGTAATTTTCAAGAATAATAGTTCAATTACCATAGTCAAACTGATAACGGTATACTCCTGATTAGATTAAACTTTTTTTTATTCCTCGCTCAACTTCTGTATCCACGGTCCCCAATCCACAGCTTGTAGACAACCTGTTGTCCACAGACTCTCTGAAGTTGCTCATAGCACAGGAAATTAAGTTTAAAACAGGCTGACGGGAGAGCAAAGTTAGCACTTGGCTGTGTATGTTATTTGCTCAGTCTTCCCATCCATGGGCCAGGGAAGGTTGAGGTACACTGTTCAATATGTTAATTACTTTATCCATTTGCTGTTCTTGAGAAAATGAGAGAACAACAGTCCCCCTCCCCAGATGCAACAAGACCTATTAAAGCATTCCTGTATGTTTTTCAGAATTAAAAAAGAATTTCATGTTCTTTCCTTGAAGAAGCTAACTTGTAGCCTTCAGGCAGAAAATAAATATAGGCTCTCTTCAAAGGCCACCAGATAAACCCCAGGCTGTTTGGAATCCCAGATTTCATCTTTAATTGTACCAGAATTACAGTGGTCTTTACAAGTGCACCACTGTAAAGCAAAAACCATACAATATACTGTAGGCCTAACCCTGACATCCTTACCTACACAAAGCTCCCACCAACTTCAGTGGGAGTTTCGCCTAAAGAAGGACTGTAGAACCAAGCACTTTGTCAATAGACTTCAGTTAAACCACCATGTAAACTTTTTGAGGGGGAACCAGAGCAAGCTTCACAGTGAAACCAAAAAGTTGTTTACTATGATAATAACTAATCTGTGATAACTTTCACAATTCTTTTGTTGCTTTCACAGTAGGAGCCACATTTAACATTTAAACTATTTAAATCTAGGTAATAAGAACACTTCTTTTATTTTTTGTAAGTGAATTAAATTAGATGTTAGATTCTAAATAGAAATTACAGCATTGCACTAAACAAAACAAAAAAAATTGAGAGCACAATGCACAGATCATGATTTGCCTGTAGGAACAAAACAGGCATGCCCTGTGCTTTGTCCATGTGTATATTTAGGGTTATTATCAGTGTCACGGCTTCTAAAGTGTCTTTCTGTGCTAAATACAGGGCTGGACCGTGGAAAATCAAAAAACAAACTCACATTTGGAGGGGCAATAACTTTTTCCTCTTAGGGGAGGACTCTGTGCCTTTTGCCTATTATCTCAGACTTACTTCTGGTTCTGTACCTCTTCCAAGGTAACAGGGAGAGAAGAATCACCCACAGTCCATGGCTACCTTAAGTCTTATCATAGTAAACAGGCAAGAGAGGCCTTCTTACTGTGAATTAAAAAGATAAAACTGCCTCTGAAACCCTGTAGTTTTTTTCCTCTCAAAAACATGGTAATTTGGTGAATATTACTTCTAATGTTTATATTGGTATCCAAAAAGCTCACTGTATTAGTTTTGATTCCCTGAACTTTCAGCAAGGTCTCAAAGTTTGACTCTTTGGGGAGCTTTTGTTTGCTATTTTTATTTATACATTTGTATGACATCCAGAGTTCCCAGTCTGGGGTTGTTGTGCCAGACTTTGTATAGACTTCTGTATGAAGTCGCAGACCCTTTCCTTAAAGAACTTGCATTCTTGGTTTAGCTTTTCATCCAAAGCTCCCTGAAGTTAACAGGAATGCTCCCAGTGGCTTAAGTTGGTTTAGATTTACCCCTAAATAAAGATACAAGTAAGTGTAACAAAGAAAATGAAGGCTGGGGTGAGAACGAGAACAGGGAAGGGAAAGGGAAGGAAGGAAAGGAAGAGTGATTGGAAGGTGTTAGTCCCATGGATAAGCTATGATTGCATGATTTGAGAATTCAGTGGTATTTAGTTTTTAATCTGACAATACATATAAACAAATAAAACAGATGGAAGCAATTCCCAATGGCCACCGACTTATCCATTAGCCATTTTTATGGGTAATTTTGACTGAGTCTCAGAAAAGTGAGTCTTGAGGAGGAATTTAAAAGAAATAAAATACCAAGATAAATTATATCATTTATCTTACTGCAGCTGTTGGAGACACCAGCCAATACTGTTTCCAGTTGTACTAAGCACTACATAAACACATGGTAAGAGACAATGTCTTCCTCCAAAAAACCTTTCAGTCTAGACTGAGAAGAACAGCAAAGAGAATAAGAAGCAGAGAGACAGAAATGGAAAGTGTCTTAACCAAGGTCCCGCAACAGGTCTTGTTGCTGTTATATTTAATAATAGTGACTTTAGATTTTAGTCAACCATGCCAAAGATTTATTAAAAATAAACTAAAACCAGCATTGAAAATAAACTTCCAAGACACTGAATTAAATTCCAGGCTGAGACTGGAGGGGCTGATTCTCCAGTCCAAATTAAATAAAAAATCCTCATTCACACAGTCTATGGAGCAATCTGTTAGGGCCACTGATGAGATCTTGACTCTAGTGAAATCAACAGTACCAGGCTTTCACCCCAGTTTTAAAAGTACAGCTTGTGAGGAGTAGAAGCTTTACATTAGAAAAGAAAACCTAGAAAGCACTATGGTTGTCAATGAACATGAATACCATGAAACCCCAAAAGGATGCAGGCCTGTAACTTCTTTTATCTGAGCACATTTCTGCACTTGCAGAGACCCACTGATCTGTGAGGCAGAACTGGGGCCTAAGAAGGAAAAAGGAAAGGTTTTAAGCCTTTTCCTCAGGGTTGTCATTAATAAACTTAGGAGTCAGAAGGCTAGGCATGACCCATTCTCTTTGTAAGGCTGTCTACTCATAAGTTGGTTTGTCTGACTCTTCTCTAAAAACTTCATCTGCACCCTCACACCATGGGAAGTCCCTTACCCACTCTGCTCCTTGGTATCATTACTCTTTTTACAGCTGGGGAAGCTGAAGCACAAACGAGTTAAGTGATTTGCCAGCAGTCCCACAGGCAGCCAGAGTTAACTAGCAAATAAAACACAAAACATGTTCACAAGCAATGTCTCCCTTATGGAGAACACAGACGCCAATATCCAAGGGAAATACAGTCTCTGCCAAGAACAAATAGTCAGTTATATCACATCAGGTGATGTTTTACTTTTCCCAGACGTGCGCCTCTTTTCTGCAGTGATTTAAAGGAAAATGATCAGAGAATGAGCTGATATGGAAACCAATGAGACCTAAGTACCACACCAAGAAATAAGCCAGCAGGAGGATTGTGGAGGGAATGTGTCATATGGGTAGCACACATCCTTGGGCCAAGGCAGAAGAACTCATGAAAATTCAGGGTGTGACTATTTTGTATCAGACAGCAGTAGGGCCCACTTTCCTCTACGTGTGCACCACTGTGAAAGCATACCCTGCATACTCACCCCTACTCCACAAGTGCCACATGCCCACAAATGTCATGTAGCTGCCACTGGAGTGTTTACCATGCCAGAGCAGCGCTGAGTGCATCCTGGGCACATGCCAGGAAGTGGCTCTGTGGCTTTTTTGGCATGTGATGACTATGGAAGGACCCCAGTTGTCGGTGCCTTCTAGCAATGTCTGATCCAGTACAATATATCTGTACTGCTTCCCTTCATTCTCCTGCTGGAGCCTTGTGGCCCAGTCAAGTTGTTATTGCTTCAGAGTTATAGTAACTCAACATTCACAGCCACAGTGGAGCAATATTTTGTTTCTCAACCACATGGTATCTTTTTGAGGCAATTAAAAAAAACAGTCTTTGGTTGTGCTCTCAGCAAAAAGACATGGCGAAACTTTAATTCTGGTTCCTGGGGAACCAAACCTAGCCTTCAGGCCGGTAGGGCATTGCTCTTTTTACCTTCTACTTCCACTGTTGCCATTATCAGCCAGAAAGTTCCTCTATCTCCAGGCTGCAGAAGCCCTTTAAAACTTTCCTAACTTAAGTATAAATTCTGCCCTAGAAGCCTCTGCAGTGCTTGGAGCACACACCACCACAAGCACTATGATTTATGGCAGAACAAACAATCCAGTTCCAGTGACTGGGCCCCTGAAAGCTAATGGGCTAGTGAAACTGGATAAGAAGCAACCAGGGGAAGAACACTTGACCAGCAAGGAGCACATCTTCATGGAAACCCAAGCACGACAATGTTAGGTCCTTTCTGTTGTTTTTTAGCTTTTGGAACAGAGCAGCAGATTTAATGCAGAAGCTTCTTCTTTATCGTGTTCAGTAAGTGAAATCAATAATTTGGCATAAGCCAACAGATTGCAGGTAAAGGAGCACCCAGAGTCTAGAATTTCCTCTATGTGAAGGATGGCTGTTTTTCCATCCTCAATGCAGAAAGCTTCCATTGCTTCCCTGAAGTGAGGAGTAGGGGATGGCTGCTGTTTTGAATACAGTCACTAGTATAGCTATTTAATAGCCAGATCCCAGGATGGCTGTTGGTATGTCTGGTCATGAAAGCAATGTATATGAGGAATTACCCACCTGCCCAAAGAGGGCAAAAATAAGCCAGGGTGCCTTGAGCTACGTACCCCCAATGTAGTTAGAGGGCAGAGAGAGTCAATTGGGTGAAAGGAAGGGAATAGATAAAGAACCAGAGCCATTACCTGCTGGGAGGAGAGGGAAAGAGTCACCAAAGGCTTGGAGTGAGGGTCAGAGAGAAGCAGCGCCCTCAGAGGCTTTGGGGGGAAAGAAAAAAAGAACAGAGATGCTCGTGATTTTGTGCATCGGGGGGAGGTTACAAGAGAGTGTTGTGGATAAGCAAGGCTCATATGGGAGCCAAATGTTAGCCTGGTCTTCACTGAGTTCTCCTTTCTGTGCTCACGAGGAAGTGCAAATACAGGAATGAAGCAGCAGGAGCAAATAACTGGAGATACAAACAAAACAATGGCTATTCCCATGTGGCAACCAATCTGGTACTATGTTAGACTACACAGTTACTGCTGTAGACTATCACTCTGGATTAGGAGCACTCCAGAGTTCTTGTATCACTCCAATGCCTTGCTATGAGCCAGCAGCCACAGGGAAGTTACTTTCTTCCTGAACAGGACTAGTATTAATAGTGGACTAGGACTCATGACTGAGTGGCTTCATTTAACATTTTCTCACTGGCACGTGACCATGGGACATGACCATGGGAAACCAAAAAAGGACAGAATTTTGCAAGTATGATTATTTTGTTTTTACACCTGGGGAAACTGAGGTATAAATGAGTCATGTGATTTGCCAGAGCTCACACTGGAAGTTGGTCAGAGCTAGGAACAAAACTCAGGAATGATGACTCTGCAATAAGATCATCCCTCCTTTCTATAAAACCATGACTGATTTCTATTGATTTCCTTTCTTTATTCACAGGGAGATTTTCTAGCCATTATGTAACAATCAGATTTAAGCCCTTAGTCAATTTATTTAATTGTAACAGACAGAAAATGTCCAGCAGCTTAAAAAAAAGAAACTAGATATTTTTCATCTTTTGAGTCTAGAAAGAACTGTTAAAATAGTGACGGAAATAATTTCCTGTTTGTGTTAAAGCCTCTGTGTTACAGTGTAATACTTACTAGAGCTAATGAAGATCACTTCATTGGACTCAACAGTTTAAGCAGAAAAAGGCCTGGGTCGATATTTAAAATGGTTTTTATGATAGTGTCACATAATAACACTGACTTATGAAACATCTGTGGAAAAGCAGCTAGCTGTTCCATAGCTGGTGTCTGTAGCTGTCCAGCAATAGAAAGCTGCTTGGCAGTCAGCTAGCGCCTTCGGAGTTCACTATTTCTTTTGCAATATACCCGTTTTTTACAGAATGTACAATATAGATCAGTTATTAAACTATTTATTCCTGTGACAAAGCAGGGCAGTTCTGCACCAGGGCAAGAAGGGGTTAATTGATTTAATAGCCCCTTGGGAATAGGTAAGCAAGGAGGAGTGAGCAAGCTTCAATGGTGGGCCATGTTGATAGAGGGATCTTGGAGGCAGAGGACCAGGTATCAACTGAGCAGGCCTGAACTAAGGAATGTGGAAGGAGCCAGGCCTGGTGAGAAGGTCTGGGCAGATATTATGCTGTCTTATTTCTCGTTTGTGCATCAGTATTAAACCCCAGGAAGAGGGTGAGCTTTGATCCCACATAGCCACATACAAACCCTCTTAGAGCAAGCAGGAAAGTCACTGATTCATAGTTCTTGAACAGGCAGAAGGAAGCTGCTGTTGTTCAGTAGTCTGTCTAGCCCTGCTTCATTCCTACACAGACACTTTCCCTCTCTGTATAAAATAACTCACCAGATTTGGAGCCCTATACGTATTCAAGAGTCATTTTAACCACAAAATCTTTATTCAGGACTTTCACATTTCACCTTCCTCCAGCCCTCCAAACTTAATGATAGTGTCACATAATAACCCTTACTTATGAAACATCTGTGGAAAAGCAGCTGGTGTTTGTAGCTGTCCAGCAATGATTACTTGCTTACTGGCCATACACGGAAGAGAAGCCAACACTTACAATGCCAATTGAATTCCACTGATCATTCTTACAAAATTAATATATTATTGATTGTTATGACTGGCTGGGAGACTATTACTACTACTACCTGCTATTATGATGTCTGGACAGTCTCCAGTGTACGCCCCTCTTTTCTTAGCTTTGCCAAATTTGACTATTTGGGTGGAAGATTTGCATGTGGGTCTCTGCACATGGAAAATTTAATATTAAACAGTTCAGCTTTCTCTTAAGATTTTTTCCTCAGGAAAACAGATACTGTTTTTGCAAGTTTGAAAATGTTAAAATATGTTGGTGATTCAAGGCAGAGGGAACAAGAATTGGACATTGTGGGTTGAGGGTGGAATGGAAGGAGGAAGATGGGGGAGAGGTGACTTACGTTGGAGGGTGGAAAAGTGAGAGTGGGAGCTAGAGTGTGAGAGACTAGGACTGGCTGGCCAAGATGACGGAGACTATGGGTGGGGTAGAGGCTGGGTCTGAAATGAAGAAACCAAGGAGTACTATTTGAACTTGTGACTGGGATAAGAAGATGAGGAGCAGAGTGGGGAAGAGGGAGATGACTGTGGGAGGCCAAATGAGGAAATGGAACTGGGGCAGCAATCCAGGCATCTGGGCAGAAGGGGTTGTGCAGAGAGGGGGAGTACAGAGGAACCTGTGCTCACTGGTGCACTCATTCGTCCATGGTTTTGAATGAAACCCAGGCTCCCTAGTCCCACCACTCCTCATCAGCAATATCCATGAAACCTTTTAGTGCTGATCCATGTAGGGGATGACAATGCGTTAATACTCTCAGTTCTCTTCAGAGTTCAAGTGAGAGAATGCTATTTTGGATCTAAAGCTAACGCACTAACTGATGACCCATATGGTTGTGCCATATGAGGGCATCTATTATTTTTTTTTGTTTGCTTCAAATAAATCCCTAGAAATTACACAAACACACAGGGCACGTCTACATGTGCACATTTAATGTGCATTAGCCCAATTTAAGGTGCAGTAAGGGCACATGTCTATGTGTGTGCACCCTTAATGCATCTTAAAAATGGTGATTTAAGGCTATTTGAGCCTAAATTTGATAGCTGCATGAAGCATAAAGCCATCAAATTTGTGCATAAATAGTTAAATTGCATTAGCACATGTGTAGACACGCTAATGCGCATTAATGTGGTGTGTGTTCATTGACTTAGGACTAACTTGAGTCCCAAGTCTCTCTGCACACCAGTGTTAATGCGCATTAGCACATGCACATGTAGACATGTGCCTAACTAACTTTAATGCTCATTAGGCTAATGCACATTAAGTTTAGGCATGTGTAAAAGCATGTATAGACATGCCCACAGTGTATCAAAAATTTGCTATTCAGGTTGCTAAGTCAAGCACTCAAAAATTAGGAAATGCCACAATTAATGCTGTACAACTTTTACAACATGTTATGATACCATTTTTTAATTTCAGGATCATCCCTCAGGATCATATTCTATTTTTTTACCTTGGACTCCTAAATTCATTGCACAGGCTGAACCTGCTCTAGGGCTGCATCAGGTCAGTGTACTGCAGAAGGCTATTGGCTTTTGACCCACCTCCCCATCTCAATTATTGTACAAGTTGGAACGTGTGTAGTGAATGAGTCAGGCAACTTCTAGAAGAGAAATGTGAGCTCTGCCTCTGCCACAGAGAGTTCCCAAGTGAAGTTGTTTAAACCAGACTGTTCACAGGTGGTTACTAACTATGCACTCCTCCTTTTGTGACCAGACAATTTGAGATCCTAGGACTTGGATTACAGAGGTGGTAAGCAGTCACAGCTGCAGCTGAATTCAGTGGGAACCATGCTTTGAATGTGCAAAGTTTTATATAATGCTAATTACTCTTTAAAAAAAAACCCTCAGAAAACAAATTGCAAACCAGATACCCAAAATGAGTTGACCTTAATCTTGTGCCTCAGTACCCTGTCTCTAAAATGGGAATAACAATACTCCTTCACCTCACCTCATGTGGGTATTCTGAAGACAAACTAATGGTAAGCACCATAGAAAAGCCCATGAGGAAATTAATAGGTCTGTCCCTGAAGCAGGGCTTGAGTAGTGTATAGAAAATAAGACCAAGAGGGACCAGACATTCAGCAATGGGGAGAAGACAAAGTATTGAATAGCTCTTGTTTAAATTAGCACTATCCATCCCATGCCCTGAATAAAGCAGGATGCCTTGGGGAAAAAATATGTAACGAAAGACAAAATCACAATGCACACAGACACACACAAAGCCTACAGATAATCAATAATATTGCACAGGCAACTGTCACCTTGACATTTCCTAAATGTTGAGCATTTAACTTTGCAACCTTAATTATATTCTGTTAACACAGTTTCTGTGTGTAAGTATGTGTGTGTACATATACATGCACAGAGATTCTTGCTGGTGCTTATAAGTAAAAAAAAAGAATGGTCTACAGGGAAGTAGTATAGTAAATGTGGCTTGACATATTATGCTTATGGAGGGAAAAGGGAGTAAGTGTTAACAGCAACAAGATCATTTTATTACCTTAGCAGCTATCATGCCCTATCACTGCTGGAGAGGAGGTCTTTCTAATGATGACTGACAGCAAGGAAGCTGCTGAGAGCTTCAAATAGGATGCACCACTTTCAAAGTAAGAGGGATCCACTTAGACTGAAAAGATACTGCCTGTGCATTGTTAGACAGGGACAAGAACCAGGGATGCTTTGTGTAGAGGGAAGCTAGCCTGTTTTATGGAGTGCAAAGTTTTCAAGGAGAATCCTGGTTACTCAAACTTCTACACTTTCTGTCAGCCCCTGTGAGGCACTCACAGAGCAAGCTGGACATGGTTCTTCAGAAGTCAGTGATGGCATGAGCCCAAAGTGGTCAGCTTGCTTTTGCAGGCCTGTTTTGGGGGGGGTTTGTAAACATATTGGCTTCCAATTTTCTTCTCACGTACGAATGGTTTTGCAGCCTCAAGTTTCTAGACAGACCATGTTTGAGCTACCTTGTCCCCTGGAGTGTGCTGCTGAATAGCTAGTTCACTTTTAGACTCTGGCTTGCCACTTTTTGCTCCCATATTGAATGGAACTGCAGATCTCTTTAATGAGGCGAGTCTTTTCAGTCTAACAAGACAAAGGCAAAACAGGAATCTAAGCTTTTTGCTGTTGGATGCTCCTCTTGACTCTCTGTATTGTTACCAGGGGAAAGCTTTCTCAGGTTAGGCTGCTACTAATTCTGTTTTGCAGGGTGTTTCAGTGCCTCTTTCTGGTCTTTTTTTACCTTTCAGATGTCACCAGCCTCACCTGAATTACCTTCCAAATGGGATGGTGCATAGTATTTGCTGTCACTTTCTATATGGTAAAGAAGGGTGGTTTCAAAATAAGTGAAGATGGGTTTCAAAGGTGGATATTCAAGGAAGTGTCCCACTTTAATAATGGTTCAGGTACAGCTAGAATTAAGTAGAGACCTCTTCAGGACTAAGGCACAGATTGCAGTAGAAATGGGAGATGTTGTAGGAAACAATATACAGCACCTCAAAGGTACTTCAATACCTTACTGCCCATGAAGGTCTGGACCCAGGTTTCCCTGGACCATAAATCAAATTTGCCAAGCCTGAGTTTAATTTACATGTAAACCCTGATTTGGGTTTCAATTTCCTACTTCTTTCCCTGTTCCCACCAGTCCTTCCTTCCCATTCAAAGCACTTTAACCCTTTTGGAGAAACACTTAGATTTACTCCTAAAGCTGCTACATCAGCAGTGTCACCCTCCTCTACTGGTGAGGATATGGATATGTACCACATCCCATGTTCCACTGAACTTTTGTACAGTATTGAAGGACACCAAACTAAATGTATGTCCCTAAAATACAACACATGTGGTGCATAAAAAGTTAAAGTGTTTCTAATTCCTGTTTGCTATATTTTATTGTTTTCTATTATTAGGAACTTACTGAAGTGACAGCAGAGGCCTAAAGGACCAACCTCAGGCCTAGAGTAAATAAGTGACTTTCTACTGCACTGTATCAACTCAGGGTAGGGACCTTGTCCAATGTCCTCTCTGTCTGTAAAGGACCAAGCGTGGTGCTGGTCCTACTGATAGCAGATTAGTATTGATGTTAGTTCAAACTTTGCACTGGGTTAGAGTTTGGGTCCCTGTTTCATGTAGCATTGTGAGGGCTATAAACACTGAAAAAGGGTTTCTGATGGGGGAGGGAATGTTGCCGAGCCTTTCTCAGAGTTCCCCAGTGATTTTTCCATTCATTTTTCTCAAACGTGGTTTCTCCTGGTCACCCACTCTCCAGTGCAGGTAGGTTACATTGAAGTCCTTCATCAGCTTCCCTCACTGCTCCAGTCCAAGGGAATGCCAGATAGTGATTAGGGTCCTTCCCTCCCATCCCTAAAAGTGATTCTTTGTAACTATTTAAAAGTTAACTGCTGCATAGTAAAGAAATGGGATTAAGGGATTACAAAATAAAATTGGAGGTGACCAAGAAGAAGATCCATGGACCCTGAATGACATGAACAAGTTTTTATAAGAAAAAAAAAGTTTAAAATAGGAGCCTGAGGAAATTCTCCAGGGAAGCCCTCTCATTGCATCAGGTTTTCCTTAACTTTCCAAGCCTTTGAATTTGCTTTCAAGCTACTTGTATTTTACAGAAGGGTTGAATAAACAGGCAAGAAAATTGCTACTTGTTTCTGGACTATTGCTAAGTTTCTGCCTATGTGGCATTCAGGTGTTTTTCAAGTGACTCTGGCTTCTCCAGGAGCGTGGCTGATCCTCACCTGGCTTTCCAGGGACACCCAGTACTTGCAGGAGCATGAGAGGGTAGGGTTCTTCCTCCAGCATACTGTCCTGCAGGACCATATAGGTTAGCAAGTTAGCAATAATGCCTGTGTGACATTATTGTTGCACACCAGTGCAGAACCTGGTAAAAATCTTCCCCTGCATGCAGGTTCATTTTTTAAAATCATCCCTGTATTTAGCAAAAGGTGTCCAGTCCTGCAAGCGTTCAAGCAGCTCCATCTTGTCCCCTAAAGAAGGTGATTTTGAGTAACCTTGACTCTGAGCAGCCCTTCTTCACTTCAGTGAAAACTGCATTTCATTGAACTTCATGAGAACTTTGCCAGTGACTTTCATGCAACAGTGTTGGGCCTACACAGATGAAATAAAAAAATCAGGCTGAAGGCTGCTGACTTTCCTTATGGCTCTAATTACACTAGTTTGAACGGGGCTGAGAAGGCTAGAGGGTAACCAGGACAGTGCAATCAGGGCAGCCACTCCAGGCACTGACTTGGGTGGGGCTGGAGGGGACGATGCCAGAAATATATCAGCTACTGCCAGTCACACAATCATGCCAGTGGCATGACAGCAACCAGAAGTTGTTGCTGCCCCCATACGTCTCATGGCCCCAGGCACCCACCTGCTATGCTTCTGGGAGAAAGAGTTGGGTACACAACAGCTCCCCAAATGTTTCATTTATGGGGATTATTATTGTATCATCATAACACAAAACTACCCTAAGGACAGAAGGACTATTATGCTGAGTTATATATAGATGCAAAGCAGGATGCAGTCTGCCCTGACGTACTTATAAGATGCAATACATAGGGCCTGGTTTAAATCACACGCCCAGCTTGCAGCATGGCCACCCATTTTATGAATAGTTATAAATAACAGGTCATTTATTTCCCCAGACATGTAGGAATGTATACAGTGAGCTTTACTATAGGATAGGTAAAGTGGCACAACACCAGCCCAGCCCCTTGGTCACACCACCTCAGAAGACCACTACACAGCACACACACAAGCATGACAAGGTTCTCACACAATTTTATTTGTCATCCCCTTTCCTTTCCCCAGAACTATGCAGGACTGAGTGCACCCCTCACAAGCTGAGGAAGGCATCAATTCCTGCAGCAATGTCATCCTTA
>NW_017729032.1:217685688-217692266 GCF_001723915.1 Gavialis gangeticus
CATGGCATCTCCTTTAATCTTGGAGTTCCCCCTGTGCACCCCCACCACTGCTGACTGGCAGAGGGAGTAGGGGGAGCATGGGCACAGGTTTAAATATGCCATGGTTTTTGCCTCCTACTGCTGACTGGTGGAGGGGCCCTAGCAGCCCTGTTGCTTGCTGCTGACCATACAGGAGGCAAAAACCATGGCATATTTAAACCTGTGGTTTTCACTTCCTGGTCATCAGGAGCAAACAGCAAGCGCCAGGGCCAGTGGGACCCTTCCTCTGATCAACAGCAGGGTCACACGGGGGAACTCCAAAATTAAAGGTGCTACCACACTGTGTGTTGGACCTATGATTTAAATCAGACCCTAGCAATAAGTGAATTTAACAGTAGAAGGAAAGGGTGTATGCAAAGGAGAGGCAAGCATAGTGGTAGTGACATCAGAGAATAATGCAACTCCTGATCAATAGATAATCAGTTATTTTTAATAGTTTTGTATTTTCTTGATTTTGTTTTTGTTTCTGTTTTGTTCTATTTCTGTTTTGTTTTCTGTAACTTGGTTGAAATTTGTAGGTGTTGGACATAGCCATACAAATATGAATGCAATGTAGTTTATTCATATAAATGTACTAAGTCATTATAGTTAAAGTGGAACAAAAACTGTGCCTAGACATGCCCTCAGTTTCTCTCATTTTGTATACCTATATTGGTGGAAGTTGATATTTGGTTACTGTAAACTAAAATGTTTGACACCTGCCTTATATTTTTATCTCACAGCAGAATTTGTCCCAGAAACTCCCATCAAAATTAGTTTGGGGTCTGCGTATCCATTGGCCTGAACTTCATATAGTTATTTGTACCAGAATAGAGTGTAAAAATGGACCTTGTTGATGGAGAAGGCTTTTGTACTCGCTTTACACTGATGTATTCCAGATGATTCCAGATGATATGGAAAGTGCAAGATGATGGGGACTGTCTTACAGTACGTTGTGTTTGGCCAGATTGGATCTTATTATGGTGCAAACATTATAGGAGTTTGTTGGTGGACTCTCTAAATATTACCTGATGATTAGCTTCTGCAACCCTGTTTATTATTGCTGCCCTTTTCACACCATTCTGCTAATAGCTTTAAATCAATCAGATAGTTCTCCATTAAAGTTATTGCTACAAATTTACTGTGCCCTCCAACTTTATTATTGTAGTTATTAGTGTGAATCTGGAGTTAGACCTTTAAGAAAACTCACCAAGGTATCAATTGTTAACACAACTCTGCAACTAAGATAAGAGCTAAGGTCATGACCTTATAATGGTCAACCAGCCTATTAGTTTAGCAATGTGGGACTCAAATGTCATTCCAGCAGCTTGAATTTATTACCCAGGAAGCCCCTTACTTGACAATGACAGAATAGTCTACCAGCTGGTAAAGTCCCCTCTTTTTAAAAATAATAACTACAAATCTGCACTTAAAAAGTTAGCTTCATGCTCTTTAAATGCTAGTGTGACCTGTGTTGAATAAGGAGGCAGGACAGAGTAGGCAGAGCAGGTACAGTAAATAATCCAAACCTAGAAGATTGAGGAGGGGAAAAAACAAGATGCCAATCAAATTTAAATCATCATCCCATTAAATAATGGTTTTTCATTGCAACCTTACATTCCACATTTTTCAGATATTGTGATTATGCCTTCCAGGGAATAAATCCTGTCTCTTTATTTTTGCCCCCACTGTTAATTTGTGATATTCGGTGATAATTTCAGTTTTAAAAAAAAACTGCCCAAAAAAATCTTGCTGTATTCAGTCCCCTGAGAATGTTGGGTCGAGTTTTTTGATCCCTGTTGCTCATTGATTTGAGGGCTGATGTAGTGCAAGGGGTCCTTATTAGTGGCGTCTGTCACTGCTGTAATGTTTTTGTTATTTTTCCTCATTTGTTCGCTCTGACATCATGTCATTACAGAATGGTGCTGTTCAGGCCCTGCCTTGGCTGTTCGTTAGCGTGTGTTTAATGAGCAGCTTAATTGAGCTGTCTAGGAGGCCACCTGTCACCCTCCGGACTTATTAACATACTAATGGCCTGACATTGTATTCTCTGACAGGCAACAGGGTTTACTGATTTGATGTCTGGACATGGGGATTTTATGCAGGAATGAGAGAGGATATTGGGAAGGAGGTTTAAAAACGCAAATTAACTCTTTGGTATCTATATATTTATGGCTTGCTTGCAAAAGTTCAACACTGTAGCAACGGGTAGGAGCAGCTCTGCTTAGCAAACCACACTTTATCATTGCAATTGCAGCGCATTTCTTCAGGAGAAAATATGCTTAGTGTAAGAAGAGCAGGCTTTATTTCTATTACAGTATTACTGTTGTTACAGCTTCAAAGGATAAATCTTCTTAAGCACAGAGGAAAGTTTTGTGACTAGTCTTTTCTCTACTGTGGCTAAACAAATGAAAGGCAAGAAATTTCCAGTTAAGGGATTTAAGTGCATTACATTGTTCCCACCTTTTAAATCCAGATGAAGACATTCATAGCCAGTGAACACTGTGCTGAATTGTAAAGGTTCAAAGACATGGCTTAAGTGCATGCAAGTTTAATAAAAACACTTGTTTTGTTTTTTGTTTTTGTGGGGGGTTTTTTCCAGCAGCAGAGGTAGACCTTCTGTTACAAGGAAACTAGGGTTACCAAGCAGATAACAGATCCAGATGGGATGGCTTAAAGTCCAATGCTACAGTAAATCCACACCATACACATACTGCACAAACATAAACGGAGCCGTGTTTTTCCATATAAAAGAGGCTTGATGGTAGGTCTTATAAGACATTTGCACAGAACCTTCCCTACAGGGAGAGCCAATGTTAGCCAGCATTCAGAAAAAGCAGCATGAGGAGAGCCCATCAGGAGGAGCAGAACTTCATTTCAGCCCCAGGCAGTTCTGTGGTTGGCAGCAAAGCCAGCACAGGAGTCAGCCAAGAGACCAGACAAAAATAAGGAACTAGCTAGGGAGCCAGCAATAGCCCCAGATGCCACTGCGGAAGAAATACATTCCAGAACTTGGCATTTTGATCCTGCAGCTGCCAGGCATCCTTTTTATGCATGTCTGCAAGTGACTGTAGAGGTGGAGCAGAGGGGAGCATGGCAAAAGGAGCAACAGTCTGCCCCACTGCAGAAGGAGAAGAAGTATAATTACACCCAATATGGGATGAGATCACATGCATGTCCATCCCTTATGGAAGTACTTTAATGCCATGTTATTAAGCCAAATGTAGTTCTGTGTTGATTAGCTAGTCAAAATTAAATATGGTCAGAAAAAAATGCCATGCTTCCAGTAATAAAACTAAGCTGCATGAGATTCATTCATGAATTTTACCAAATCTTAATCCAGAAAACCAGTTTATTGAATCAGCCGCACCAAAATAAAAGAAGCTAAAACATCTAACACCTGGCTGGGTTAGCTTGTAGACAGGGTTTCGGCTGCTTAGATTACATGCGTTTTCACAGATTTTGTTTTAAGATCATAACACCTTTGAGATCTTGTCTGACTCTCTGTATAACACCGGCCACAGAATTCTATCTAGTGATTCTTGAAGACCTTATCAGCCTCATGTGTGCTTTTGTTTTCTATAGGCTGGATTCTTGCAAATGCACTCTACGGGCAGATGCAAATTAAATCAGGAAGTGAAGAAGCTTGTTTACAAAGGGGTGCATGCCCTTGTGAACACTTGATGCCAGTGCCATGTGGCCTTCACTTATTCTCCAGGAGCTCCCATGTGGAATGTGCAGTGTAATTCTGCACTTACAAAGCTCTAAATGGCTTGGATCTTCCCTACCTGAGAGGCCACTTCTCTTCCTTGCTGTACTGTCCCAGCATGGATCACTGGAGATAAACAAAGAGAATCTGTCTGGACAGAGAAAAAAAAGCTGTTGGTAGGTGTTCTCCATGACAGTTCCTTGGTTTTAGAATTACACCTCATTCCACCTTCTGAAATAGCCTGAATTTTTTGTCTATCCAAGGGGCACTACAGACTCAGTGTTTCTAAGAAGATATCTGAAGGGCATAGAGGATTTATGGAGGAGGTTTACTTAGAAAATGTATGAGAGAAGGGATGTTGCTTTAGTTTGTTTTGTGTTCATCATACATATGAGCAGCAGTGAGAAGTTGACCCCTTTCTCAAAGCCTCTTGCTCCCCGTGATGCTGCAGGACTTGTGACTGTTCAGTACCTTTGCTTTCTTCCTTCTGTTCCCATCTGTCACTGGATTTAGGAGAAAACAATGAACAACCTTACTGATATGCAAGCAGTGTCACTTTCATTTTGATTTTAATGAGACTACTCATATGAGAAGGTTCAGTGTGCATGTTTGGAGAACGGAGGATAGAGTGGGCAACCGTTGGTCCTTCTGGATCATGGTGTATGCATAAGAGGTCACTCAGACCTTTGAGGCATATGCCTAGGAAGGAGTATGAAGGAGTGGAGGCTGTCCAGACCTTCCATTCCCCTTTAGACCACTGAGACAGAATCCAATGGCCAGAGTGAGTCCAGATGTTCATTGCCTAGATGGCTGCAGTTACATGTATGTTTGGGAATCAAATTTGGGTCTCTTAAATGGCATACAAAGATTCTACCACTGAACTACAACAGCGGGGGGATAGGGCACACATGGTGAGCAAAGTATGGAAGACAGGAAGTGCTACTTTAGCCATTATATTCCAGCCATTATACAGATGGGGAACAATGGTTCAGAGAGATTCATTGACAAGGTATTAACTATGACTTCCATAGCCCCAGTCAGGTTGTCACAAAACAGCCCTATTCTCTGGCATTTTTCCTTTTTAATTGTCTTAATTTTGTTAAAAAAAAATAGCTAAACAAGTATCAGTATAGGAGGGAATACATTTATGCATAACATAAATGATCCTGATGAATGGTCAACAACATAGATACAATTGGAACTATTTTAGAACTTACTGAACAAATGTCTTCCCATCATTAGTATTACATGGGTTGCCTACAGTCCCACTCCCAGTTAGCCCATCTTTAAAGATTTTAGCCCTTATCAGAAGATAGAAAATGTGGGACCAGCCTTACTTATGTTATGTAAGGGGTCAAGAACAGTATTTATCCCCTGAACCAGTAAGAACAGTAATACTGTAACAGAAATAAAGCCCAATCTTGTTACACTAAGCATATTTTCTCCTGAAGAAATGTACTGCAATTACAACAATAAAGTGGGGCTTAGTAAGTGGGGCTGCTATCTGTCGCTACTGTGTTGAACTTCTGCAAGAAAGCCATAAATGTATAGATACCAAAACGTCAGCTCTCCTGTGAAATATGAGTGTTCAGTTCTACCTAGAAGAACTTTTACAATCTCTGCTGTCTCCTATGCCTGAGGAAGGGTGAGTGTGCCCACTTGCAAATAAATAAAATTATTTGTTTGCAAATATCTGGTTGGTCTAATAAAAGATATCACCTCTTCCACAAGTTTTGATTCCTAGATACCAAAATTGTTAATGTGTGTTTTTAAACCCCCTTCCCAATATCCTCCCTCATTCCTGTGGCCCCTCCACTTCCAGGGTGCCACAGACATGCAGTGAGTTCTGAGCTCACTAACTGACTGGGTCAGCGTCTGTTTGCAGTCATTGGCAGGAGTGTTCACCTCTGTGGGCTCCAGAGCCATGCAAAAGCAGGTGCTCTGGGCAGACCATGCTCCAAGGGCTCACACAAAATGTATCCAAAGGGGGTGCAACTGCACTGTCACACCCATTCTAGATCCACTCCTGCTTGAAACCACAGGACAAGTCTATCTCCATCCTCTTTATAATCTCTCTTCAGGTATTGGACATCTTTTATCAAATCCCCCTCAGTCTTCTCTTTTTGGCTAGGGACAGACATTACACATAAACTAGTGTAGGCAATCAGAAACTGGTTTAAACCTGTAACAGAATGGACGTTCAGTGCACATAAACCAATTTGAAAATGGCTGAAACTGGTTTGAGATAATCCTGGTTGAAAGTAGTATCAGACTTAACTGATTTGGGTCAAACCAGTTTATGCAGTGTCTGTCCCAGACCCCTTGCTGGTTTAAAATAAACCAGACTCCCCCAGCATCCTGACATGCTGTCTAGGCTGTGTGGGCTCTCTGCTCTACAGCAGGGCTCGCCCCTCCCTTCTGCTCCCTGGCTGGAGCTCTGGCAGAGACTGCAGACACAGCAGGGTCTGCCTGGCTTCCCCCTGCCCTACCCCGCCTTGCTGCTGGCTGCTCAAGCAGGAATCCCCCCCCCTCCAATCTCCCACAGCATGGACCCCAGCCCCACACACCCCAGGCATGTGGTATGCTAGCTAATGCCGAGAGGTGTCTGTATATGGGTCTCTCCAATTTCACTGGGACAGGTAGACAGAACAGAGACCACTTAGGGCTTTTTGGAACTAATGAACAGGTCAGCTGGTAAGCTGTTTAAGAAGAGTTTGAACTAATGGAGAGAGGTTATTGTTTTGCTCATGGGGTGATAAACACTGTTATCAGTCCCCCTGCTGGCTTGCTTGTCTATCAGTTTGCTGCAGATAGTATAAAGAAGCAGGGAGGGAGATTTAAAAGCTCTGTC
>NW_017729032.1:217697266-217703823 GCF_001723915.1 Gavialis gangeticus
TTGCTCATGGGGTGATAAACACTGTTATCATCCACCTGCTGGCTTGCTCACCTGTCAGTTTTCTGCAGACAGTATAAAGCAGCAGGGAGGGATATTGAAAAGCTCTGTATCATCAACAGATACATGCACTGTATACCCCACCCCACCTTGCCTCTGACTGCTAGCAGGGGGCTGGGGTTGGCAAAACTCCCACCCCTTGAACAGCCAGCAGGGAAAAGCCTGGAATGGTGCAGGCAGACCTCCCTAATCAAAGCAGCCTGCTGGGGCCTAGCCATGCTCCCCCTCAGCTCAGCATTGTACAAGGGAAGGGAGGGCTTCTCTAGCACCCCCAGCTTCTAGCCTGAGCCACTGCAGGCATGTGCATGAATTTCCTCAGTCCAGAGAGAATGTCTGTCCAGTTACAAACTGGTTCAACCTAGCCAGGTTAGGCTAACTTGCAAAGATTGAATCAATTCAGGCTTTTTGAATGTCTGTCTCTAGCCTTCCAGACTAAGTAACCCTAGTTTTTTCAGCCTTTACTCATAAACCATGTTTCTCAGGCCCCCCGTCATTTTTATTGCTTTCTACTAGGCTCTCTCTAATTTGTCCACATCTTTCTTGAAGGGTGAGATTCAAAAATGGACACAGTACTGGAGGTGAGGCATGGAGATGCAATATATGCAGACAGAAGTGGTTTATATGCCCACCCATTTTGCTGGCAAAGTGATGTTGGCTAGGGGTTTGACTTTTCAGTCCTTGAACTGATATAACTATGTCACAGCTAAATTGATATAGTCTCATCTCCACTCCCCTCTAGCTGTGGGGAAGAATAAGGTGTTACCTCCATACTTACTTCATGTGATTGCAGGTAAAGCTATACAAACAGTTTTTTCAAGGTTTGGGCTGAACCAAAAAAAATGGAAAAAAAGTTGCCCTGGGCCATCCCAAAACAAAATGTGTTGGTTTTATAACAGAAATAAAAAAAGGAAAAAAAATGTTTTGAGATGAACAATTTTTGAAGGGGAGAGGGGAAGAATAAGTTTATTTTTTTCCTTCTTTAACTCTCCTTTAAAAAATTCAGGTAAAACTTTAAAAGAACAAGTCATTTCACAAGGAAAAAAATAAATATTTGTTTTTTAAATGTTAAATAAAAACATTTCACCTTTTTCAATTTTGGGGGTAAATTCAACATGAAATCACAGATAGTTACTGTTGACCTCAATCTGCTTTTTTCAGTGACTAAGTATTCAATTGGACAAACATTTTTGGCTAGGTCTAGTTATAATCTATATAAACGATCACTTTATCTAAACCTATTGTAGGTTATGTTTGAAATATGTAAATTACCATATAACATGTTTGGTTTCTTTCCCATTCCTCCCACATTTGCATCAACTGCCTTTCTTCCCATTTGTGTATCTAGATGCCTCCTAATTTGTGTCCTTGCTCAGCAAAGAAGGGACATGAGTTGAGCTAACCCTCTGAAAGTGTAGCACTTACCATCTACCCAAGAGCAGGCTTGATTTTACTCATCATTCTGGTCCTGATGCATCAAAAAAGAACTTTAGGTTTGCACCTTGTCCCAGCAAGACGTGGGGCATGAACACATTTTCTACACTGTGTGGCAGCTTTGTTTAAAGCTCTTCAGAGAAAGAAAGCATCAGGCATGGGATGAGAATGGGCATGTGTGAGGAGACATGGGCTGGAATGTGATTCCTTCTCATCCAAATGAGTTGCACCTCTCCTCAGTCTAATGCGCTATACCTCATAACCCAGGGTTGGGCAAAATGGGGCCCACAGGCCATATCTGGCCTGCCAGTTGATCCTGTCTGGCCTACCAGCTGCTGCCAGGAGACTGAGGAAGGAGAGCTGTGCCCTTAGCAGTTCTGCTCTGCCTCAGCCAGGGCTTGGCATCTTATGCAGCACATAGACTCCTCTCCATCCCTGCATACATCCACCCCCCCACCCAGCTTCCTGTTGACAATGTGCAGTCCTGGGCCCACATGGGACAGGATGTGATGCAGCATGCTGAGTAGCTGTCCTGCCTGCCCACCTGCCGTGATGAGCTGTTGCCACTGCAGTGCCAATAGGAGGCAAGTCTATGTTGGCTGCCAGGGGGACTTGGCCTGGAGCAGCTGAACCCAGTTGTCCTGGTGTGATGCAGCCACTGCTGGGAAACTGAGGAGGGAGAGCTGCTCTGCCTCAGCCAGGGCTGGGCACCCTGTGTCAGTGGTGGCACACAGAGAGTGCATGGGGGTGTACGTGCACCCTCTGACCGACTGCGCTTGCCGCTTAGGCAATGGGCGGGGGGGAAGGTGGGAATGCCAGCGCCCCCCCTGCAAGCACTGGCCAATTGCTGTGATCACTGCAGCTGCTTCTGGGAGCAATTGGCCGCAGTGATCAGCTGTTGCAGGATCGCCTGTGGGGGACAGCCCACCCTGGTCGGCATGACTGGTCGCAGGGGGGGCACGTGCCCCCGCTGACTAAGGCGGCACCAGTCGCCCATGCCCTGTGCAGCACACAGATTCCTCTGATCCCCTGCATGACAGCGGTAGCAGCAGCAGCAGCAGCTTATTGCAGGGGGCAGGATGGCTACTTGGTGTGCTGCATCATGCCCCATCCTGTGCAGCCCTGGCTACCAGCGGCTGCAGTGCCAGGACTGTGGAGCACCAACAAGAAGCCACGCAGGGGTGGGGATGAATGCAGGGGGTGGAGGGGTCTGTGTGTTGCACAGCCCAGCCACAGTTGTGGCAAAGCAGAGCAACATGAGGCACAGCCCTCCCCCCTCCAGCTCCTGGTGGCAGTCAGCAAGTCAGATAGGATCAATTGGCATCTCCTTGCCCCCCACACCTGAACTTCAACAACTCACCAAAACTTCTGAAGGGGCCCTCCAGCCCAAATAACTGTCCACCCCTGTCTTAACCAATGCTCTTGCTGCTACACAGAAGTTACTTGGCAGACATGAAACAACTCACCTGATGAAGTCTGCACATTTCCATTCATAGGTGCTTGGTAATCCACTGAAACTTCTCTATTACATTCCATCTCGCATAAATCAGTCAATCATAAGCTCCAACAATGAGTTACATAACATGCAATGTCTTTTCTAAAATAAACTATATCTTTTTTAGATATAACATGTTTGGTTTCTTTCTCATTCCTCCCACATTTGTATCAACCACCTTTCCATTTGTGTATTCCAAGGTTCTGTTAAGGTTCTTCTGCATGAATCCATGTCTGTAATGTAAGATGACATGGCACCCTACCAAGTAGGAGGTGCTGGCTTGCGCTCAGGATTTCAAAGCAGCTTTTGTCATAAGCTGCTATGGTTTTTGGTCCACAGGCCTTGGGAACATATGGCCCTACTGCTTAACATGCAAATTAAGGAGAATGGAAATTAATACATAAATACTATTCTTTAACTTTTCATAAAACATTTTCGCACATGTATTTTCAAGCTGTAAAAGAGCTAAAGGGCTTTGTTGTCAAATTAGATTCTGAAAGAAACTAGAGAGAGAAACTCATTCAAATCACCCATACGCTTTCTCTGGTAAATTATCTGCCCTTTATTTTTATATACAAAAAGACATCCCTCTTCAGCCATAATAAATCCTTGCTCTATGTTATCCTGAGTCCATTTCTCTGTTCTTACTATCAGCACAAATGCAAAGGGCTGTCTTTACCTTGATAGGTTCAACCTCAAGCCCATATCTGCGAACTATCTGTATTGCAAACACTGAAACTCAACACATGGCAGCAGTCTAACCTGACTCTGAAAGCTCTGCTGAATTCTGCAGATGTGAGGTGGACTTCAGGCCTCAGGTACAGGAAGTCCATCAGCAGCAATCCCACAATCCCCTTTTCCTGACTTCCAACTCTTATTTCTCTATCTGAACAGCTTTGGTATGTAAAATGAAGAGCTGTGGATAGTTCACATGGTTTAGCCTGGACAAGGACAACCTTAAAACTGACTCTTCAATATCCATTGGGATGCTTCTTTCCTATGCCTGTTTCAATAGGGAACTTATTTTCACATAAACAAAAATATTAAACACAAATATAAAGGGGAAATTATCATGTAATAGAACCTTATTGTGATAAAAATAATAAATATCTGAAGACTGGCAAATTTAAAGATAATGTTACACTTCAAAAACTCTATATTGGAAAATACGGAAACCTAAAGCTAAAAACAATCTTACTGACTTTTTATCCCCATCTTTGGTCTTTTAGCTGTTAAGTATAGGGTGTATCTATCTGAGATGTGTCACAGTTACTCATCTTAAACCTTGACTGGATAGGTAGTCCATCCACCAAACATTGTAGCTGGAATATTAAAAACTTCATACACTTTGATATTTAATTTGCAGTGGAAGACACCTTACAGACCTGTGGCTTGAGAATCAGAGCATGCTGTCTACCACAAGAACACTTCATTACTCATTCAAGGAGAGAAGCCATTGCAGATAGCAAAGAATTAAACTGGTTGTAAAAATTCTCTTGCTGTGAGGAAAGTTTATTAGAAAGTTGGGATGGAAATAATTTATTAAATTCAGTAACATTACCTTGCTCTCTCAGAGCATCTTTATCTGAAGATTTCCCATTTCACAAAGGAAGAAACTGAAAAATTATAGTTTAGGTGAAGTGTTTGGTCACAAAAGAAAGAAGTAGGAATGGAATGAAGTGAAGTCACACAATCATCTTTCTATTCTCCAAGATGAGCTGTTAGTCTTACTATGCTGCCAAAGGACTTTCTTAAGTGACCTTCTGGCTGAGAAGGTGCCAGAAGTATATAATGTATGGGTGATACATATATTCTTATATCTAGTAGGATTCACAGCAATGATGTTTGTTAAATGTAATGCACCCTGCAGGGTAGTATAGTTACCACATAGAGCATGGAAACTGTCTCATGAAAGCTTCGCTTCCACAGAGGCCTTCTTGTTTGAGACCTGCCAGCCTACTGCCAGTCTCTCTGGGTACCCTTGGAAGCTAGCTCAGGTGTAGATTCTAGGGGAAATGAGCCCACAGCTCCTTGGACCAGATGTTTAGGTCACAATGGGTGCATCTACATGAGATGTTTTACTGCATAGTAGAGCTAATTACTGTGCGGTAAGTGTCCACATCTACACATGCAGATGCTTACTGTTCAGTAATTGGCTCTAATCACGAGTAAATATGCTACCTGCAAATGCAAGTAGCAAATTTATTTGTGGTTAGTAACTACACAGTAGAGCACCTGTAGATGCCTGACCAGGAGCAAATGTGCTCCCAGTCAGCCAG
Organism: Gavialis gangeticus; assembly: GCF_001723915.1. NCBI lineage: Eukaryota > Metazoa > Chordata > Crocodylia > Gavialidae > Gavialis > Gavialis gangeticus. The sequence continues at coordinate 217,702,529 of NW_017729032.1, forward strand.
GCAGCAGGGGGTGAGAGATTACTCTCTGCCCCCCAGGAGCAGCCTGCTGCTGGGGTGGGTTCCGCCACAGGAGCCCAGCCCCTGCTCCATGATTGTGGGTCCAGTACTGGGAGATCCTTATCACCCAGTGCCAACTTCATTGTAGCGGGACCAGCACTGAGAGATCCTTCTCTCCCAGTGGTAGCTGTGCGATCATGGAGCTGACACTGAGAAAGAAGGATCTCCCAGAACTAGCCCCATGACTGCAAAGCTGGTGCCGGGAGATAAGGATCTCCCAGCTGGGCCCCATGACCGTGGACTCGGGCTGGGAGATAATTTCCCAGCACCGACCCCACAACCATGGAGCTGGTGCTAGGAGATAAGAATCTCCCAGCCAAGATCCCATGACCAGTGGCTTAGGCTGGGAGATAAGGATCTCCCAGCAACAGCACTGCAACCACAGATCTGGCAATGGGAAAAAGGGATCTCCCAGCCCGAGTCCTGTGATCACTGAGTGGAGCCTAGGAGCTCACTGCTGTTGGAGCAGGGGGACATTGTCCCTGCCTGGGTTCTGGTGGTAGAGCCTGCCCCAGCAGCAGACAGATTGCTCCCAGGGAGCAATATCCTAGCCCCCACCAGGAGCAGCTGTCTCCCAGCCTCTGAGCTAGCACCCAGGGGGAGCTTAGCGCTTCCCCTGGCTGTTGCAGGGGCCAGTTGCAGGGCTGCAGACAGTGGGAGCAGTCTGTTACTAGGAGCAGCAAATCTGCTCCTGCATCCCTGCACATGTAGACACATGCCTGGGAGAGTTTCTCAAGAGTAATTTACTCAAGAGTAAACTGCTCCTGCATCATTTGACATGCCCAATATCTCTTTATTGCCTATATGGCCCCATCAAGGAGCTCCAACTGGCTCAGCTCCAAATGAGGACTTTACCCTTTAAGGGAAAGAATGAGAAGTGAAGTGAAGCAAGGAAGGCAGCCTTTCTAAGAGAAGACAGCATTCACTGGATAATTGAAGTGCAGCAGACAGAGCCTGTTAACCAGAATGGCTAATGCTAAATCTAAGTAGAGTCCATGTTGGCATAGTGGGCTAATCCTAGACATCCATCTCCCTTTAGGATTCATCTAGTCTTTCTCTAAGCTTGTTTTGGGGTCCAAGATGTGATCCTCCCTTTTGCAAGCCATGTTCCCATGCTGAATTTGTTCATCATCCCACGTGGGGACAAATGATGTGGCCAGGGGCAACCCTGATGGCATTATGAAGGATTTCAAGGCTCTGGGGGACAAGCTTAAGGAGACGGGGGCGCAGGTGGTATT
>NW_017729032.1:217708823-217709312 GCF_001723915.1 Gavialis gangeticus
GAGTTTCTCAAGAGTAATTTACTCAAGAGTAAACTGCTCCTGCATCATTTGACATGCCCAATATCTCTTTATTGCCTATATGGCCCCATCAAGGAGCTCCAACTGGCTCAGCTCCAAATGAGGACTTTACCCTTTAAGGGAAAGAATGAGAAGTGAAGTGAAGCAAGGAAGGCAGCCTTTCTAAGAGAAGACAGCATTCACTGGATAATTGAAGTGCAGCAGACAGAGCCTGTTAACCAGAATGGCTAATGCTAAATCTAAGTAGAGTCCATGTTGGCATAGTGGGCTAATCCTAGACATCCATCTCCCTTTAGGATTCATCTAGTCTTTCTCTAAGCTTGTTTTGGGGTCCAAGATGTGATCCTCCCTTTTGCAAGCCATGTTCCCATGCTGAATTTGTTCATCATCCCACGTGGGGACAAATGATGTGGCCAGGGGCAACCCTGATGGCATTATGAAGGATTTCAAGGCTCTGGGGGACAAGCTTAA
>NW_017729032.1:217709323-217752713 GCF_001723915.1 Gavialis gangeticus
GAGACCTTGTTTCCCCTAGCGCCCCATGGCATAATAAGGAATAACGGCCATAAATTGTTAGAGAGTAGGTTTAGATTAGACACCCGTAAGAACTACTCCAGAGTTAGGGCAGCTAGGATCTGGAACCAACTTCCAAGGGAAGTGGTGCTGGCCCCTACCCTGGAGGTCTTTAAGAGGAGGCTTGATGCCTACCTAGCTGGGATCATTTGAGCCCAGTTTTTTCTCCTGCCCAGGCAGGGGGTCGGACTTGAAGATCTACAAGGTCCCTTCCGACCCTACTTCTATGATTCTATGATCATTGAATGAAATCACCAGTTATTGCTTGCGTTGGCTTCTTCCATATACAAACTGATCTGTAGTACTCTTAATGGCCCTTCCTCTACTAGCCCCAGCAGCTATATGCAGTAATCAAAGTTTCCCCTACCCTAGGGTGAAAGCTGAAGCATTCCTTTCCAAGCCTCGCAGCCTGCAATCAAGTCCAGAAAACCAAGTCACACACAATTACATAAGAATTATTATAAAAGACTTTCACATTCTTTTCACAGAGAGATCATAAGATTTTCCCATTTGCCTTATCTTTTTTTTTTCTTCACTTTAGAGCAAAACCTGACATCTTTGAATTCTTCCTGAAAGGAAATTCAGAAAAAATTGGGTTGATTGAGATGGTTTATTTTTACTTTGTCTATATATTTTTATTACAGTACTTAATATACATCAAAATAACATTTAGTCAAAGAAACCATTTCAAAACCAAAAATGGAAATAATACAGGCACGCCGATAAAGATTTTCTTGGTTGATACCAACAGCTGATTGTTAAGCAACCATATCAGCTGATGCCGATTCAATAACCAATTTAAATAAACCTTTTTTTGGTACGCTTCAGCAGCCTCCTGTGTCACATGCATCAGCATCCCAGCACTTAAAAATGGTGGGGGTGCTTTTAAGTGGAGCAAAGCTGAGCAGGGTGAGGGCGGATGTGGGCTACCCTTTGTCCCAGGAGCCCCATGCTAGCTATGTGCCCTCTGTCCACCCAGCAGCAAGAGGAACTGCTGCCAGATGAGCCTAGGCACGCAGCTGGTGCAGGGCTCCCAAGGGAAAGGCAGCAGAGCAGAGAGCTCTGAGCCCACAGCAGGCAGCTCATATCTTCCCTGTGCACAAATCTGGGTGGGGGGAACATGCCCCCCATGCACCCCCTGGGGGGTGCACACAGTGGTGGGGAGCTGCCGCCCTGCACACCCCATGGATGAGCTGCCCATAGCTGTCTCCCACTCCCTGCCCTGGCTGCAGGTCCCATGCACTGCCCTGGCTGGGTAGTGCCCCAGCCTCTGCCCCACTCCCTCCCTCACCATGGGGACCTCAATCTACCCTCCCATGCCCATTCCCTTTCCTATGCTCCTTCCCCTCTATAGACTTACCTGCAGGGAGCTGCTCTCCACTCTGCCTGGCTGTGTTCCTGGCCACATGCACGTGGGCAGCTGCGCACATGTATATGGTACCCCTTGCATCCTGGCAGCCTGAAGTAGGACCCCCTGCAGGCTGGAATGCTGTCTGCCATTTCCTGAGGGAACCCAGGCATCTGGGGGCCCCAACCCTGTGTGGGAGAGGGAACCCAGATGTCCAGGGCCCTGGCCAGGAAGCATAATTATTGGTAAACATTTTCAGCTACAATGGCCAAAAAAAGCTGATAGCTGATAATGTCATTTCCCTTTTTATTGGTACTGATCTGATGGGCAACTGATATATCAGTGCACCTCTGATAATTAGTTCTACAAATACTGACAAGATTTCTTTTGATGTTAACAGATTTTTTGTCCTTTTTTGTTCTTTTTTGAAACAAGATTTCAACAAAAAGTCACCATGATTTTGCCAGGCAGTTCAGCTTCCAGAACTTGCATTCTTTGATGGAAAATAGTTCTGTTGAGTTTTCTTACCAATTCCAATTGTTATCATGTGGCAGTCCCATGATTTAGGGAAGGTGATAGGCAGTGATAAGAAGGTTGCTTTGGGGCTCTTTTGATCCCTGACAGTTTAGTGTTTCAGGTGGTATTGTTGTTTTACATATAACATTGATGCATTTCTTGGCTTTGATAGCTGCATTTTAATAAATTAGAAAGTGCAGAGCAGCTACCAGCAGTCATTGTTGTTTTATCTTTCCTGTTACCTTGACTGGTCTGAGCAAAGTACCAGTGGCTACTCTTACTCTATGTACTAAGGCTACCCCTTTACCTCACATGGCCAGATCTGCCTGTAGAAGCACAACAGTAGGAGTTGGAGAAGAATGCTAGTAGATAACACCTTTGAATCCCTAAAAGGCAAATCCTTTAAGAACGTGGAAAGGAAAATAACATATTATTTGTTCTTGAAGAGAGTGAAAAACCAGGAAAGAGTTAGCTTTATTCTTGAGAAGACCCAGCCAGCAGGTGTGAGGGATCCTCTAAATAAGGTAGGGCACAGCTGGAGTCTTAAGAGACCTCCCAAAAGGGGAGTGAGGAGAGAGAGAATCAGGAAAGTCTGAGAGAGAGTAATATTATTGCTGGAAGGGTGAATGTGTGGAGTTAGAAAGGAAGGAACCACATGGGGGGGGAGCAGTTTCTTTATGTTTGCTGGTTGTTCTTTTGCTTTAAGAATAAATTCAGCTGAGGGAGCTGATTGTCCTGACCCAGACTAAGAAGCAGAGCTTGGGTTCCCCATGGATATGGGCATAGTCAGTTTTCCACTCTCTCCAAGGACAAATTCCCTGGAGAACTATAGTGCCTGAAGCCCTGGTGAAGTAGCCAGGTGAGCTGTAGCATCTGCAGCTACAACTCTAGGTGCAGCCATGGAGGAAGCAAGAAGAGCAGTGGTGGTTTTACGTCATGACTGCAAGAGATGAGGCATATAGGTTAGTGCCATGACTTTGTGTGGGGGCAGGTAGGATCCCTATGAAGAGGGGGCTAGAAGGTAACCTAGAGGCATCCTTTGAGACTTCTGAGAGTGCTGACCTGTCAGTGGCATTAGAAGTCGTAGGCCATCACATTAGCCCTCTGCCTAGCAGGGAAGTCTCAGGCAGTTGACCATGAGAGCATAGCTGCCTTGGCAAGGGGTGGTAAGATTCTTAAGAATGATATATTGGACAACCTAGTGCTTACAGAAGAGAGAGGGGATGTTTCACCAAGGCTTGTGACCTTGAGCCATTGCCTCTTGATTCAATGTCTTTGGCCGTGTGCAGACAAAACGAGGGGTGTGTGTGCATGCCACTCTAAAGCAGGCTAAATGCTTTTGCACTGCTTTAATGGTGCTGGTATTTGCACACCTTGGTGGTGTATAGCATGTTAATTCCAGCCGCTGTAGGAAATTTGGCAGCATAATGTGCTTTAAATGACTTAGGGTGCAGCAAACTAAAACTCCTCGGAGGAGTTTTAGTTTGCTGCCCCTACAGCTGTGGAGTGAAGCAGTGGGCTCTGTGCAGCTCAGGAGCTCTGAAGAAAGCCCTGCAGGCAGCTTGGGCTTTTTTTCTCCCCCCACCCCAAGCCTGCCTGCCTGCCTGAGCTGTGTGGGGGCCTGGTGCTTCCCTCTGCAGCTGTGCTGCCCCCCTGGTTGCCTGCAGGTGGGTGCCACCTGGGGAGGGCTGCTGCTGCCCCGGAGGGAAGCACCAGCCCCACCCCTCAGCCCCGAGACTGCTCTGCCTGCTGGCAGCTTGCCCTCCCCTCCCTGCCGCTGGAAAGGCAGGTAAGTGTGGGATGTGTGCTTGACACAGGGTGGGTGGGGGGTTACTTTGTCCTAAATTGAAGCAGTGGGTTTAAAAACCCACTGTTTCAATTTAGGGCCCTATTTCATCTACATGCCCCCAAAGACTGAAGGCGGAGACATTTGTCAAATATAGTGGACCTAGTAGCCTTGGAATAATTTTGTTATATTTCTGGCAGGTCCCAAGGAATGGGCCTGTCCCTATCAGGTGTCTGGCCTGAATTAGGTGATTCATCTCAGAACTTAATGGATACTGCAGAAGCCTGTCCAGGATGCAGATGAGCCTAAAACCTACAAGGAGGAGGCAGGAGGCTTGGTTTTAGGAGTGGCTCAGATCCTGATGTGAACCCAGCGGAGAAGACTGACATTTCTTATTTGGCTTTATTTGAAGGGAAGAGCGACACCAGTACAAAGGCCCTCCAGATGGACTATAGTTTTGCCCACCCATCACCACCACTGCCACTGCCCTGGGCTAAGCCCAGCCCCTAATGCAGCCCAGCTGGAGCAGGACAGGAGGTAGTGGGAATGGGAGGGGTGGGAACTGGGAGTTGAGTGGAAGGGAGCAGGACATGCCTCTGAGCACAGAGGGGGAAGGGAAGGAGGGAATTCTTTCCTTCTTTGAGGACTTAACGTCCCTGGCTGCTACTCCTGCCACGTGGTTATAACACTGCACTCCCTAGGGCCCCTTCATTCTGCTGTGTCCCCTTGGATCTGCCCGTAGACATGCGAGTCTGAAGTCAAGCAGAAGGTAGGGCAGGGTGGCACCTTAGAGACTAAACCTGATTCAGGGAGGCCTGAGCTTTTTGTAAGCAACAGCCTGCTTCATTGGGTGCTATGAATAGACGTTTCAGGCCATTTGTAACATCTGACAAAGCAGGTTATTGCCTAAGAAAGCCCAGGCTTCTCTAAAACAGTTAGACCTTAAGGAGTTACCCTGCTCTACCTTCTACCCAACAACAGGTCACATCGTTGCTAGGGCTCTCAGGGTATTACCAATATTTTATCTCATAGTTTTCATGATTAGTAGCCCCTTATGGACCTTTTGTGCAGCATAGCACCTGAAGAAGGTATGATGATCTCTTGTGTGACCTGCTGGTTCACAGGCTATATTATATGTCAGTCTGTGTGCATGCAGTCCATTTATAGAGTCTTATGAAGTAGTTAGCTGCCTACAAAAAGCTTGTGCCTCTCTGAACGAGGTAGTCTCTGAGGTGCTACCCTGTCCTACCTTATACCATTCTACAATATTCAACTTGTTTTTTGATTGCCAGTTTCTTAAAATGACTCTCTTGACCACTGATGATAAGATTTATTATATCTAAGGGTAATCTAAGCTCATAATAAGTTTCAAGATGGAGCACAGATCAGAGGATTTCTTGGAAAATAACAATGTAGAACATGTGTTACACTTTTATAATATTCTCATGTAAACAAAGGACAATAAGACATGTCTGATCCAAATCCCACTGAAGCTGGTGTAAAAGTTTTTATTGATTTCAGCAGACTTTACATCCAGGTAGCAACATGGAATAGATAATCATAGAATAACAGGCTACATTGTGATTATAGGCTGTATGATTGTGGAGTAGATACTGAAATAATTCTTGTGCATACATGAAAAATATAATGAATAATAAATAATGTACACATTTTTAAAAAATTGTGAACCTACTGATGTCCATGAAATCAGTGGTGGTACTCTGATTAGTTTTAGACTCAATAAAATACCAGTAATAAAATCATAGCCTTTGTCATTTGCTGGGTGGTGGCAGAAACCTGTCCCTCAATAAGCTGGTATTGTTGTGCTGGAAGAAAAGAAGGGCTCTTGCTGCCACAGGGGAGCTGTGTATGTGAAACTTCGAATGGCAGAACATGAGTTTTGGTGGCAGATCTACATAGTGTTGACCACATGCCTGTGCACACTCTGTGCCATTGTCCAGGCTTGTTGATATCTCTAGTTTGGGTTATGCAGTCTGGATCTCTCAGAGTCTGCCTGTTATCTACACTCCCTTGTCTTTCTCTATGTCAGGGTTTTGGCATGAATCCAATCTTTGATATTGTCTGTTCTCTACTGTATTGTTTCTTTTTGCCATTGGCCTAATGGTCTCACAAACATCTTCCATTGTTTATTGTTTTGCACTTCATAGGGACTTCACATATTCCTTTCACAACTTTGCAGATGCTTCTTGAATGTCCTAGTGTTTTAGGTTATCATTTGCTAACTGCCTAGCATATTGCTTCCACAGTGTCTAAAGCAGCGGTTCCCAAACTGTGGGTCATGACCCCAAGTGGGGTCACAACATCAGCGGATTGGATTCTGAGGGTGGAAGCTGTGGGTTGGGAATGAGGGGCCATGCTGAGGAAATGGGGCCATAAAGGGGTCATGCTGAAGTTTGGGAAGCACTAGTCTAGAGCCTGAGACAAACTCTACCCTGCCAGAGTATATGGTCACTACAATAATGAAGTCCCCACACAATTTTCCTAAAGATCAGTGCTACAAAAATCTTTTTCCCTCTCAAGTACTTTTGGTAATGAATTAAAATACAGTTTCCTCTTTGTCTCCATCCCCCTTCTCCATCCCTGCAATACTGAGACCTATAAATGAAACACAGGGCATATCTACATGAGCTGCTTTACTGCACAGTTGACCAACTGACTGTGCAGTAAGGTTTCATAGATTTCACAGACATTAGGGCTGGAAGGGACCTTGGAAGATCATTGAGTCCAGCCCCCCACCCAAAGGGCTGGAAGTCAGCTGGGGTCATAGGATCCCAGCAAGGTAAGCATCCAATTTACTCTTGAAAGTGTTCAATGTAGGTGCTTGAACCACCCCCGATGGCAGGCTGTTCCAGACCTTGAGGGCTCAGACAGTAAAGAAATTCTTCCTTATGTCCAGCCTGAAATGGTCTTGCACTAGTTTATGACCATTCAACCTCGTCATCCCTTGAGGTGCTCTGGCAAACAAGCGTTCCCCCAGATACTGGTGGTCACCCCTGATAAACTTATAGGTGGCCATCAGATCACCCCTGAGCCTGCACTTTTCCAAGCTAACGAGCCCCATGGCTCTCAGCCTGATGTCATAAGGTCTGTTTTCCTGACCTCTGATCATGTGCGTGGCTCTTCTCTGCACTCTCTCAAGCTTCTCCATGTCCTTTTTGAATTGTTGAGCCCAAAACTGGACACAGTACTCCAGTTGTGGCCTCACCAAGGCTGACTACAAGGAGAGAACGATGTCCTGGGATTTGCTTGAGAAGAATCTATGGATGCAAGCCAGCATTTTGGCCATCTACACATGCCAACACTTACTGCACAGTCAATTAGTCAACTACGGGGTTAATTTGCTACCTGTCAATGCAGGTAGCAAACTTAACTGTGCAATAGTGACTGCACAGTAGCCCATGTGTAGACAAGTGACCAGGAGCAAATGTGCTCCTGGGCAAAATGGGGTAGGAGAAAAATCCTGTCCCAGCAGCAGGCAGCTCCCAAGGGCCAGGCTCTGAGCTTGGAGCCTGGGCCGAGACAATGTCCTCCTGCCCTGACAGCAGGCAGCTCTCAGCCTCAGCTCTGTGATCAGAGTAGGGGATGGGAGACTGCTCCTTGCCCCTGGGAGCTGCCTACTGATAGAGTGAGTTCCAAGTGCAGAGCCTGGTTGGGACAGTGCCCCCTGCCCTGGCAACAGGCAGCTCCCAGCCCCAGGTCCACAGTCGGAGCCAGGAGCTGAGCAGTGTGGGGACCAGGTCCCTTTCTGCCCTCCCCAACCGCACCCCAGCCCTGTGGGTCTCTTGGCTCCCCACAGTAGTGGGGAGCTAAGCAGTGCCGGGACTGGTGAGGTACAAATGGGGCAGGTAGCGAGCCCCCAGCTGGGTGGGGAATCCCTGCCCAGCCAGGGGCCCACTGCTACCCGCTCTCCTGGTGGGACAGCTCCTGGCCAGCCCTGGCTGAGCAGGGAATCCTCACCCAACCGGGGGCTCACTGCTGGCTATCCCACCTGTGGATCAGGGCAGGGGGCTGGGAAGAGTCCCCTCCCCTACAGCTCTTTTCTAGCCCCGTGTCCCAATTGCTGGACCTGCAGGGTGGGGGAGAGTCTTCCCAGCCCCCTGCTCCCATTGTCCAATTGGGGTATAGGGCTGAGGAACAACTGCTGGGGCAGGGTGCAGCCCAGAGCTGGGTGGGACCTGCTTCAGATGAGGACAGGTCCTGACGAGCTGTGGGTAAGCCCCATGTACACTGGGTGAGAGAGATCTGCAGCAGCAGCTCTCCTACCCCATGCACATCAGGATCCCCCCTGATGTGTATGGGGCCAGAAGACAGCTGTCTTCTGGCCCCATGCTCCTTTCCCGCCTCTGGGCTAACACCCAGGGGGAGTCAGAGCTCCCCCTGGCTGCTGCAGGTGGGCAGAGCAGGGTGCACCCATTGGGAGTAAATCTGCTCCCAAGAGGGAGTATTTTTACTGTGCAGTAAGCCTACTTCAAATTAATTGCATGTGTAGACATGTCTATTAATTTGTAAACAGAAATTTACTCCTTTGTTTCTATACCTATTTTTTTTCTGACCTGGTTTTAACAATTAGGTACGTGCAACAACTGCTATACCTCTACATTGTACCATAATGTATCGATCACTTCTCTTTTCTCTGGCTCTCTAAGTTTAAATTCCTTTAGGTTTAATGTGAGGAATTGGAGTTGAGGCAAAAGGAGACTTTTAAAGGCCATTGTTTGAAGGTGTCATTTTCTGACTAATAGTTTGGAAAGCCTTTGACCAGATGACCATTAAAGGCTCATTTAACTTCCTGTTTTAGCCATTTATGGTAAATTGCAAAACTTTCAAACTTTTTTTTGTAAGGTCTGCAGTGTAGGATAGAAGGGATTGTGGAGGGAAAACGTTTAAGCATTGTTAAAATGCAGTTAGCACAGTTTTTAAAAGGATGTGGAGAAAATCGGTTTACATATAGATCCAAAGAAATGTGTGATGCTCACTTCTAGGTTTTGCTGCTCAGAGTCTGATGAGTTCCCTGTGAGAGAAGGCTCCCACACCAGCCATAGGCTTGGACACAGATAAAGTCTCTCTCTCTCTCATATTTGCATATGTGAACTAAGATATTAGTCACACTGCCAGAAAGCCTGAAGCTCAAATTTTTCAGATTCTTTACAGGGTTATTTTAAATGCCACATCCATTTTTCTTTTAATTTGTAGCAAAATATATTTTCCAAGCCACTTGGCTTTTATTTAGCAAGACAATGATGTTTCTTGCTGAGTCTAAAAAAGGTGGATGAGCTGTAATGAAATAGGCAACATCTTGTGTGCATAATGTTTGGAGGCAGAATAACAAGTCATTGGGAGCTTTAGTCTGCACTGGAAAAACTCAGGAGGACTTTTTCCCTATTGCATTTACAGACCAGTAAGTAACGTTTTCTCAGGTGCTTAGCAAACATTATATTTGTTGTAAGTTATATGCGAGTATCATGTAACAAATAGTAACATTACAAATGTGAAGTCATTTTATCCTTGGATAAAAATGGTAGATACAAAGCTACAAAGAAGTCGCTTATTGAAGCAGAAACTTGTTTGTGGCACAAAAGTATCTCATGATAATCTTGACTTGTGGCCAGTTAGCATGTTGTTTATGATCTGTCATGTAATACATAATAACATACAACAACTTTAACAGTTGCCAGGGACTTTTTAGGGAACAGGAAATTTAAAAAAATCATTTGGTAGGGGTCGAGTTATGATTTTGCTAGAATTACAAGGTAAGTGTCCAGAGCAGGGTCTGGGTATGGACACCATGTACATTGTTTCAAAAGGGCAGCAGCTGGTACTTTCCAAATCATTGTGTGTGGACAAGGCAGGAGTGATACACATCTGGCAAAACTTCTCTAACTTTAACATTGTTTGAATCAGTGTTAAAGTTGAAGCAGTTTGGCACACATGCATCATTTCTGGCCTGTCTAGTAACCATTAGAATGTATTGTTCTAATTCTAACAATTAGACTGTTCATGTGTAGATGAAACGAGGGGCATGTGTGCATGACACTTTAAAGTGCATTGTGCATTAATTATAGTCGCTATAGCAAATTTGCCAGTGTAATGCACCTTAAATGACTTAGGGTGCAGAAAACTAAAACTCCTCTGAGGAGCAAAGCTCTGGACTCTGCGCAGCTCAGGGGCCCTGCAGGAATTCCTGTAGACAGCTTGGCAGCAACCTGGCAAGCCAGGCTCTGCCCAAGAGAGGGGGAAAAAAATGGCAAGCCTGATCTCTTTCCCCCCAACCTGGGTTTGCAGGCTAGTCGACAGTTCTGGTCTAGCTCTGCTGTGGCAAGCCTACTGGTTCCTGAACCCTAGCTTTCCTGGTTCCTGACCCTGCTTTTGTCTTATACTGGATTTCATCTTTGGATTTCCCTGTGGATCTGTTTACTGGCCCTGGTTTGGTTCTGCTTTGGACTTCACCCTGTGGATTATCCCCAGATCCTGGCCCTGAATTGTGTTGTGGGCTCTGCCCCTAGATTTCCCTCTGGATTTGGTAATATAGCTTCTGTACTCTGACCCAGCTCTGGGCCCCTGCTTTCCTTCAGTGATCTAACCATTATGCAAGACAGCCTACACCCCAGTTCCTTACAGCACCGTCTTGCCCCCCTTTTGAAATGCCTCCAGGTGTACATGTGTCCATATGTTCTGAAAATCCAAGGGCTGGTCTATACCACATCAGTACTAGGCCTCAAGGAGAATAAGCTGGAGGCTAGGAAAAGATATTACACATAAACCAGTTTAAGTGATCAGAAACTAGTTTAAACCTGTAATGGAACTGGCTGAAACTGGTTTGAGAGAAACCTGGTTGAATGTAGTATCAGACTTAAGTGATTTGGGTCAAACCAGTTTATGCAATGTCTGTCCCAGACCCCTTCCTGGTTTAAGTTAAATCGGAATCCTCCAGAATCCCAGATGCTTTGCTGAGTGGGGCTCTGCTCTTTACTCCAGCCCAGCAGGACTGGCCCCTCTCCTCTGCTCCCTAGCTGGAGCTCCAGCAGAGACAGCAGGCAGCAGTGTCTGCCTGGCTTCCTCCTGCTCCCCAGTTTCCCTACCACTCCCTGTTCAAGCAGGGATTCCCCCCTCCCCTCTGCCTTACACAGACACCTCTCAGCATTATCTAGCATACCACAAGCTGGCTATGGTCCGTGCAGTGGGAGATGGGACAAAAGCAGACAGGACAGTGTCGGCTTAGGGCTTTTTGGAGCTAATCAACAGGTAGCTGGGTATGTTATACACAACACCCAAGGGGATCGAGTAGGGGGGACCTGCCTGTTGCTGCTGCTACTGTCCCTGGTTGAGCCTGGCTCCCCATACAGCCTGGCTGGAATGGGGCAGGAGCAGCTTTTGAGTTTTCCCTAACACCAAGGGAGCCAGACACAGCTGGGATAGTGGTTGTAGTAGGTAGGGGGTGGGAATAGGAGGGGAAGGAAAGGGAAGGGGAGCATGTACCTGCTTCAAGGGCTTAAAAAAAGTCCCCAGCTACTGCTCCTGTGGTGTGGTCTGGAAGGGGGATACAGCTGTGGCACTGCACCTCTTCTGGATCCACCCCTGGCTAGAATACAGCAGCTCTGCACCCCTTCTGTACAACCAGGCACTCATGAGGGAAGCTGGCACAAGGGAGAAAAACAGGTGCGTAATCCTGACTCCCTTCCATGTGCACAATGAGCCACAACCTGGGCCACGGTGTTGGAGACTTTAATATTTCCAGACTTCCTGATTTTTAGGGATTACTAACAACAACTGTAGAACAGGTTCTCAGGAATGCCTGGCGAAAGGTGTTTGTACCCAAAGCTTGCAAAGAAGAATTTTCCAAATATTTTAGTTGGTCTGATAAAAGATATTGGATTTACCCAAAGAACCTTGTCTGCCTACGTCTTCAGACCAACACAGCTACAACCCATACCCCATTTAAATCAAAACATTTCTTGTGAGCCCATAACTCCACATTAATCTTCTATTTTGTTCTTGTAGGGAGTCTGGGGAATTTTATTATGCTTCTATGTGGACTTCATCAGAAATATCATGCTATTGCCTACATGGTGTTTAATAAATATAGCTGTCTGCCATATTGCCAGACCCTGCATTCATTAGGTCAGTCTGTCTGTCAGTCCTGTTTGAATAACTCTTTAAGAATTTTTCATAAAAATAATAAAATTTATGAACAGTTGATCCCCCTTCCACACAGGACATATCAGTGCTGTTTTCCTCAGTCCACACCCTCTCACCAGAGCTCTTATGAGTCTTTTTCTTATGATGTCAAACATGTCATCTTCACCGTAGTACACCAGATAAAATGACCCTGCCTCCAGCTCCTGACCTGAAACTTACTCCAGGTGAAAAGATCATACCAAAAAATCTATATGGATGTTCTCTGCAGTCACTCATCTTCAGAAATCTTTAAAACTCTTTATGTTACCAGTTGCTGATTTTACTTGACATCCATTTTGAGCAAGGTAACCTTATTCCACTAGGTAATTCTATGCCTTTCTGTTTCTGAAAGCAGGCTGAACTATTTCTAGGGTCATGGCTCAGATCTGTGTCTCTGCAGTGAACTCTGACTGAGGTCATGCATTTAGTCTTAAGTCTGCCTACAACTGAATGGACATTACACTGACCCCTGGTAGAGGAACCAGCACTGAAAACACTGCCCTCCCTAATTAATACTAACTTGTTCTGATCTTCAGACTGGCCAGTTACCATAGCAGATGTCAAGGGCAACTAGGGCAGATGGTCTTGAACCCTGTCCTGCTACCCAGTTTGATGCCTTGAGATGTACAGACTCTTGCTTACAGGTATTTTTTTTTTGTTTCCCACTGATGTTTAATATCATCATTGAGCCAATAATGTCTTAGAGTGCCTGCACCTACAGAGAAAAATGACTAACAGAAAAGATACAGAAAACCCATCATATTCAGATCAGATCTGGGAGGAAGTCTAATGCTAACCAACTGTGTTTTATCTCATTAATTTTCATGTAGCCCCAAAATAATACTGAAAGTACAGAAGAGGAAGACATTTTATTTTAGCAGTAACTGTGATAGTAAATATAAGCTAATGACCATATTAGCATTGTGTTAAAGGCAAGGATGGTAGCACTACTCATTATTAAGGTTGCCTGAAGCTTCTCCATTATTCACTGCTGTTTCACATGGCTTATAACATTGCTAAACGTTAACTGTAGGGATATCCTTTTCCATACTGGATTACTGCCTTAGGAAGATCTTTTTCCCCCTCAAGCATAATGGTTTGGTTGTTTCTGAGAACAGGCCTAACCAAAAAGTTGCTAAACAACATTTTAATCTCTGAAGAGCTCTAGTGGCCTGAAGATTTAGAGGAGGGACTTGAAATGTGACAGCAGGCTGGCTACCCTTAGACTTCTAAGGAAAGGGGTTTGTCACCTCCAGACTGTTGATGTGCACACTGACCTTCTTCGCAGAGCCCTTGCCACTTCCACCACTGCCTTCAGACTCCTCACTGCCATTGCAGTGGCTATGGCAGCTGCCCCTATGCCCTGGACTAGATCTGGCACAAAAGGAGCCCTATGAGAGTGGGTTTGATACCCTTGTGATACAGAAATCATGACTTGCATTTAGCCTGGTTTCATATCCTCTGCTCTGCTAAATGGATAGTGACTCTTCTCTCTCAGATTACTTTTACCCTGGAATAACTTCTGTGGTGCTAACAGAGTTATTTTGATTGCTATGAATGTGAATGCAGCATCAGGCACTCTACTGTTACAGTGCAGGGCTCATACATATGCCACTCCAGATAATTGTGTTGATTTTTCACAAAAGCCTGTAATGGTGAAGCGTGATGTTTTTAAAGACTTAACAAAATACCTATGCACATCCCCATAGTACTTATTAAACTACATGGAAACAAAGATTAAATAGCAAAAGAGTGTAACAGCTGGGAAAATCACAGGAATGAATATCATTATGTGCATCTGGTTTGCAAGAAAATTAAGATAAGGCCATAAGCCCTTAATAAGGCTAGAAATTATAAACATACAGCGAAGAGATTAAGAAAACACTGAAAAACATTCTGCATAAAGATCCATAGAGCGACACACTGATTTATCCTGGGTATGTTATACAGTACCTATCTGGACCCATCATAAAGAGATGCTTGATGGTCTATGCAATGAGCTGGGAATGCCAAGCTTCCTTCAACACAGAGGTTAAGTGTAAATAATAGAGCTGTGCAAAATTTTGACGGACATTTTTGTTTCAAAGGTGTTCTGATGCATTTCGAGCTCAAAACACCGAAACTGAAATGAACCACAAAGCTTTGAAACAAAACGTTTCTAAAATTTTGAAGAGTTTCAAGTTTCGAAGCCAGGCTTGCAGAGAAATACAAACTAAGGAGAGGAAGGGGAAAAGGGGGGAAGGACTGCTCTGGTATTGACATGTGTAGCTGGCCAGTGGCTGTGATCCTTCCCTGAGGTCCCTTCCAATCCCAGTGCTCTGCGGGAGGGATGGAGAAGGAGCATAAAAGCATTGTTTGAAATGAGCTTTGTCAGCTTACTGAGCTGTGTCCTCCAGCAGCATCAGGATCATCAGAAAGGCTCTCACTTCCTACTTGCTAGTCTGTTCCTAGCAAGGGGGATCCAATCCTTTCCAAAATACCCTAATACTCTTTCCTAATCCATTCCTTTCAATTTATTCCTCCCCAAAATCCTCTCTTTGTTTTTGTTATTCTCTGTAGTTCTTTCTCCATGTAAAAGAAATCTGTTTACCCAAACTTAGATGCAGCCTCTTTCCAACAACTAGCATAGTGGCACCAAGGAGATGGGAGCAGTGTCTGCATCCCCTCCAATAACACCTGCCATAATAACAACAACCCCAAGCACCACCACCACAACAACAACAAGCAGCACCAGTATTACGGTCTCCTCTACCCCAATTTCAATTCCCAGCCTGAGCCTTCTAGTGCCAGAGGAAGAGCTGAATCTGAATCTAAGTGCCATAGCAAGGGAAATTCTGGGGAAGGAGGGGGAATCCTCTGAGTTTGTGCTCCACATCCCTCAGGTTTCCCCTAGAGCCTTGTCTTCTTCCCAGAAGGCACTTTGGAGGTGGCTGAGGTAGAGGTTTTGGAGGCAAGTGGCTCAGCTGAGTCTGTTCCTCCTGATGCTGTGCCTCTGCCTGCTGAGGAGGAGGAAACGGCAGCATCTGCACATGCACCTGGACCCTAGAAGTGAGGGGGTAGTGTGGTCTAGGATCATTTTGAGCTGGCAGATGATCCCACATATGATACCTGCCTGTACTGCCAAGCCAAAATCAGCCTTGGCAAGAGAGCAAAATGCATGAGCACCACAGGGATGCTGCTGCATTTCTGCAGGCACCGCCCCCTTGCTCTTGCTCCTCCTCAGCCTGGCACCAGTGAGAGTGTGCCCAAAAAGAAGTTCCCCTCTCCCTTAAAAGCCCCCGTCCCCCCAAAGCAGAGGCAGGCCACCCTGGAACAGTGGGGAAAAGGTGGACACGGGGGTGGGGGGCACGTTCTCAAGGTGAGCAAGGTCACCCAGGGCACTGGGGAGATGCTTGCTTTGGATGGCCACCCCTTCTCCTTTGTTGAGCAGCCAGGGTTCAGGTGGCTCATGGCGCTTGTGGTCCTATCATACAAAGTGCCCTCAGGCACCAGCTTCAGCAGGACGGTGGTGCCCTCCCTGTGTGAGGCAAGCAGGGAGTACTTGAGGCAGTAGCTGTGCAAGGCAAGTCTTCAGGTGGCCTTACACTTCACCTCAGACATCTGGAGCAGTGTGGAGATCACACCTACCTCTCCCTCACAGGGCACTGGTGTAGTCAGTCAAGCCATGAGTTTTTGTATCCAGGAGGTTGATGAAGTGAAGTTCATAGGCTCATCTGTGAAAAGTAGTGAAACCGAGACCTCGTTACAGGGACAATATCAATATCTGCGAGGCATGGGGTATGGTAAGGGGTGGCTGGAGCCATGCATCTAGCCCATAAGGTGTCCCTTTGAGGCACCTACTTAGAGCGGGTCCCAGCAAGGGGTCCAAGAACCTACAGGGTTTAGTGGGGTTCATTAGGACTGTGACTGAGCTGAAGTTCGAAGGCAGCCTCCCTATTTATTATCTTTTCTGACAGGACGTGGTGGCAGGTGAGAAGAGAAGGTGCCCGCAGGGTGGAGCTGGCATGGTTACAGGGTCCTAGGGGTATCACGGACCCTACTCCATGACAAAGTACAGTTCCCAGAAACCCCTGTACCTATCTCCTTGAAACTTAGCAGGCTTCATGGCCTCAGAAGGGGCTACTATCACTGTTTTCATCTGAATCAGGCAAGAAATGACATAGTTATAGGTATTTTTGTGATTTCCCATTATAGCCAATGGGCGAAACGCTGAAATGCGTTGAAACAGTGAAACAGTTTAGGCGGAACAAAACGGAACAGTACTTCAAAACAGTGAAACGAAACACTGTCCCTTCAAAATGGCAAATCTGAAATCGAAATGAAACATTGCCATTTTGCACAGCCCTAGTAAATAAACAGTTGAGCCCAGAATCTCAAAGGTGCTCAGGGACCTAACTCTTGTTGATGTGGAAGTTACAGAGCTAAACATCTTTGAGGATCTACATCCAGATTAAATTGATTCAGAGAGCACCAAGCAGTTTACTGCTGCTTTTTGTAACTATCACATCTAGCGCTGTCAACTTTTCACAACTTTCTACCAAGATAAGCCCATACCACCAACCCCCTTGCCCACAAAGTGACTGGGGAAGCTGGCCAGGACCTGCAAGGGGAGCCAGCTGTACCATCTCAAAGGACCATGTAGCATCCATTCCACTTCTGCTGCAAACCAGGGAGGAATTATGCCCCTTCGGGGGACTTTGCCCCTCAGGAACAGGCTTTAACTTTTAGCCAAAGGAAAGTGAAGGGTGACCGTTGTTTAGAAAACCAATCTGCAGGGTTTACATCAATCAAAACAGAGTTCTGTGATCCTGATTCTCAATCACACAAAGGCCTCTTTGCACTGCTCTGTGACTGTAACCTTACAACCCCCTCATTTGGCAGAGAGCAGGGCAGTGTGGCATCTCATAGATCTCATAGTGGTGCTCACAGACGAGGAGCTGCATGTGCAGAGCTCTCTGAGCTCGCCACCTGGTTGGCGCAAGTTTCTACTGGAGCCATTGCTTTTGTGGGGCTCTGGAGCCCACTGGGTGAGTACCACCACTGTTTGCCCTCCTATTTCCGCTGCTGCTAAATTCAGCAGAGGAGACAAGTATGGGGGACAGCGGGGAAACAGCAGCAGTGTTCATTCCTGGGCTTTGGAGCCCTGAAAAAGCAGTGGCTCTGGCAGGAATTTGCACTGTCCAGCTGGTGAGCTCAGAGAACTCACTGTGTATGTGTGCAGCACAGCTGAACAGTGGCGGGGGTATAGCCACATCACTTTCCTGGATCCACCTGTGCTCAGTAGCAGACTGGTGTGAGGACCTGGTGTGAGGTGACAGCATTCCCACAGGCTTTGTGGAGCATAGGTTGAGCACTGCTGTTATTAACTCATTCAGACAGGCATAAGCTTTCATAGGGCACAGCCCACTTAGAGGCATAGCATCTGACAAAATAGGCTGTAGTCTGTAAAAGCTCATGCCTCTCTGAACAAATTAATCTATAACAGGTGCCACTTTGCCTTGCCTTCTGCCTAACTTCAGACTAAGATGGATAACCCTCTTCATGGGTTGATTGCCATTAGCTGAGGATCATACAGGTTTCTTACATAGTGTATGAAACCTGACAGGGACACCAGAACAAGCCTGGAAATCCTGCTTTTTCTGTAGCTTAATCAACGTATTTGAACCTCACATGGAAAAGAACAAAAACCAATGGTGGTGAACTTGGAATAGGGCTAACATGCCCAGAGTGACTGGAGAGAAAGCTGAACTTTTGGATGGAGCACAATGAGGAATGGTAAGTACTAGACAGGCGATCATGGTCAAGGAATGGACAAAGGTCTCAATGAGACCTTAAAACTCAGGGTTGTATGTACTCTGGGTGGATACTGAAGATCTAATTGCATGCTTTCTAAGCGTAGGGCCAAGTTTTGATACCTGTAGGCATAATTTCTATTCTTCTACAACTATTTCATTTACCAGGTTGTGAAGTCTGCTTTTTTTGGCTGATTGCTGTTTCCCTCCCTAAAGAGAATGTTTTCTAATTGTGCTTTCTGTGTGAGGTTTGGGAAAGCCTTGGAGAACCATTTAGGATAAAAGTTGCTACCCAAAAAACAGAATCACTATATTTATTATATTAGTAATAGTTATCAAAAGCTACGTTTGTGTACTGGAAAATCCTGAAGGTCTTCCAGCTGGAAAAATGCTATTTCATGCCATTGTTTGTACCATTGATAGGATCAGATCAAGTATGTCAAAGTTTTGTTCCATACTGTTCATAAAAATAATTCATTTTACTGAACTATATAGGTTTCTATATGTGGTACCACAAAGAAAGGCCCAGATTCCTTGGGCAACTGTTCTTTTATTGTTTATCATCTTACTAGCAAATTGCCCATCAAGAATAATGTGGGGTGGGCAGGATGGAGGGGTGGGGGAAGCTTCCTAACCCTAGCCCTGACCCTAACCCTAACCCTAACCACCCTTCCCACGCTGTTGTTGCCTCCCAGAAGCAGGGAGGGGGAAAGCTTGACACACTGTCCCCTCTATCCCCCTCTGCCAGCACCCCACACTGCTGCCACTGCCTCCAAGGAGCAGGGCCAGAGAAGCAGGTGAGGCCAGCACTGCTGGCCTCACTCCCCACCCCCCCGCTCCATCCTTTCCATTCCTACCATCATGGCAGCACTCCACCACCTCCAGGGAGCGGGGGCGGGGGGGCGAGGCCAGCACTGGCCTCACTCCCTCGCTCCGTCCCCTCCATCCCTACCATCACAGGGGCGTTCTGCCACGCTGCCACTGTCACCTCCTGTCCGTAACAATCTTGGAGCACTCTGATTGACTGTTTCAGTAACCAATCAGAGTGCTCCACGAGCGTTACGGACAGACAGACAGACGGACTAAGCCCTTTATTATAATAGAATTAATTTAACTGTTTTTATTACTTTAGTTTTGTAAGCTGCCCTGAACCTTTTCAGGGAGTGCAGTATAGAAATAAAATAAATGCATTTGATTGCAAAGATGTATTAACAAGATAAAAGGAAAGTTTGCTTGCAAGACTTAAATTCCCGATATACTTACTAGTTTTTAGGTACTGTAATCAAAAGTACATACTGATGTAGACAGCTCTGAAAATCTCCTGTTGCTTGACCATAAGTATCCCTGTTCTGATTGATTGAGATTTATGACAGTTCCGTTTCCCAGGTGCCTCTTAATTTTTTTAATGGTTGGTTTATTTGGTTGGGCAGTTCTTTAATATTTGTATATTTGAGCTGCTTTGATAGTCCATTTTCTTGTTTATGCTATGAATCAATTTTTAACAAACTCTGAAGTCCCTTTGAAATAACTGTGTGATTTTAGAACCTATTTTGTCCAGCCAATTTTTGAGCCTTAGATTTAGGAATATATCCTGATTAGAAAACAGGGATCTCACTAAAGCAGCCAGCACAGGTAATTATTTCTTGCCTAGTAGATCTCCTAAAGTAATTGTTTCCAGTAAAAGCCACCTATTACAGTATCCAGGCTAGCTAATGCTGCTAATCATAGGGTTATGATGCAAGGAGCCCTTGCTAGGAAAAAAGAAACTTCCGATATGTTCAGCAATTTTATCCCTTGCTGAGATGGCCTAGCAAGTGGTTCTTAGGTTAGGATGCTGAGCTACAACAGAGCATAAAAGTGCCAAAGGCAAAGCAGCCAAGGGGAGTACGGATACAGTCAACTCCTCAATATCCAGCTGTCCGAGCTTCTAAGTTAAGGAAACTGATTGCCTCCAATATATCCTTTACAGACGTCCCAAGATATTAAGAGATACTCCAGGGAAATAGAGTATACAAGGAGTACGCTAATACATTCCCCTGAATTTTCAAACAAACTTAACTTATTGCACTCCTAGCAAATCCCATAATTTTTGGGATGTCCTAGATAGTTTTTGTTTAAATTAGATGGAAGTACATTTAATTTGAGTCTCTCTGGAATTTTACTCCTTTCTCCATATGTCAATTAATGGTCACCATCACAGTTTGATTTACAATGTATTCATCTCTCCAGACTGCTGTTAGTGTTTAGGTGAGAAGAGTGTCTATTTTTCTGTTCTGCCTTTAAGAAAGTCACTGATCCCCAAGACTGTAAAGGGTGTACCTTGACTGACAAATCCTCTGTGGTTACCATCCTTGTATTCTGTGTGAACGTTAATCTAAAATAGTGGTGCACAACCTGTGGCCCATGGGGCCATGTCATCCAGCCCACAGGGCCTCCACATAGGTCCAGAAATTTGGCAGTAGGGCAGTGGTGACAGCAATTTGATGCATCCTTTGGCAATTACCACAGCAGTTAACACTGCCACACTCCCCAGCCAACACATTTCTGGACCTATGGGGAGCCCTGTGGGCCAGATGACATATTCAGGGTCAGACTGGCATGCAGGGTCAGTCCACAGCCGGATTCGGAGCACAAGGACTGGCCAGTGCGGCCAGCCCTCCATGCCAGATTACACCTGCATCCCAAACCTTGGGTTGATCCATAAAAGACCTTAACTTTTACGGGAAGGAAACATGGTAAGATATCCTAAAAGAAAGCAGCAGCAACAATTTTTTCACAACAGTGGGAACAGGGACTGTAGACATTAGCTCACAATGCATGCTGTAAATAAAGGACATGGAGTCCACACTGCAGAGCTGGATGAGCTGAGCACTGTGGATCTACAAGAATGAATGACATTTAATGATATTTTGAAAGGCAGAGGCAAAATCAGAGCAATAAGATGAGCAGCCTAAAGAGAATGTCTGAGATTGTAAATTAAGAAGTATGGTAGTGATGCTGAATGTGCAATTTATCAGGGCTTTTCATTTATTATTATTAACGTGCAGTGACACTGAGGTCCAAGTTGCTGTTATACACTGTACAGACTCATAACGGTATGAGAGAGCCTCTGCCTCAAGGGGCTTACAGTTTAAATAAACCAGGCTGGGAAGGAGGGAGATTGGAAACAGGCAGAGAGAATGGCTTCCCTAAGGTCACACAGCAAGCTCTGACTGACAGACACACACACACACACATTGGCCATGAGCAGAGCGAACATCAAGGCAGTGGCAGATGCAGCTCACTGTTAGATGGGAAGGAAAGCTACAAGATTAGTGACCTGAGGGAGTGAAAGAGAGGTCAGAGACGGGAAGGGACCCAGCTGAATGGGGTAAGCAACTGAGTGTAAAGCCATTCATTCATCCAGCCAGCCCTTTGGTTCTGCAGCTGAACAGGAAAAAAATGACATGTTTACTTGTTTATTTTTCTTCTTGAAATGAAAAACTAAAAACAAAATTGCTTTTCATCTGCATAAAATATTCCATCCTATTTAAAACAAAATGTTTTGTTTCAATCACTTGTAAGAAAAGCAAAGGGAAAAATAAAGGCCTGAAGAAGGAGAAGTAGTAGCAGCACAGTGTCCCATCCCATCCCCCCTCCAATTTTTAGCAGTTCTGGGTCACTCAGGCTGGAGATCCCAATCGAAATCTTGCCTCTGCACGAGGGGACTTGAGCACACATCTCATATCCAGGAGAGTACCCTAACCACCAGGCTACAGCTCAGGGTGTTCATAGGCAGTCCTGCCAATAGCATTCCCAATTTTTAAATAAAGGCTACGCTAACAGAGAGATGAGAGCCCAGCTTTCTCCTCGCTGGGGCACTGGCTTCACCACCAGACTAGAGACTTAGTCTCACCACTGGTACAAAATTTCACACGCAGTGGCACAGCTCCAGCAGAAGGAATTAGAGGAATCCCAGCTCAGAGTAACTATAAAAGCCTAGGTGGTAGACCCCTTTGCTGAAAGATGGGAGCACTACATCCTAATTCACTCCCGGCTGGTAGGGATTTGAATTCATGTGTCTTAATTGCCAGACTATAGACTCATTCTCTGGCTCAGTTACTATTTAAGTAGCTTATATAAAGTGGCACAGCTCCAAAGGGAGAGATTGGAGAAGTCCTATTCCAGAAAGTTTTTAGGGCCAGTGGTTTGGACATGCTCCTTGGAGGCAGGTTCAAGCCTTCTCTGCTAGAGGCGGAAACTGAACCCCGATCTCTTTCATCCTTGGGTGAGCACTAACCTATGAGTAAGAGGGGAGCTGTTGCTGTTGCTGTTTTGTGAATTTATCCCTGAGTATTTTTTTCCAAACTGACTGTTAGACAAATTCAGGTGAAAGGTGTGAAAAATTGGGGGGGGGGGGGCAAACCCACATTTTTCAGTGAATTTCACTGAATTTACTGAATTGCCAAAAATGTTCCTCCATTCTAACTGGGAACATGGCTTTTCCAACTAGGAAGATGCTTACTTTCTTATAATTTACACACCCGTAATGGTAGGCACCACATTCATCCAAGTGTTACACATAGTCTCTGCCTGCGAAGAGCTGACACTTTACATACACAAGGGTAAGAGATAGAAAATACTGTTACCCCCCACTACAGCCAGAGATCTGAGGCACAGAGGGACTAAGACTTGTCCAAGGTCATGCAGAAAGTTAGGAATAGACAAGAAATTAACCTAGATCCCCCTTAGTCACAGCCCTTTGCTTTATCCAGGGCATGTCCCTTCCTCTTGCAATGCTTGACAGAAGAAGGATAAGAGAGAAGTGTGTGTTCAACACAAGTGAATAACAACCAGAGGAGTGGGGCTGTGGCAGATTCCAAGACAGAATTGGGGTTATGGGGTCAAGAAAGAAGCAGTTGAAGTTAAATTGTGACAGGATGTATCCAGCTGTTTAGTTTTTTGTTTTTTTATTGGTTGTCCCTGATGGTGAGGTATGTGCTAATGCTTTAGGACTACTGCTTTCAATGTGCAATTTACAGACCAAAGCCTGGATTCTGCCAGACTTGAACTCTTATGGGAAGGAAACGTGGTAAGATGTCCTAAAAGAAATCAGCAGCAACAATTTTTTTCACAGCAGTGGGAATGGGGACATGAGCTCACAATGCATGCCGTAAATAAAGGACGTGACGCAGCGACCAAAATCTGTTAGTTATCTGACATAGTTATCTGTTGTATTTCCAGTGAGAGAGATCCTCGGTTGGTGTCAGTCAGCAGTGTGGGACTGGTGTTATGCTGATTGACACTAGCTGAGGATTTGACCCACGGGATTGTATTTTTTAAAATCTTTCATAGCATCATACAGCAGGCTTGAGTTATCAGTTAACAATTCCTGCTGTCTTTCAGAGTCCCCTAATGACTGGGATAGCATCTGAGGGTATGCTTTGACAGCACGCTCACTTTATGAATTGGAATTCACGTTGCATTCAGGTTCAACAAGCCTGGAATTAGGCCCACAGTCTTAGTGGCCAGCCAGACTACAAAATAGCTACTGAAATATTTAATCTTAAAAGACGGGTTTTCAACAGTTTGTTGCATGCCTGCTGCCCAGGGGTGAGAGACATGCAGGAAGGTAGGGCATTCAGCAGGCAGATTGGTATGGTAGCTCACACCAACATATGGTTTACTATGCTGAGTTCAGATAACAAAATCCAACCTGTGGGTACTTACAGCCTAATAGCTGCTGAAGCCCCCCTTTATGAAAATTAGGGGTTTTGTTTTTGTGTTTTGCTTTCAGCAGCCTTGCACATATTGGCCCCAGTCTTCATCCCTTGTTGTACACGTCTATCAGGTCTAAATGTTATTAAGCCAGGACAAAAACCTCAGGTAGCCTCTCCCTGCTCCACAATGGCAGCAGTTAGAAAAGCTAGACTCCTGCTGGGAGTAACAAGGCACCCTGTGAAGGGAAATAACCAAGGTCAATGGTGGGGACGCAGGCATCTGCAGACAAGCACTTGCCCCCATTTTCCACTCATGGTCATTGTTGCTTTCCACTGACCAGCTGCCTGCGATCCCTGGACCAAAAACAAAATGGGTAACACAGTCCCCATTCAACTGAGATTAAATGCCTGAAATAAGCCACACCTCTGAACAATTGCTTCCTATAAGAGGAACAGCATTCAATAGCCATGGAGCCCCATTGATCACTGTTATAAAAGAGGTGAAGGCCTGCATGAAAAAGGTTTCACACCGCCCCTTAAACTAGCTCTGCTTCTTCTGAGTCTCCCTTCTTTCCCATTCTGACTGCCCATTTTGCCCCCATTGTAATCAAGTATCATTCTATCCCATCCCAAGATTCAGGCAGCGATCTTAAAAAATTCACAGTTACTGTAAGGCATCTTATTGCTCACTGATCGCATTAGTACCATTATCTGTACAACTTTTCTACTTCAACAGTTAGTTACTATCATTCATACTGTGCAATCAGCTGTTAAATCCTCATTTATGTTAATTTGAATATGAATGTGGTGTTCAGTAAAATGTTAGATTGCCATGTTTACAAATATACTACAGGTATTTAGAAATTTAGATGATACAAAACATACTGTTTAAGCTCCTTGTGATGCCAGTTTAAATAACTTAAGCCTATTTATCAGTTACTTAGCTATTCTTTTCACATACCACTGTTTTTCTGTGCATCACCCCTGTCACCCAAGAAAGAAACTGTGCCAGGTTTTTTTTATTCATATATAGTATAATAACTGGTAATCTTAAAGATGGAATTTAATTAGATGCAACCTCTACATGGGTAGCATAATTTAGCTGGAACACATTTTTCTAATCCATGGAGGCATTTTTTTTAAGGCTGGCAAATATACAAAGAAGGGGAAAACAACCTGTTCTGGTTTAGTGTTAGATCAACTTGAAGATCTGTAATATGTCAAGGCTAAGTTATTCTCCTAAAATAGCCCAGAGTCATTTAAATATGATAAAATCAAGAGCTCCATATGATTTCAAGTAAGTTTGCCTCTACATATTATTTGCTCTTGGTATATATTTTTCTTGTAACACAAAGTGTACATTATTTCTTCAGCCATTTTTCCAGCTTGTTCAACAATTAGATGCTACTTAGATGTGCAAAATCTACCTTCTGTTTATACTGGAGAACTTATTTCTCATGTGCACAGTCAGATAAAATTCCACATAAATTCCATCTTCTGGTGTAAATTTAGGAGATTGTGGCACTGCTGGAATAAATCATGTGTTTTTCATATATAGCCCTAACATCAAGGCCACCCTGATGTCTTAAGTCAAATGAGCTGGGGAGGCCAAGGTTTCTTAGTAAAATGTTGTCCATTTCATGCCAACAAGAAAGTAACCTTTAAAGGGAAATGACGGTACTGAATTAATAAGGAGACTGTGCCCCTGGAAAGCCTTCTTTGACTAAGTAAAGGTGCAGGAGTCGAAAAGAGGTCGTGCACAGATAGTCACACTCTGGCTGCTTGTACTTAGCTTTGTCTCTTGATGAACAGCAAACAAACAGTAAATTCCAGTCTTACTATTAATCCCTCTAAACTATCATCTCCCTGAAACAAAGAATCACCATAAGTGTAGCTTTTTCTGCTTAATATGAGGCTCATTCTGTGACTGTCAGAATCCGGGGGGTTCTGTCCTCACGCTGCTACAGCTCCTTCAATGCCAAAGAAATCCCAAAGCTTATACGGAAGAGAATCAGGTTGTAAGAAGCATTATACTTCCAGCAAAATGTGGGTATGGCAGAGAGGAAAATGTTTGGTTGAAGACACTGCCCAAAATGCCTCTGAGGTCAATGGAAGTTGTACACATGGTTAGGATGTTAGTTATTGATACTTTACTTATTTGAGTTACTATACAAGTTAATGCACCATAATATTTGCAGCAATATCTCTAAGTATGAAGGATGCTGAAAACTTTGAAAAGCATAGGAAGTTTAGTTCCTGGCCATGGAAAATATCCAGTTTTAAATGGTGTCTACCATATAAATTCTCAGTCTTACTACTGTTATATCTGAACACAAGAGGTACGTCTTGGTGGAAGGAAAAGGTGACATAAATGTCCTTCCTTAAATTAAATGTCCTTCCTTAAATGGCCATGGAGCAAGTGAATAAGGTGACTTGGACCCAATCATGAAGTGCAGCAGCAGTAAGTTGGGGAGCACCCACAGATGTTGCTGGCGCTGTTGGCGGCAGGCTGCGGGGGCAAGTGCCGACCAGCAGGTGGCGACCACCTGCAGATGCTGCCGGCGGCATCACCAGTGGCCAGCAGGGATCATGGACTGCCTGCAGACACCACCAACAGTGTCAATGACGCCTTTTTGTAGGGGGTGCACCCACGTGCACCCCTTTGCATCACCCCTGCCTCCAGACACACAAGATTCCTATAGTCACTTTGGTAAAGGTGATATATTTGTACTATGCAGGGTTTTTTTGGTTTACTGTAAATTTCTTCAAATTAAAAAAAGGGGGATAATTGGTTCAGATGCAGCTTGCTGTCTCTCTCTCCCCCACAATCTAGGTGGAGCGTGCTGTCTCTGGACCTGACCCTTCAGTGGTACCTACTCAAACATACCACCGTGCTTTTGTTATCATGAGACTCTAGGTGGACATAGGGGCCTTCATGAAGAGTCAGACCCAGCACAGGACAGAAACAACATAGCAGAAAAGTGGCAAAACTTGGAATAATGGGACTAAATTGAACAGCAGGCAATATAGGCTGAAGCACCCAGAACCTTCTGTAACTACAAAAGCAAGTTCTGGAAATCGTATGAACGGAATAATTTAAAAGCAGACTGAACAAAGTGTATCAATATACTGGTAAGGACATAACTCTGTAGGCAGTAGGATGGATATAGAAAGAGCAGTTCTGTTTGTGACTTGGATCAAGCTTCAAAGTAAATGTAATTAGTGAAGTGATTTCTGGAATTGTTAGGACACAGGTACTGGCATATACTTTGGCTATTACTCATGAACTACCACTAAATCCCCTTCAATTTTCTGTTTTTCGGTAGGGCAGATTAGTTTGCTTGGAACTCTGTGATGCTGAGGTTAAAGTGCTCCTAATCCCCAAGCTATCTAGTTTAAAACTAGCTCGAGTATCCCTACTCTAAACAGCAGCCTACAGCATAAGAACTACCCCAACTAGAGAAGAAACATAAGAGGCTGCTGGCTCTGCCAGATTGCACACAGTCATTTTCTTGTCTGGAATACTGACAGTGAGAAGTTGTCATTTTTTGAAGAGTGAGATATTTTGTACAAATCTTACGTATAATTTATATTGCTGTATCTTTAGTAGACCCTCTCCAGCTTTTCCAT
This sequence comes from Gavialis gangeticus, assembly GCF_001723915.1. Taxonomy (NCBI): domain Eukaryota; kingdom Metazoa; phylum Chordata; order Crocodylia; family Gavialidae; genus Gavialis; species Gavialis gangeticus. The sequence continues at coordinate 217,736,348 of NW_017729032.1, forward strand.
ATAGGGACACAGGAATTTCAGACTAATATTCTGTCTATTCTTTAGATAACTAGAATAGTAGTAAATATAAGAATAGTAATTATGTCACATGTGTTTATAATACAAATTATAATATAGAGAGTGTATAGCATGTATATATTAATGATTTTAAACAAGTAGGCCAAAATACACTGCAGAGAAATGCTTAGCAGAGCTGTTCCAGATTAATCCATTAACATTTTCCACCATATCCTTCTATCAGCACAGAGCCAGATTCTCAGCAGAGAACATTTATTCTTTTATGATCCCAGATGCAGTTGAATCTGCTTGTTACATTCGCAGGAAAAAAACATTTTTACTGTGTATACATAAAGGTTACAGCAGCTACCTCTTTAAAAAGAAAAAGGATTTTTTTTTTTTAATTATGAAAACTGAATTTGGGCAATCTTCAAAGTGCTCCACTTGTATACAAGACTTAATCTGCAGGGACTTGATTTTAGTTCTCCTCGATGTGGGTTTTCTTTCCTAGTTCACACACCTTGAGACAAAAGCTATAGTTAAGACGGGGGAATGAGGGGGGGATAGTTTTTTTGTGCAGGATGCGTAGTAAATTTATTCCAGAGACAGCCTGCAATAGGCTTCAGAAAATGGACAGAGTGTCTTCTTGAAGAAAAGGCCTCTAAGTAAACTCTGCTGCCATTCAGAAGATTTGCTCTGACACTTAACAAGTGGAGCAGGAAGAAAGAAAAATCTGTTGTCAGGTTTGGGGTGTTTATCAGCTACCCTCTAGACACTTGACCTGATGCTGTGGACCCCCTAATCCGCTGATCTGCATGCTGAAAGTCTTGCAAGATTCAGGTCCACGACGGCTGATGAAATTGACTGGAACACTTGTCCTAATACACTGATCCCCTCAGTACATTGTGTGCCTCTCACCTACTCCCGCCTCCTTCCCCCTCCCCCATGCAACTCCCCCGAAATTTAATTCTACTCACAAATTGTGAAATAAGTTGTTTGGGCTGGATTTGTAGAGTGAATTGTCCTACTAATGAAACAGTCTGTTCATTATACAGTTGTAGAAGGAAGATTTAGCGCTCCCATACCCCAAGACCCATGCAGGTTAACGTTTTTAGGCTGACAGTTGACAAAAGAATGAATAGCCCAATGCTGTCAAATCAGGCTTACAAACAGCTTGGCATACAAACAGTTACTGCTTGTGTGCATGTGGATTTAGGGTCCCCAGTCTCTTAATGGCACAGATTTGTAAGTACAAATTGGTCAGACTTCAAACTGTTTGCGAAAGGAATAAAATGACCAAAAATTAGTTTGTTCTTGGCTTGTTCCCTCCCTTTTCCATCGTAGTAACACCATTAAAAAAAAAAAAGGAAAAATGGTGTTGGGTCATCGCATCTTAATAGTAAGGGGAACATAATTCAGCTAACCTGTTTTTGTCAGAACTCATTATGTGCTCTTTTCTCCTCCAAGCAGTAGAAAAAAATTAATAGAATTAATGCTAGGATCAGTGTCTTTGAAGCATTCATTTAAATTACTTTTAATACCTGCTGCTTAAAACTGTTTGCAATATTTTTTCCATTTTTAATTGTATTAATCATTAACTATAATTATTTCAATTTCTGAACTCTTCTGTTAGGTAATTATGTACAAACTTGATAAAAACAGTTTGATTTTCATAAGCTAGGTTGACTTGCATTCACTAATGAATAGAATAAAGCAGAAATCATAGAGAGAGAGGGCCTCATAGAATATTTTTACCAGGTGATTTATCACCAGAGGGACACTTTAAATCTGAATCAGTTTTATTAAAACTTCCATGTATTTATTAAAGCCAAAACAGACATAACAGCCAAATGCAATATCACATCATAACCATCATTCTAAAGCAAAAACAAAAAACCCCCAGTAAGCCAAATGTGCTTAAAAAGAGATGAAGATAATCTCTAAACCTGCATGAATGTCTTTAGAGCCCTCCCTTGACAACACACACATTTCATGAGTGAATATATACATTTAAAATGTCTATGTATATAATTTTTGTGAAGAAATATTGTTTCCAGTTGTTTTGAGGAAAGTGTGGTTTAAGGTAATAGCAAAACCCATATTAAAATTGGTTTATAGTATATAAAAAATAAGATGATGCTTTTGGAAGTAAGGTAATTTGCAATTATAGAGGAACAAAGTGCTTTTAACTGCAAAATTCTACGATCAGTCTCCTTTATTCAAAACTTTCCAGTAGGCAATGGATTATCAGCCCAAACTGGAAGCATAACTAGGTTTTCCGTCCACGTAGCTATAACATCTAGTCAGCTAAACTTAACTTTAGTATTTATTTGAAATATATTTGAAATAAGTGTGTAAAATCTGTTTAAGCAGCCCTATGAAAATGCCAGAAACGTTTCTCCACATGTGTAAAAAAAAATGACATCCCTGACCTTTTCAGTGATGATTGACAAACATATAGGCTCGGATTGTCAAAGAAGTCTTGCTGGATTCCTAGCTCTGCCTCATCCCCTTGAAACTTCCAGGCAAGAAATGAACCTTTTACTTGCCCATAAGAAAAAATTATCACTTGCCCTAAGAGAGTAGAAAAATGCAGTTTTGCAAGGCTATGCACCAAGTGCTTATCCATGTGGCCAATACTCTCCATGCATACACGTGCTGGTAATCATTGTTGTGTTTAATTCTACACAAGGAACGATTTACTCTGCAGGATGATAAAATGGACCTGATTCCCTTGTGCTCGTGGACTGAGGGCAGGATAACAGAATACTCTGGCTCCTTCCATATACTTCCAGAGCCCTTCAAAGGCCTCACAAGAATTTATTTTGCAGTGTCATGTCTTACATGTAGAGACATCTTGCCAGTTGCCCTTGCAGCAAGGAGGCAAGGTTCAGGCTTGGTACACAGGGATGCTGGGGATAGAGACTCACTAGTACACAGAGTTGAAACTTAGCCCCCAGAGGATGGAGTTCTCCTGAGTAACACTGTAGCTAGCTCATATACTGTCCTGTACAGTAGAGGTGGGTCAGGTGGGCACTCTGGCATGACCACCTCTGCTGCATCTAGCTGCTGTCTGACTGCAACATGCTGGAGGAAGAGCTGTCCCTCTGCCAGAGCCCCAGGCACCTGACCGTGGTGCAGTACAATCAGAGAACCCCTACCACCGAATACTGTGGCTGTCATGGCTCTGTGGGCTGGATCAAAGACTCTCCAAGCCTTACATTCAATGCGAGTTTTGCCATTGCCCTGGAGGTTGGGGGTGGGGGCAGGATTTGGCTCATTAACTGAAATAATATGTTTGTCTCTTCCAAAGGTGAAGCAGGATGCATCCTATCATACAATATGGCTTGCTTGCTTGGACCATCTGCCCTCCATTGGGCAAACAGCCCTTGTTACTAACACGTGGCCAGAACTGCACCACCTTGCAGTCTGTCACCAAGATCTCTGTTAATATGGGCCCTGATCCGACAAGGAGCTCTTCCTTGGTGGACCCACAGACTCCTAGAGCCCACTCCCTCCAAGCATGAAGGGATTCACCTGGGGATCACCCAGAATCTTTTGCAGCATCATCTTACTGTTTGATTTTGGAAGGAGATATATTTGCTTTGGCTTTATGCAGAGGGGCTACAAGCACCCAGTTGATGTCCATGAGGCCCCAGTGCAGAACTGTCCCGTGCACATTAGACCCAACTCAAAGTTTTCAATATTAGAAATAGACTCTTCCATTCTGTGCCAGTAATTACAAAGAACAAAGGAGCTCCACAGCTGAGGAAACAGCAGGTCAGAGTATCTATCTCCACAGTGTTAGGACAAAGGGCTGTCCAATCCTTTTTAAAACTCTGTTGTGGCATACCCACCATGGGAAATGAGAGTGAAGAACAAGCCATCAATGAGGGAACTGGAAAACATATGCTGAAAACCCTCACTTATTCAACCTGTGTCCTTGAGAAGCTGGAAGGGGCATTTGGTCTTATAAAGAAAAAACTCTGTTTTAAACATAAAAACATAGCAAGTGAATTTCTAGCATTTTTCCTTGTGTAGGCTGAGAGGAGCAAGCAGCTGGGTTTAGCTCCCACAGCTGCCAAAAATCCTTTCCTCTTCCAAGGACTTTTTAGGCAGAATGAGTTAAGTTTAGGGTCATGTCCCCAAGACCCCCAGAATGGTCCTTGGACCCCTCCCCACTGTCCATCAGTTCTGCTCTGTGCACAGTATTGTTTTTGTGTTGGGCAGGAACCAGCTGTGTTTAAGGGAGGGATTTTTCTCTAAAGCCAGTCCAAGGCTGCTACATCAGCTCTGCCAATACTCTCAGCCTCCCTGAGCCTGGCACTGAGATTACTGAATCAATGGTTCAGACGGGGGTTACTGTTGCTGTTGTTGCAGTCATAGCAGCTGCTAAAAGGGGGATATGCTGTCCCCTTACAAAGACCTCTAGGAATATGTAAGGGATGAACTATGTAGTTCCCAAAGCACCACTCTCATCCTGCTGCATTAATATATTAAAAGGAGCATGAAGAGGACAGGAAATAGGACTAAACTGCTACTTTCAATGCAAATGCTACAGCCTTAATCTCTTTTGGTGCTGCCTGTTGGTCTGACCAGCCCCATCCCAGAATTAGAAGCCTCATAGGAGAGGAACATGGACCCCAGCCCTGATCCTTGTCATCCAAACTTACTCCCTTATCAGGTCCCCCCCTAATCAGCTGGAGAGATGTCCCGAACTACAGAGGAGACTCTCCTACCTCAAAACTAAAAGACCCATTCACCAACCAGCTACCTAGAAGGGAATAATTTCCCATCTGCCCAAACTATGGGGACCTACCTGCTATATGTAGAGCTGCCAGATGAGACAACCAACTAGAGTAGGTTCCATCCTATGCTACAGTGGCTGCAGTGGAGGGTAGACGTGCTTGAGCTAGCTTTAAACTAGCCAGCTTTGGCTACCAGAAGCAGTCAGGCTACAGCAGCACATAACACAGCATGGGCTAAAATACCCTGCTTCACTGAGCTCCATGGTTTCATGACTACACTGCTATTGGTACCCAGGCTAGCTAGTATGTAGACATACCCTGAAAAGGACACATAACAGCCCAAGGGTTACAAGGATTTATTGACAAAGGAGAGAAAAAATATGTAATTAATAAAGTATACACAAATACATAGGAATAATGATTGAACTGATGGATTTGGGGGAGGGAGAGTGTGGATATTGTATGGGATTAATGGAAGAATTTTTAGTGGACAACAGTGGCTGAATAGATTTGGAGTAGGAGGAGAGACTGTGGAAGTGAATGACTTCACATGGACATAGGACCTGAACTAGTATTTTACCCATATAATTCAGGTGTCTTTGAATAGGATACAAAATATAAAAGGAAGTGCCCTGTTAACTCCTGTTCCCCATGTCACTGAGTGAACTGGGAGCTATGGATTCTGAGCACTTTTGAAAATCAGACTCAGGATGCCTGAAATCCTGAGACTACCGCAAAGCTAGTAGACAGTTAAAAAAAGATGGACTGTGTGATTTGCTCCATCACAGACTTTCTGTGGATTTGTAACAGAATCCAATTTCCCAATCCTCAGTCTTTTCCTTCAAATGCAAGATCACCCTTAAACGTACCATAACTGCATGAGATAGTCCTTTCACATGTTGTTAGTCTACTTAAAAACAATAAAAGCTCTTGCAGGATCCTTCTCCATATTGCAGCCTTTGTTGAGATACTCTAAATGTAAACAGCAGTGTGTAGATTTTTATCTAGTGTCATGTTAATGTGACAAGAAAGAGTTTGTTCTTGTATTTGAGAGAACAAAGCATCAAAGCCATACGATAATACTGATTCAGTGAAATGTTTTGGAACTGTTTTCTATATCAATGTTGTTGGGCTTTTCCTCATTTAATTTTAAATTTTCAAATACTCTTAACGTAAACTACCTTCTGTTTGTAGGTTTCATGAAATCAGTAGCCTTCACTAAGAGCAATAGGTAGTCTTTAGACATTGTACTATTAAAGCAGTTGTAAAATAGATGTCCATAGAAAGACCATATATAGCTTTGTGTAACTATTTTATGTTTATTAGTATGAGGAAGAATGGATAATCTGAACTTTTATTCAGCCTTAGCTAAAGGTCCATGCACAGAAGTTCAATAGTAGGATTTTAAAATTCAGACCATAAGAATAAGCGACACTTCATTGCAGAGTTGAAAGATAATTGCACAATTAACTGCATGGGGTCAATAATGCCAGAGCTGGATGCTTCTGACAGATAGGGATAATCAATTCAGCCTCTATATGAAAGGCATGAAGGTAGCAATGGAAAAATAACATAGCACAAATGTGTCAGTGTTATAATGAACACCAGCCAAATCATTATTGACATTTTACTTATTTTAAGTGTTACTGCACAAGTATCTTCTTTGATTAAATGTAACTTTAGAATATTGCTGTAAGTTTATTATCTATTCTGATCTAAGCAAGGACATTAACTTGGAAACTAAGTAATTTCTTCTCATTTCCATTTCAATATTTGCATGTGTAACAGCTATGAAATCTGACAAGGATTAATTTCCTGGTTTATAGAGGTACTGAGCACCCAAACTCCCATGGAGCTTCAGTAGGATTCTAAGTATATAAATGTTGACATGAGGGCATCTAACTAACTTTACAAATCTGGCCCTAAGGACATCTACACATGAGCAACAAGGTTGAGTTGGAGCAGACTCAATTAATCGAGTCAGTTGGAGTGTGGTAATTAATTACCATGCTCCAGCAGACTCCAGCATCCAGTATCATGAAACGCTCCAGGCAACTGAGAGCCGCTCTAATTAAAGGGCTGCCCTCCCCCCCTCACTCGCAAGGCATGTGTATAAACACCCTAGGTGCCTGAATTCGATGGTATCAGGGTGAGCATACACTCCAGAATGTCACCTGGAAGTTGTGGTAATCCCAGGGTTTGGAGAAAAAGAAGCATGTGTGTAAGGGCTGGTATGGCAGACAAAGGGGTCATCCTACCACACATGCTTCTTGGTATAATCAATCTAAATCAGCAGTTCCTAATCTGTGGCATGGGTACCACCAGTAGTATGCAGACAACCTGTCAGTGGTATGCATTAACAGATTTATTGTAATTACTTTATATGACAAAAATTTGTTGCTGGTTCTTAAGGTTAAACTGAAAAATTTGCTGGTGGTACTTAAGGTTGTATCATTTTAAATTGGTGGTGCGCAATCTATCAGACCTTGGGAACTGTTGGTCTAACTGGCAGCGGACACAGTAGGCAGTGCATGTTAAGCCTTAAAACTTTTCATGCAAAAGAAGAAAAGTGGACTCTGAAGATAATTATAGCCTAAGTTTGATATTTATTGATCCACATTTTGATATGCCTTTATTCTTTTCACTGGTATTGGAGAGAAAATTGAATCCCTCATCACAGAGAGATTTCTAAGGGCCTGATCCTGTAGTTTTCAGCTTGACTTTTCTGGGAATTTTATTTGGAGAAGTCCTGCAATGTTGGCTCCAGAAGCTGTGCTGACAGAATATGACCCTGGAGTACATCTTTTTAATGTATGCCATTCACCAGGAAGTGGCACTATTTGGCCATTCAAACAAACCTAACAGCACGTTCTGTGAAAAAAATCAACTCCAAGTGATTAAAAGGATTAATTTGGTGATGCTAGAATCAGAGTTAGAGCATGTGATTCATTATTCATCAATTATGGGTCTTATCCACACAGCTGATGATGGCACATCATTGCTTCAAATTAAACATTAAAAGCACATTTTAAAGAAACCACATGGTTCTACTTGAAAAGTAGTTAGCGTACCAATTAAGCACTTTGACTAGTTTCATTGATAGCTATGACGTGAATAAACATCAGATGCATTTGGAGTTTTCCTTTTGTTTTTCCCATATTTTTCAAACAAGGTCTGATAAGTAACATCAACTTTAATTTCTTGCCTCTTTTCAGAAGGAAAAGGGAGACTCAGAAAATCTCCTTCCCCCTCCTTCTCTGTAGTCACCCTGATGGTAAGATTTGCTGGAGAGTACCAGAGAAGATGACTTGTCCCATTGGGCTGGAAGTGACGTACTTGGACCTCTATTTTCTTTATTGAGCAGAGCAGGATGGGAGTTCATTATATAACTGTGGCTAACCAGAAAAAGAACTTTGCAAGCACTTGTCAAACCCTGCTGAAAGACAGAAGTGTTTTATCTCTAGGGGAAATGTTCCAAAGCCAGCAACAGGAAGAGAGCAGCTATTCAAAATGAAGCCCCGTAAACTGTCTTGAGTAATGTCCTGTGAAACTGCTGCTTGGTTTAATGTGGATGAGAGGAAAGTCTTTAAGTGATGAAACCGTGAGTTCTGAAAAAAGCATCTGAGGTCTATTTCACCTTATAAAAGCCAATGCTTCTGAATAGGTCTTTACAGGACAGTGTTGCACAGTTACTACTGGGGCTGGGGAGGTGAATGTATTTCATAATTATTTAGAGCAGCGGTTTCCAATTTGTGGTATGCATACCACCAGTGGTATGCAAACTATCTGTCAGTGGTAAGCGTTAACAGAATTATTATAATTACTTTATATAACAAAAGTTTGCTGGTGGTACTTAAGGTTGTATCATTTTCAATTGGTGGTGTACCATCTGTCAGAGTTTGGGAACCACTGATTCAGAGATCCAGGGTTAGCACTTGGTATCTTTCAGACATCATTTATGCTAATAAAAAGTTTGGTTTCCTGTTTATTTTTCATTTAAGGCATGATCTATGGTCAACTAAAGCCAATCTGAAACTTCCATTGATTGCATGGGCTTTGCATCAGGCCTTTCATCCTTAAGAGGGAATGTTTGAATGGGTCTAAAAAGCTAGGAAGAGGAAGTGTTTGAACAGATGGAAAAAACAAAAGGATAGGTCCTCAGTGTGGCTAGTGGAGTTGGACAGCTGAGACTTGGGAATGTCAAACAACACTGGAACGTCAAACTGATTTTCAAAACATAAATGATGTTTCAGCAACTTAGTAGATGGGAAACAATCTTACTTTCAGTTTTAAAAAAACATAGCCCATGTCTATATCCCAGAAATACTAATACAAAGTAAGAAGTGAATCCTCCAAACTGGAGCAAGGATTATCACTTGCTACATGTTTGTACAGCACTTAGCACATAAGAGCTCAACATCTTGTAGCCTCTGGGCCTTGTCTCAGTATTATTATTATTATTTCTTATTGGCATTACTGTAATGTCCAGAAGCCACAGTGGTGGGCCAGGACACTGCTGTACTAGACACAGCACAAACATAGCATAAAAATTACTTGACAGCTCATTGGGATGGGAATTGCTTAAAAAAACAGATGATAGATAAATACAAAGTTCAATGAGACAATAATGATCAGCTAGAGAGGCAGTGGACTAATATTAATAATGGGTGAGGGAATAGAAATCATTGTGTTAGATTACTTTTCATGTGTTTAATGAATAGTAACATAAGGATGGGTGGGTGAGTGAGGCATGAACCCCAATGCTGCCTAAGAGTTGGGGGGGCCACCTGTATTTTCTGGCTTCAGCCCCTGCAGTAAGCAGGGTTGGTGCAAGGGTGCGTGTCAGTAAGTGCATGGGTATTCTGGGAAATGTCGTTCTGTAACATGGCTGGGGGAGGTGTCACCCCGTTCTTTTCCTACTGAAATCAGGAGGGTTTTCTCGCCCAGTCAACCTGGGTGTCGGCAGCAATAAAACAAGTGCTTCAGTACTCCCCACAGCAGAGCCTCTAGAGCCGGTGCAGGCAATTATTTCAGGTGGAGGGCCACTTACTGAGTTTTGGCAAGCTATCGAGGGTCACATGACAGGCAGCCAGGGGCAGATAAATATTAATTTTCTAAATTTTTTAGGTCCCCTGTGGGCCAGATAGAATGGCCTGGCAGGCCACATCCTGCCCGTGCGCCACATTTTGCCCACCCCTGCTCTAGAGCCATAAGGTACAGAAGGAAATTGGAGGGAGGGCTGCCCCAGGTGCAGTCCTAGCCAGTTATGCCTCTCTTATTGAAAATGGGTCAAATTAGACCTGGTGTAAATGAATGAAGTTCCACTGAAGCAGACCTGTTGAGGAATCTTGTAACAATATATCATTTTTCTTTGGCAAGAACAATCCAATTAATGGAAACTAAATCCAGCGGCGTAACAAGCAGAGCTGCTACCCAGGGCAAACCCTGTGGGAAAGCTGGGAGAGTATGACAGGGACAGTATGCAGTTTCAAGAGCGAGGGTTGAGTTGTGTGGGGCGCAGATCCTGAGCAGGGGAAGGAACAGGATCAAAGAGTGAGGGCGAGGAGCATGGGATCTGAGGGTGGGAGTGAGGGGCATGGGATCCAAGAGGAGAAGGGGAGGCATGCCATCTGAGAGCAAGGGCAGGGAGGATGGGGTCTGGAGGTGGGGGGCACAAGATCTGAAATCATGGGTTTTGAGTGGAGGAGCAGCACTGTTACCCATGCTGGGAACTCCAGTTCCGGCTGAGCTGCTGCACGGTGCATACTCTGCCCACTGCTACTGTTGCTCTTAAAGCAGCCAGGAACTGTCTCAGAGTTCCCAACATGGCAATACTACCAAGGTATGAACTGCACAGGGGTGGGAGGCGATTCCAGCACCCCAGACTTGGTGCCCATCTCTCTCCCATCTCTAGTTACTACTGATGAAAACTGTTTGTAGAAAAGGGTCAGTTAGGTGGGAGGTGGGAATTGAAAAATTACGTTTTGAGATTATAAATGAAAAAAACAAACTTTCAGCTGAATGATAATGACATTTCATTAAAAGTAATTTATAATGGAAAATATAAAAGTCAAAATGCAAAATGTTGGAATTATTGAAGTGACACCTTTTGATTGACTCAATCTGCTCTTTTTCAGAATTTCAGTTTGCAAACATTTTCAGGAGGTCAACTCTTTGTCACAGTTCAGGATAGGGAGGCTACTATCCACCTAGCTTCACACTGCAATCAATGGCTATACACTACCATTGGGGAAAAAATAAGTCAATGGGTTTCCTAGGAGTGTTACAAAAAATGAAAAGAAAGCTAAGAAAGAATGGTCTGGAGACATAAGACAGTAATAAAATTATCTGCAATGAAAACTTTTCTTTAAGAAACTACTTAACGGGAACATATACCTGTCATAATGCTAAATGCTGAAAAAATATTTTTATATAAGAGTAAAGAATAGATTTATGTTAGTTTCAGGAATCAGAAAGTTTCCTATTTTCCTGTTTCATTTCTTTCAAAAGTCCTGGCATATACTACAAGTAATTGCTTCCTCCTGAAGCTTTAAATAAAAGGTGGCTTCAAATTGAGAATGGCATCCATTAAATTTAATTAATTTCCCATGAAGCTTGCATGGTGAAGGGGCAGCTGCTAATTGTGAGTAGCTTCTAAACTGGAGCTTAGTTAGACTACTCTGGTCAACATGTTAATTTTTTTTTTGATTTCTGAACACTTTGTACGTTCCCACTTGTGGGATTTTCATATTGTATTTGTTAGGTAAATTTAGTGTCTGGACAAATGTCTGACGGTGCTGAAGACTGAATTCTTGGTTGATCCGGATGACAGGTACAGGGCAGTAGCAGTGATGCAAGTGCCGTCAGTGTGCCTCTGCCAGTGTGCCAGGGCAGATCAACCCCTTTTAAAGGCCGGATTATGGCTTACGTCCTTTCAGTCCTTAGCTTCCAGAATGACCCTGTCAATGAGTGTACTTATTCAAACTATTTGTGGTGCTGTATTTTGTGATACAGATATCTGTCTTCTGTGAATTGTTTTATGCTGCCAATCTCATTTTACATAGGGCTTCACTAATACTAAAGATTTGTGACCATTAGAAACCAACAAACTCAAGATAAACATGGGTGTATAGGGAATAGGACTGAAAGTGACTTCCTAGATCACTGAAAATTGAGGTCCTTGCAAGCAACCACATCATATGATCTTGTTCATAGACTTATTGGGTCCCATCTTAAAACTAGTTAGTTTTTTTGCCCCTATAACTCCTATTGGAAAGCTATTCCAACTCCTCACTCCTCTGATGGTCTAAGCTACCTACTACAGGTTTTTTATGACCAGAGACATACAGTCTCCCTAAAGTTTATATTTACTTTACTTTTTAAGGGAGATTGTGCAGAATGCAGCTAGAAGTAGACAGAATGTACTTAGTACACTGAATTATAAAATGATCCCTAATACAGTGTCCTAGCTGAGAAGTCAAGCACCTTAAATCAGGAAATATAAGAATTAAGCTTATAACAATACTAGTATCTTTACCATAAGATATTCAAAACACAGTCTACTTTAGGAGTGGATCCCTGAAAACACCCATGGCATCCATCAAAATTTTAAAAGTCTCTTCATAGGAATAGCTGTATTTTGGAAAGGACATAATCAAGTCCTACTACTATTGTCATGCAAGAGATATGCATGGAAGTTTTGGGTGTAAACTGGGACATAAACTTCATCTTTTGCTACATGTTGCCAAGAGATTCATCAAAACTGATTGTGCTCAATGCCTTATAATAACATTTATGAAACTAACAGAAAAATGTCATGACTTGTGAGCTTTATATCAGTTGCTGACATTTATTTTTAAATGTGCCCCCCATATTTGTGTGGGGAGTTAGATCACAGGTCCATCTAGCCCAGGATCTCACAGTGGCAGAGTGGATGCTAAGGGAAAAAGCATTTATGCAGGGCCCATCCAAACTGATCTACTCCCTACCCCTCTTTTCGTACAGCAGTGGGTGCATCTACACATGCCCCTATGGTGCTGTTGTTACTGCACCATCATTTAGTACTTCCAAAAGGTAATTTTCCAAAGTCATTTTGTGCTATAAAGTGTGTTTCATGGTGCTGTGTATCATGTTTGGCTGTAAAGCATAATCATGTTTTCTGTGACATAATTGTTGTATATTGTGCATCCTCTAGGACTGGAGAGGACCACCTCCCATTCCCCTCACTGTGTCCAGACCATTGCCTTAAGAGTCCTCAACAGAACCTGTAAAGCCAGGTTAGTAACTCTGGCCAAAACCTGGTGTACTGACCACTGTTGAATTGATTGGTCTGAATTAGCTGACTTCCAATGATGCTGTGATGAGGTTAGAAAAGTTATTTAAGGTTCAGGCCACGTGGGCTGGAGGACTATCTGTTTTTCCCCTACAGAGGGGAGGGAGAACACTAGAATGATTGCTGGAGCCTGAGGCCCTGTGGTACAGAGAGTCATGGTTTCAAGTCAAGTAACCATGTGGGGTTTGCACTGGGAGTCCAGGGCAGGAGCTGGTAGCTTCCCTCCACCTCCCGCCCCCAACAGACACTCAGGTAGGAGCAGAGATCAGCGCTCCACAGCAGCTCGGCAAAGTCACATCAATGGGAATCCAGGGCAGGAGCAGAGATCGGTGCTCCCCTGCAGCTCGAGGGAACTACATCAACTCACCAAAGGGCCCTTTGCAAGGCAGAGGGAACTGGCACCCCAGCAGACAGTAATGGTGAGGGAGATAACCCACCCAAATTCCCAGGGACTAACTTCTTTTGAGTTGAGACACCCCCCACTCTCATACTGCTGAGTCTGGGGTCGAAGGCTCCCCAAAAGGGCTGGAGTGATACAGGGTATACTTTGAACCAGGACAGTGTTTTTGTTTTTCTTGACCATCTGTTGTGTTCTGGTGTTTGCCTCTGTGATAAATCGGGGGTTTGTGTTCATACTGCTTGCGATGGAAGGGTTATTGGCTTTATTGGACACCCTAGTGGTTCATTTAGTGTTTCCCAGGTGGCCTGGGTGGGGGCTTGAGCCAAGGTGAAATATATTTAGTACCCCAGAATTGAACCCAGCCCTTGTTGTTGCAGACAGGTGCTCAGCAGAAGGGTTAAATATGCACACCTTGGAAATTTGGTGACACAGGAATGGTGACAGTGTTAATTGCCACTGCACCTGCATCACCAAACTGCCAGACCCATAGGGAGCCCTGAAGCAGGAAGATATGGCTCCATGGCTTAGATACTGATAAAATATCATTTTTCATGGTACATTTCTGATGCGCTTGTGGCACACTAGCATGCCATGACATACTCTTTGGGAATAATGCTCTTTTAGCTTCTGGTGTTCAAAAGCTAGGAAGTCCTGTTCTGGAGGTTGTGCCTCTATCCAGCATGCTTGAGAAATAATTCTAGATAATAATAATAATTCTAGACATTAATTCTACATGATATAAAATGTCATGCAGGTAAGGCTTAAGGTGGCAAACCTTAATTGCTGGATTCAGGGGAATAGTAGTGCAGAGGATAAACCCCTGGATATTTGGAAGCATGACTAGGGTGCTTTTTAGTAAAGTGACTGACTTATTTGGGAGATGGACTGAAATTTATCATAGCATTATATTCTGGAAATCAGATCATAATTCTGAAGTGATGAGATATGTACATAACCATGCAAATGGCAGAAATTCAGAACATGTATTGACTATAAAATACTACATACATGTACACAAAAGCAATGTTGCAGCTTCATTAACGAACACAGTCAAGCATTCAAAAGTTAGGAAATGCCACAAGTAAGGCAGCCTGTGCAAGCTTAATTTGTGTGCATGCATTATGATACAGTTTTTAAGTACATGATCACACACTGTTTTTCCCTGCCTCATTTACTGCACAGAATGGATGGCACTCACATCATGAAAACTATTCAATATATTCTTTTCTTCTCATTGTCCAATGCATTGCCCCAGGATGTATTTTTTTCATATTGTTCAAACCTGTCTCTTCAGAAACATATTCCATCTTAACCGATTTTTCAGTGGCAATCATGAATATGTTATCTAAGGGCTTCTGTAATACTACATACTCAGTTTATCTAAGTTTCTCTAACCTGTTTTCTTCCCAACTCCAGGCTGATTATCTACTCCCATTTCCTTGCTGGTAACTGTTTTTGTTATCTGATAGTTGAGAATTTTTGTGAAGAAATAAATAAAAAGGGCATTGAAGACTTCTCTGTATTGTCCATTATTAGCTTTTTCTCATTGTTCATTAAGGGATCTACATTTTACATGATCTCTCTTTTACTTATTGTATTTATAGAATGGTTTTGTTGCCTTTATGTCCATTGTCAGCCATATCTAATTTTATGATTTACCCTTCCTGAATTTTCTCCCTACTTGTCCATGCTATACTCTTACACTCAACTATAACAATAAGGCCAAGTTTCCACTTTTTGTGAGATTCCTTTCTTGTCATTGGAGAATTCTCTGTTTAGCTAGGCTGGTCTCTTGCTGCACTTCTATCCTTTCTTCATGTCAGAATAGCCACTCTTGTGCCCTTAAGATGTTTCTTAAAGTACCACAAGCTTCCTGAGCTTATTTTGCCTTAGACTTGCCTACCATGGGATCCTGGCCACCAGTTCTCTGAATTTCTGGAAGTCCAATTTTTTTAAAGTCCAGTATTATCTTTATTTTGCCACTGTCCTTCCTTCCATTCCTTAGGTTCATGAACTCTCTTGCTTTGTAATCACTGTCATCCAAGTTGTCTTCCATCTTTGGGTTCTCAAACAACTCCTCCATCTTAGTAAGTAGCAAATAAAGAAGTTCCCCTTCCCTCCACACACAACTGATTTCTATAACATGGATACCAAACATTGTTGTCCCCAGCTGTGACAGAGAGCCCAGGGGATCCGTCACACTGCAGGACAGGCAGGGTGCAGCTGGAATTGGGTTGCTATAGAGACCAGCTAATTAGATTAATTAGTAGGTACCTGCAAGCAATCTGGGGAGTCACCTGATCAGAAGGGGGCAGGACCCTAGGAGAGATGGCAGGGCCAGCTCCAGGGCAGGCAGTCTGGCCAGGAAGGCTGAGCAGGGAAGAGCTCTGCAGAGGTGCTGTGACTGAGAGGCAATCTGTGAGCATGCTGAGCCCTGAGACATCTGGGGAAGGTGAGGGCTAGCAGCTGATTATGATGCAGGGTTGGGCAGTAGTTTTGTTATAGCCAGAAGGACTTGTGTTTGAAGTTTGGTTTCAGCATACTAAGAGAAGACCTGGTGGTTTGGGAGGACTGTGAAGGGTGGCTTGGAGATCCCATAATGCCTGCAGGGGGGAGCACAGCAATCCCATAGTGCCCAAGAGGGGCAAATCCTACAGTGCCTGCAAGGGGTGCACTGAGCACCCCCAGAGGGGTGATTCCATGGTGCTCATGAGGGGCAGTCTTGTAGTGCCTGTGGGGATACACTTAGCATCATTGGCAATGCATAGAGGGTGCATGCGGGTGCACATGCACCCCCTGAGATTGGCCACGCACCCCCTGGAAGCACCAGCCGTGAAACTGGAAGTGTTAGTGGTGATCGGCTGTTGGCCCCCCCCCCCCCCCCCCCCC
>NW_017729032.1:217752823-217756645 GCF_001723915.1 Gavialis gangeticus
CCCCCCCCCCGGTTGATGCTTGGCTGCAGGGGACACCCGGTCAGTGATTTGCTGCAGGGAATCCTCCCCCCTATTGGCAATCTGGTGCCCCCCCAGACTCAGGAGGCACCAGCTGCCCATTCTTAGCATGCCCAGAAAGGTGAGGAGCAATCCCATAGTGCCTAAGAGGGGTAAGGTAAGCCTTGGAGTGGATACACCTAGTACCTGGTGCCCAGACAGACAGAGAGAGTCCAGGGAAGCTCAGAAGCCCAATAGGGCAAGACCAGAAGCTGTGAACCCCAGTCCAGTCAGTGAACTAGAGCAAGAGGGCTCAGCAAGAGCAAAAGGGCAAAGGCTGAGAAGGACAAATCCCAACACATAAATAACAGTGGGCTTGCTCTAAGACCCTCAGGCAGCCTCCTTACTAAAGGGGAAACACCATGACAATGACAGTGGCAGGGGACATACCCTGACCGTGGTAATACAATTCAAAAGGCGCTGTGTATTTGAGGGTTGCACCCTTGTCTGTTTGCAAACACAACTCCCTATGAGAGCTTCATAATTAGCTTCCCACTGGCCAGCTTCCAGTGGGAGGATCTCGGCTACACTGACTTTATGGAAGTGGGAGACTTCCTTGCTCCTGTGGAGCAGGACAAGGGAAATTTGGGGGCATCCAAACCCCAAGCTTCCGGGCTTGGGCCTCCACGTAGGATGCCTGCCAAAGGATTTGGAACATCTTGGTGGGAATGGAGGATGTTTGCTGGTAGTAGGGCCACATTTGGTTTTTGAATGACTCATGGATTTGAAATTGATTTAACTAATTTGACTTGGAACACAAAATTTTCCTTTAAAAATGAATAAATAAATAGATAAAATAATAACATCAAAGGCATGGTGGGTGAGTAAAGGGCGTGAAGGCCCTTAGAGCTAGAGCTGGGGCAGGAACTGCATGTCCTGGGGCGTCACGGCCACTTCTGGGACACAAACCTGTCACACCAACACCTCTTACCCTCTCAGCAGATAGTTGTTCCTACATTCACCACAGACTTTGCAATTCTGAAACAAATGAGGCAGAGGCCCTACAAATAAGGACCGTGTCACAAGGACCCTTAGCATGTGTTTTATATAGATCACAGTAAGCATTACCATGCTGTATTAGAAGTTAGGACATGTTCTGAGCAGTCACATGTTAATGTTTATTACAGTCTCTAAAGTGTAATGTGCAACAGGGTGTTGGACCACATGAGAGCCAGTTCAATTGTCCTGCAGTGTGGAGTTGGGACAGACAATCAGCTGATTGTCAGTTCAAGACTCTGGTGTGGTGTGGGGGCTGGGAGGAAGAATCAGCTGATTGTGGTTTCCAGCCCCCGCACTGTACCTGAGCCTGTTAAAGACTCTGGCATGGTGCTGAGGCTGGGACTGACAGTCAGCAAGCTATGCTGACATTATTTTCACGGAGTGGTCAGATAATGTGTATTATTTATCACAGACAAGTAATACTTGTACACGTATTACTGGAGATGCTCCACAATATGATTTGGAGATACTCCTTACATGAAAAGTCCTAACTTTGCTATGGTACAATTACACTTAGCATATGTTTAACTGTTTGAATGCATAGATGCTCACATTTTAAGTGCAGTTAACACATTCTAAGTATAATGTGTGACAAGATGCTAAGTCTCCTCAACAACCTTGTTTCAGCCCCAAGAACAGATCCATCCTGTGCACTGAATGAGGTGGGCCTCTCACTGAAAATATTGTATGGGATCATATTATTGAAGACTGCATCATAGTCTGTGTAATCACAAGGGGGCTGAAATAAAATAAGATTGCCTGTGTAATTAGGCATTTCTCAATTTCTGTATATTTGACCTAGCAACTAGGGTTTGTTGAAACCCAGAATTTTTGCTTCACAAAACCTTGAAACTGTTCTAATGAGTAGTGAGGCCCAAATCCTACTCTAGCTATGAAAGCACAGAAAGATATATATGTCGGCCAATAAGTATAGTCCTTTTGTACCCAGGCCAGTGCATAGTTCTTCTGTTCTCTTCCTGGAAAGCCTAATGCAATAGACTGGGTCTATTCTGCCCTATAGAAATACTCAGCTCTTCTATTAATGGCTAACTTCAAGTGCGTAAGCACTAGGGCTGTGTGAAGCTTCAGTCACTGATTTGATTCGGCAGAGATTTGGCCCGATTCGTCAGTCAAATCTCCGAATCTGAATGGAATCAGGAGATCATTTAATCTCTGAATCAAATCGGAAACCTCTGGATCGATTTGGAGAGATTCAATGATTCGGACATAGACACAACTTTAAATGTTTTTTCTAGATACCTCAAGGTACCAGGTGGCTCGTGAATGCTGAGATGGTGGAGTGGATGGAACATACCATGGGAGGATGGGGGAGGTGTCCCCAGCACGCTTGGCGGTGGACCAGGAAGTGGACTAGAAGCACTTCTGATCCACTTCTGGGTCCACCACAGAGCACGTGGGGGACCCTCCCCCCACCCCCGAATTTGGCAACTTGTGTCTCCTGGGTCTGGGGGGGCACCCAGGGTCCCCCCCATGACCAATCGCTGAGCCAGGGTCCCCCACGAGCTCAGCACCAGACCCGGAAGTGAACCGGAAGTACTTCTGGTCCACTTCCAGGTCCCCTGCTGAGCACTCAGGGGGCCCCGATCCCCCACATTCCTGTGCCTTACTAATTCTTGCATTCCTGGGATCCACCCCAGCATCTCAGAGTTCACAGGCCCTGCCTGGTACCCCGAGGTACGTAGAAAAAACATTTAAAGCTGTATCTATGGCCAAATCGCTGATTCTCTGAATCACAATCGAATCTTTGGATTCAGCTGAATTGAATCAAGACGGTGCTCCGAATCAACAAATTGAATTGCTGTCCCCTGAATTGGGCTCAATCTGAATCCGAATGGAATACGGCCCAGTTTGTACACCCCTACTAAGCACTGAGCAGGGAATCACCTACAGGAAGATGGCAGGGAATTAAAAGTCTCCTGTCACAGGCCAGCTAGGTGCTGTGAGTATATCAGCCATGAGGCTGCTGGGTTTGGGATCAAGGAGGCGAGCTGGGAGTGAAGTAAAGGCAAATTTGCTTATAGCTTAGCATACAACAGTTAACAGAAAGGTTAATGCGATAAACAGACAGTACAGTAATAAAGAGCTAATAGTGAATGATAACAGATAGACAGAATGACAAAGAGTTCCCACATGGGGCTGGCAACTTATTGGCAGGTCCCGCTATGCCAGGTGCATGCCAAGTTGTTCCAGCAAAGTCAGGCGTCCCCGATCAACACCGTCACAAGGGGTCACTGGGAAGGTCCCTTGGTCAGGATCCAGTCCTCACTCACACTGGGAGTCTGGGGTCCAGGCTTGGTACAGCGATGGTCCTTCTGTCCTGTCCTTCATGCTGGTCACCTGACATACGTGCTTCTTTATACCTTATCTTATGCTAATCTGTTGGCTTTAGAGCCACTCACAATCTTGTTCTATAGCTGTTACCCTATGGGATCAAAAGGTGGTAGAAATTATCATGAGAGGTTACCGCCCGAACTCGGGTTCACCCAATAAGCAAATTACACCACATTGCTTTGAGGTTTGAAATTAGCATTATCTGCCTAAGCTCAACTCCTTAGTTTTTTATTCCTGGATTCCTTGGAATGTGCTGATTATATTAGGTGGTCAGATCTTGTTATGGCTTGACCTTTAAAAAACCTGTTAGATCAGCTCATCTTGTAGCTCTGCTTATTTTGGGGGCTCAGTGGTCCCATGATCAGTGCAAACAGTTAGATTCAACACTTTGGTTAAATTGTGACAGACAAATTC
>NW_017729032.1:217756655-217769526 GCF_001723915.1 Gavialis gangeticus
CAAGCTTTGCATTAGCTAATCTTAACTGCTTAGATAATTGCTGAATGCCTCCAAGAGCATATATTTATTGCTCATGATAGTAAACCCTCTTGTTCTGGCTACCACAGTCTCCCCACTCCAAGCTGCACATAACATTTCCCATCAACTTGGGAGCCTATTCTGCCAAAAGCAGTAGCCTTCTCCTGGCAGTGCTCTTCTCCTCAGGCTATAAATGCATGTTTTTCTTCCTTCAAGCCTTACTAATTCTTGCATTCCTTTCCACCCAGTGACTCAGCTTCAATAGGAGGGATAGAGAATGCCCTCAATTCTGCCTACCCCATAGTCTTGTCAGTTAGGGCACTTGTTTGGCAGTGGATAATGTGAGCTCAAATCTCATCAGGCTGTATGGGGCTTAGAACTTAGGTCTCCCACTTCCTAAGCAAGTGCTCTATCCACTTCTTTGTTTCTTCCACAGGGCTTTAGGAGCAAGAGCTATCATCACAATTTTAATTCCAAATTCCCCAACCAGACGACTGCCCTGCTGGAAAGTGTGTGTAACTCCAGGATGTCACCCTCAAACTAATATCTGGGACAAGATGTTGTTATGTGCTCCATGATTTGGTCAGGGTTTCCACAGTCACAGCCAGGCAAGGTTTCTAAGTGCCACTTGTACATCAGGTGGCCACACTGGCCATGTCAGTGCGTATCCTAGTAAGGGTTGTCCACATGCTCCACATGTGGAAGGGTGAAGCCCGGTTGTTGCATTGTTGGGTCAGAGACAAGGTATTTATTTGGGAAAGTGTTTTTTGCGCAAGCTTTTTTCCAAGATCGCTAACCACTGAGAAGTGGTTCTTAACCTTCTTAGATTCAAGGCATCCCCCCATAACTCTTTGGAATTTAGTGGCACCCCATTTAAAGACTAATTTATTTCTTAAAGTGCTTACCTCCTTGTACCCTTAAAAGGATCTCATGGAATGGCAGGGTGAAGAAAGCACCCCTAAGAGTACAGACACTGAGTTAATGCCTGGTGTTTGGTACTGGCAGGGCAGCTTGGTTTGGACAGATTGAGCAGCTTGAGTGTGGGTCATTAGATCCCTGAAGGAGGCAGCTGTCCCTACAGGAAGCAGAAGGGGGTAACAGTGGATGCTGGTGCAGATACTGGTGCCAGGTGATGGGGGACAAAAGCCTACTATGACCTATCTTTCCACTTTCTGCACCCTCCTTGCCTCTGTCTCTAGCTGAGGAGACTGCACTTTGAGGGAATTGGAGAAGAGCATGGGAGGAGCAGGGAAACTAGCTGGGCTGCAAAAGCATGGCCTTGTGTCCATCCACCTGCCTGCAGCAAAGTGTGCCCCTTAGAGCATAGGGGAGGTCAGCCTAGAGGCTGCCAGGGAACAGGGGCTTCACTTTTCAGCTCATCTCACTCCCCTGCTTCTCCCATAATCCCAGAGCTGGTGGGAGGGGCTGTGGGAAGTCCTGCCAGGATGCTGGGGCACATGCAAGGTGCCCAGCATGTGGAGGAGCCAGTGCTTATGTCCTTTCACAAGGTCTGGGTGCTATAAGACCCTTCTTAGGAGCTTGTGGCACCCTGGTTGAGAATCACTGCACTAGGCTATTGTGCTAGGTGGAATCTCCTTGAGTCTCATGATAGAGACACACAGAGGAGAAGATGACAGCGCATTCCAGAAGTAGATGCATTAACAGTTTTACAAGAACTTGGGCAAGATAGAATAGGACCACATTTAGTGACATAGAGTGTTTATACATATGCAGTGCTGGTAAGGTGGAGCGCTTTAATTAGAACAGCTCCAAGAGCTACTCTAATTAAAGCACCTGAAGCATCATGTGTATCAGCATCCCTGTGCTGAAAAATAGCACTGGGGACATTTTAACTAAAGCTCATCAAACAAGCTTTCCCACTGCCATTTTTCAGCACAGGGACACTGGTACACTTAACACTGGAGTCTGCTGGCACGTGATAATTGGCACACTCCAGCAGACTCGATTAAACTCAAGTCTGGTGAATGTAATTCAAGCCCATTGGAGCAACCTCGATGCACGTGTATAGGTGCCCTTAGGTAGCTAAAAGCCACCAAGGTGCCATTTAAATGTTTTAGAAGTGGAATAGAATCTGGGCCTTAGTGGTTTTCTTTCCTTTTCTTATTCAAAGCATCCAAGTGTCAAACTGTTTTCACTGAAACACAAACAGATCTTTTGTTCTAGAAAATAGGCTAAATTATTTCATCTGCTAAATAGCAGCTTCCTGTAATATTAAAGCTTTAAATAAAATGAGAAAATACTTAAGTTATGGTAACACATCATAAAATGGCATGATATGATGGACATTATATACATTATGAGATGATGGACATTTTCAAGAGTGGGTTAGACAGACACTTGGTTGGGATGATTTAGTCAGGGATGATCCTGTCTTGAGCAAGGGGTTGAACTAGATGATTTCATGAGGTCCTTCCCTGCCCTACTTTCCTACGATCCTATAACTGACATGCCATGATATCCTGACATGCTAAAAATATTGTACAAGTAATATAAAATTTAAAAAATATTGATGATGTCCCCTACAATATCCTTTTAGGGAAATGTTACTGTAAGGTAGCTGTAAGGTAAAACACTCAGAGTGGTTATCAGTAGCTTTGTCGTAAACTGGAAGGATAACACTGAGTGAGATTCCACAGGGGTCTGTCCTGGATCTGGTATTAATCAATATATTTATCAATGATGATAGGATTGAAAGTGGACTTATTAAATTTGCAGATGAAACCAAGCTAGGAGAGCTTATATGTCCTTGGAGGGCAAGATTACAATTCAAAATGATCTTGACAAATTGGAATGCAGTTGGTGTGCAAGTGGCATGCAAATCAATGAGGACAGAAGCAAAGTACTTACATAAGAATTATCAACTACACAAACAGAAAATAGGGAATGACTGATTATCCAGCAGTTCCACAGAGAAGGATCTGTGGCTTGTAGTAAATCAGAAACATAAGTCAACAATTTCATATGAAACAGCAAGGAAAAGCAAACACCAGACTGGGCTGGATAAACAAAATTATCCTGTAAAGGCATGTGAAATAGTTCTTTCATGGTACTCAGCAGAGATTGGGCTTCAGCTCTGGTACCATGGCCAGTTTTGGGCACCAGACTTCGTCTGTGAACTAACTAGAGAGCGGCTGGAGGAGAACAGTAAAAATTATCACAGGTCTAGGAAACATGATCTCTGAGGTGAGATTGAAAGAACTGGGTGTGTTCATAGGCTATAAAAAAGGAAGACCAAAGGGAGTTATAATAACAGTCTTCATATATGTAAAAGACTGCTATAAAGAGGAACTGGGTCCTAAACTGTTGTGTGTCCAGTGGTGACTGGAGCAGAAGTAGCTGACTTGCAACAACAGAGATTTAGGTTAGGTATCAGAAATAATTTTCTAATTTAAGGAT
The DNA here is from genome assembly GCF_001723915.1 of Gavialis gangeticus. NCBI lineage: Eukaryota > Metazoa > Chordata > Crocodylia > Gavialidae > Gavialis > Gavialis gangeticus. The sequence goes on from NW_017729032.1 coordinate 217,760,091, forward strand.
ATCTGTCAGGAATGGTTGACTGAGTTTATCCTGCTTTAAGGCAAGACCTAGATGGCCTCTGTAGGTCGCTCTTCCCCCTATTGTCCATGATTCTGTGAGCGTTTCATTTTGGAATCAAACTGAAGTGATTCTGAAATGAAAGCTTCTAAACATCACTCAGCGGTATGATATATGACATTTTGAAAAATTAGTTTGGTAAACTAGCATTCTCTAACAGGAAACTCTTTTAATGAAAAAATTCTACCTGCCTCTTAACCACAACATTAATAATGTACTATTAACAGTTTTGTGCCCCACAGTGCCCACATGGAATATCACAATGTTGTAATCTTCAGATCCACTACACCGACTCGTGCTACTTGAGGTAATGATGTAACTGAAAGCAGTAGGCTGTTCTCCCCTGTGAGAGTCATTCCTAAAGAGGGCTGGGACACTTTGCCATTGGATTTTACAGGTATTTTCTAATCATAGAGGAACAATGCGAGTCAAGAGCCAAGGGTCTTTGTACCCATTCCAGACCCTGGAAAGGAGGATGTTTTAGTGACAGCACATTATTCTACACATCTCCCATAAGCCTAACCCACTCTCCTCCCGCCCTTCCATCCTGTCTCTCTCAGTACTGTCTCTTCCCCATCCCAGTGCTTAGCTCCTCATCCTTTAGGCCTAGTATCTGCTTTGCAAATCTCTCACTCCAGTCTCACTCTCCCTGCGTAGCTAGGGCCTAGTTTTACCCTCAAGGGCCCCCCATTCCAGTTTTCCCACACATGCAATTCTTTGCCCAAGCTCCGCTGGGTGTTAGCAGTGTGAGAAGCAGGCTGTATTCAGTTCAGATTCAGATTCAGCCCAAACCAGGGACAGTGATTCAATTTGTTGATTCGGATCACTGTCCCTGATTCGATTCGAGCAAATCCGAATCTGAAGATTCAATGCTGATCCAGAGAATCAGTGATTTGGACATAGACACAGCTTTAAATGTTTCTTCTACGTCCCTCAAGATACCAGCACGGCTTGTGAATGCTGCGATGCTGGGGTGGATGGAGCATCCCACGGGAGTGTAGGGGGGCCCTCCATGTGCTTGGAGGCAAACCCTTCTGGTACCAAAGTACTTCCAATCCACTTCTGGGTCTGCCACCAAGTGCATGGGGCACCCCAGCTTGGTTATTGGCTGTGGGGGGACCCCAGGAGGCACCAGTCGCTGAGCCAGAGGGTGGGGGGACATCCTCCATGTGCTCCACGGCAGACCTGGAAGTAGACCAAAAGTGCTTCTGGTCCACTTCCGGGTCTGCTGCCGAGCACGCTGGGCCCTGCGTGCTCCCATGGGATGCTCCATCTGCCCCACCATCTCTGCATTCACGAGCCACCTGCCACCTAGAGGTAAATAGAAAAAACATTTCAAGCTGTGTCTGTGTTTGAATCTTTCTGAATCTTTCTGAATAGATTCGGAGGTTTCCAATTCAATTCGGAGAGATTAAAGGGTCTCCTGATTCAATTCGGATTTGGAGATTTGGCCACCAAATTGGGCCAAATCGCTGCCGAATCAAATCAGGGATCGAAGCTTCACACAGCCCTACTGGTTATTGCCCTCCTGCATTCCTATTTCATCTCTCTCTCTCCCTCATCCTTGACATCTAATTATCTTCCTCCCTTGGTCATGTTCTTTATCACCCTTGACTCCCAGTTCCACTCTCCCTCCTTGGGCTCCTGATCTCTCTCCACCCAACTCCTCATGTCAGTCTCTCTGGCCAGCCATTCCCTAACCCATAATCTAGCTTTTTGTCATACCTGTCTTCCCTGTCTCATCATCACCTTCTTCTCCTCCAGTTCCACTGGTTCTCAGTCCCAGTATCCTTCCCCAGTCAGTCCCAGATTTCCCCTTGTCTCCACATCCTATTTCAGTACCACAAGCCCCATTTGGAATATGGAGCATTTAGGGTCTTTTAAATATGAAATTATATGAAAATAACCTTTTGCTTATAGGATCATAACTCGTAATTCTCATTACATCAGAGAAGGTACCAGGGTAGAAACAAAACATCTTGTTTTATAGATAAAGGTCCAAAGGAACAAAAAGTACTGGGGAAGGCAAGGATCGATTATTCAGAGGGAGCCAATGCGTGAAATGCTTATTTTACAAAAAGGAAATGTTTCTAACCACTGGCTGTTAACAGATGCACAAAGCCTTATGAACTAGGTTTCATTTGGTTAGTCTTTACCACATCTCACTGGAACTGTGACTAATCCTCTTTAACTGAATAACTTCAAAGTCTTTGATTTGACACACATTGCAGGGATTCAACAGATCCCTCTTTGCTTCTAATTACCTGCTGGCAGAAGTTACAAAAAAGGTGTGTCTGAAAGAAATGGCCCACCACCAGAGTGAGTGCTTCAGTTTCCCCAGTCAAAAATCTGCCCTGTTACAGGACACTGCTCAGAAGCCAGCAAAGGCCCAGCTTGAAGAGGTCAAAGAGTTACTTAATCTGTCCTCTTGTTGTCTCCATATTTTAACTAGAAACAAAATAAGAGGCTTAGAAACCTAAAGACCCAGCCCTGTACACCATCTATCACATGAATAGTCTTTCCATTGACCTCCTTGTATGTGTAAAAGTTTGAGGATCAGACCCTGAGAATGGATATGTAAAAATGGGAGAAATGGAAATCCCAGCTATATAGCGTATGTGTTAACTATTTAGAGATTTAAAAGACTTACTACACTGAAACTGAATTCTTCCCAGCCATGCAAACTTGCATTCAGTGAATCTGTGTTCTCAAATCCAAGAGATAAAATTAACCTTTTATCTGATCATATGCAGTTCTCACTGAATTCAGTGGCAGTTGCACTTGATATGCCAGAAGTGAAATTGTTCTAGAGGGCTGCTATCTATATTATGGTGAAATATTTTTAGGGCTTGTCTATGCACAAAAGTCATACCCTTTTAACAATATAGCAGTTACAGTGATAGCCATCTTCCCAGAGAATAAGGTATAAATATGGTGTGTTCCTATAGCAGGAGGGAAATAAGGTATACTTAAGGCATAAGACACATTTATACTGGTATAACTGATTCTGCTGTAGGGATCATACTGGTAAAACTTCATACCCCTAAACAAAATAGTTATACTGGATCAAAATGTGTATAGATCAAGCCAAAAAATGTATGCATGTAGTTGTTCATCTTATAAAGAACCTGGACCAGACTCTATCATTTTCATTTATTTAAAAAAATCTATTTGTAATATAGATGCTACTGCTGATAGGTAGCACACATCTCAGAATATGTCTATGAACCATACTTTAAGCTGTCCTTATACTTCAGTAGTAATAATGCATTATAGGCTGAATCCAGCATAAATAATGCTTTTTTTTTTCCTTTTTCATTTGATGTCTTCACCACGCTCCTCCTGGAAAGGTCTGGGGTATTTTGAGATGAGACCATTTTAACCTCCAGCCACACCGTGAGATCAGAGATCAGCTTTTACAAGTTGTCCAGGGATGGTGCTGAATTGAGGCTTGTCTACATGGGAACTTATTAAAGTAGTTAAACCACTGTAGTTGTAACAGTGTAAGTCTCTATTTGGATGCTTTTATTCTCAGATAAAGAGTATCTTATTCCAGTTTAGCTTCCACCGCTTCTAAAGTGATATAACTAGAAAATGTAAAGACAAACTCTTTCCCAAGGTTGCGCCCCCTCCCAGCCATCAGTATGGCTTTGGAGTTGGTGCTGTCTACAGCTCAGTAAATAATTTGTGGCGGACTCAAAATAGATTTATTTTTTTCTGTTGAAACAAAAAGTTCATGAAAATTCCACTGGAGGCTCAGAAACAAATGTTTAATTTCATCCTTGAGTATTTTAACTTTTTACAAATAAATTGAGGTAAATACAGTAGTAAAATATTCTTTTGAAATAAACATAATTCATATATTGCATTTAGAAATAGCCAACTGAATTTTTGGTATTTTGGGGGGAGGGGTTATTAGCCAACAGATACATGAAATTGACAGCAACTGAACCAAGTTTTCCTTTCTCTCTCTCTCTCTTTTTTTATTTTGGCCCTCAAAAAAGTTTCAGCCAAAAAACTTTTGCTCAGTTCTGTGGGTTAAATAATTGCTCGGTCTCTCAGTACAGCAGTGGCTGTGACCTCTGTGTACTATTGCTCCGCTCTGCCAGCAGCTTTGCTGCCAGGGGGTATGCTCTGCCCTGGCTGAGCATTCAGAGGTCTCGGGATGTGTTCAGCGCAGCTCTCAGAAACTTCCATCGCGTGTGCGTGGAACAGACACAGCTAACAGACTTGCTGACTCATTACCTGCAGGACACTGGATGTTGTTTCATGCCAGTGCCTTATGCAGTAAAAAGACTCTTTTAGCCTGCATTTTGTAAATCGAAGAGAATAAGTGAATGATGCACCAGGATTCGGCTTCTTTCAGCTGGCAGATGCGGAAGTATTTGAGTCGAAAATCTGGAATTCTATTAGGCTTATATGAACTAGCGATCGTGGAGCTTGTTTGCTAACCAATCCTGCTCATGTTTCACAACAGAAGAATGGAAGCCAATTGCTAATGTTCAGGGTTTCCACAGGAAAATAATCAAATGTCAATCACAGGTTGAATATAAGAGAGAAGCTGGCAGCAGGGAGGTTGCTCTTCCTACCATATGTCTTTTCTCTTGCATTGGATCCACTGTGGCATTTGTGAAGTGTCAGTACTTGATTCCTTCCATTACCTGGTTTTAATTAACCCCCTGATGTCCCTTTGTGTGGCGGGTGATATCAGCTGTGGCTCTGAATAGAAGCCACCCCTGTCAAAATTTTTTGGAACAAGCTTCTCCTGAATGGGCCCAATGAGCCAGGGGGCTGTTTCCTCTTTAATCCCACATTTAATAGCACGAGCTGAAGACAATAGGCAGCTCCTCCAGGCTCTCTAAGCTTGATTCCATTTGACATGTCCAACCCTCTTTTGTCAGCCTCACAAGGATATTCCACCTTGGCGTACTTCACATAAGATTCACTTCACAAGTGTCATTGAGATGAAACAGTCAGAGTATTGGAACCTGCAATCCTAGGCCTCAGCCTCCATGACCAGCACTGGCACTTCTCTCACATGCCTTTGTAACTGTATATACCTTCCATGAATAAACCCATTTTATTTTCTAGAGCCATTGTACAGCTCTCATCATGAAAGCCAAGCAACTGAATACTGATGTATTTTTTTTTCCTTCTTATATTCCTAAGAATATAAGAACATCTTCGTTAAAGAAGTAAAGGATTATAGTTTTTGCCATGGCAACATGGATTACAAATTCAAATGTACTGCTGGAAAGGAAGCGGGGGAGGCATGTATTTCTCATAATTAAAATGACAAAAGAATATAAAATTGCATTACATAATAATTAAACTACAAAAGAATACAGAAAGTTTCCATATATATTTAAAGTAGAAACATTGCATAATATGACCTCTCCTTTCATTTCCCCCCCCCAAAAGCATTTTGTTGAATTCAAATAAAAGGGATGGGTTGTTTGGGGTGAGTTGGTTTTTTGTTTGGTTGGTTTTTTTGGAGGGGGGGAACATGGGAACTGGAGGGGAGAGAGAGGTTTTATTTATTTATTTTATTGACTTATTTTATTTGCCATTTCACACATAAGGTGTTGGGCTGTGAAAGTCCTTTGCTGCCTTGTGTGGGATTTGGCTATGCAAAAGAAGGGATAAAGGTCAGTGTGGTTATCAGTGCCAAGGAGCCATGTTTTAAATAAGGGAGACTTCACAAGTGAAAGCCAGGCTGGCTGTGCCCTTTCATTTGTATTTACAGAGCCAGAGCCAATCAGACATTCATTAAATATTTCTTCTAATGCTCTCTGCACATAGAATAAATGAACTAATTAGGCTAGGTTTTTTTATTAAAAAAAAAGCCCTGGAATGTGTACACTTGGCTAAGCATAAAACATTGAACTGCACATTTGCAAAGAAGAACACCTGTTAGTGTCTGTATTTATCCTCCATGCTTATGCCAGAAAGAAAGTTAACAACAAAAAATAAATAAATAAAACCCACACAAAATGTCTTACACTCAGCAGATTACTGTTACTTCAGGGAAAGGAAAGGAAAAAAAATGGAATTTCAGCACAATCCATTTTCAGCTGCTTTTTGCTAAAAGGTCCTGCTGAAGTAGCCAGCCTGTAGTTGTTACAAGAGTCTAGCCCCAAGTGTCTTAAAGTGACTATTAATATTGGGAAGTTCAATTTTTGGATGTCTAACTTGAGACACTTTAAAAGGGGCCTGGTTTTCATAGGGCATGTGCTTAGCACCTCTATCAAATCAGGCCTCTTAAAGGTTTCACAGGTTTGGTAACCAGAAATGGAGATTTCCAAAATTACAACTGACATAGATTTCAAATACAAAGCACTCCTATGCTAGTTTGGACTAGGTCCTAGATCAGGCTAGATTGAACTTAATAGGCCTTCTGATTTAAACTCTAGGAATGTATGAATTGGTGACCCTTCATGCTCCTCTGATTTTTTTAAGCTACTCTTATAATTTTCATAGAATCATAGGATCATAGAAAATTAGGGTTAGAAGGAACCTCAGAAGGTCATCTAATCCAACCCCCTGCTCAAAGCAGGACCATCTCCAACTAGATCATTTTGGACAAGTGAGTCATGATTTATGGATGCTAGAAATTATCAGTACTGAAAATGTTTGTGCAGTAGATGTAGTATTTGGGCTCCGTGATTCTCCCCTCTGATTTTTGTGCAAAAAGTACCATCTAATAAATTGGGCAAAAGTACAATCTAATAATTGTAGAGTTCATTTAAAATGTTTTAAAAACAAAGTTCTATATGACTTTTACATGACCTATTTAGGCAAATATTTACTGATTATTTGTCTAAAAAGTGAATTACTGATTTCGTTCTTTAAATTATCAGAATGGTTTGATTGGCAACAAATCTATTTTTGAAGCTTTGGCTTTCTGTCTAGTTCTAGCAACAAAAAAAGTGGCATTTATTAAACACAAGCAAACAGTCAACATAAAATTTTACTTTAATTTTCTGCTTCATTCCAAAACCAACCAAAAAGAATCTTTTGCTTAAACAGCACAGTTGTCAAGGATTTTCCAATGTACAGCTTTTCTTTATGGCTTTAGCAAAACTGAAAGCTCTGCATGATAACCATGAAAATAAATATTACTCTTATAAAGCCCTATCTAGTATCCACTGAAACCAGTGGATGGACTCTTATTGACTTCAAGGGTCTTTAGATCAGGCTCCTGGAGCACCTGTCATGAAAGCATGATAAATTGGTTAGGACATGATTTCTCTCTCCTGAATGAGGAGAGAGACATGCTCAAGTGAGTGTGAATCTGCTGCCTTTAAAGGACTGGCTGGCAGAGGATATAAACACTAGTATTGCTGCTACAACTTCTCAAGAATCTCTTTTGGTTTGGGAGCCAAAAATTCTGGCTTCTAATCTCAAGCTGTCTATACACATTCACGGTGCTCACTGTGGTGCCTGGTTAGGCAAGGACTTCAGTCAACAATTCAAGCAACAATTAAACCCAGCCATGCCATGTTGGGTAGCTAACTATTCTTAGGGGGGTAAACTGAGCCATATAACTTATGTTATATGACCATGCTGCAAGTCAGTGGAGAAGAACAAGACCTAGAAATGTTTGTTCCCTGTTCCCAGCAGACCAATCACTCCCAAACCAGACAGGAGCTGGAGGTCTCAGAAATTCAGTTAGCTAAATAACATGAGTTAGTCCAGTGGTGTCAATCTGATGAAGCCATGCAGCCTTCAGGGCTGGAGATTCAGGGGTAAGTGAAGGCAGGGCCTGACACCAAAATCCAGGACACAGAACCCTATTGGCAATGCATGCTGGCAGCTGCGCTAACACCCTGCCACTGTTGCTCCTTGGCTTACTGCTCACTCCAGTGCATCCAAATCCAGCCCACAAGGATCCCCACAGTCCAGATCCAGCCCAGTGGGGCAGGTGAAGTGAGTTTAACATCCCTGATTTAGTCAAACTGTTACCCAGGTAATGGTTAGTGATGAATTCTGTGGGTCAGAGCTGTACTGCTACGCAGCATGTCCACAGGTGGCGGATAGTGGAAGACCTTCAAGGAAGATTAGCTGTGAAATAAGCAGGAGTAACTCTGACAAATAAGCAGTCAGGGACCAAGCCGTGGCAGCACCACCGGGATGTGGTGAGGACAACAGATGGCAATGGATTCCCTCCTGAAAAGCCACAAATATCCTTTGTTGGTGCTGTGACATGGCGAGTACAGGTCACCACAATAATAAGCCTGCCCAGCCCCTGCCATGGGTCTACAAGTCCTCAATGGCAGAGCAGGCAGAAGAAGATGTTAGAAACTCAATGGCTGTGAAGGCAGATGAAGACTACGGTGGAACAGATCTGCAGTTATCTTGATCTCCTTGCCATTAGAACAAGGTCCTGTTCTGTTAAGAGCTGTGTGGAAGCTGATGTGCAGCTGTAAATAAAAGAAGTTGTGCACAGGCATCTTTAATGAAACAGCTTTTCTAGCACTTTCAAACCCTTTGGCAACCAGCTTATGGCTATGGGAGCAGGTTTGTGAGGTCTGAAAGCTCCTAGTCATGAACTGGCATGAAGGTGGCGGTTACAAGAAAGTCATGAAGGATGAGACAGGAGTGTAATTCAGCAGCTGTACCTGTGACTAAGCAGTCCTCTTCAGGATCCTCTCTGCTCACCCCACATGGGAAGGAGGCTAAAAAAGGTGCCCTAAACACAGCCTGTCTATTACAGTATTCTGTATTTCTTCCTCACTGGATAATTGCGTCCAATGGGATCACCTTTACTACAGTCAAAAATACCAACAAAGGCACAGCATCATTTTTGGGACCTGGAATATCAGGACCCTAATAGTGAACACCCAGAGCACTGCACTGCAATCGTGGCCCAAGAACTCGGTGACACTACATTGATGTAGTTGCCCTGAGCGAGACTTGGTAAGCTGGAGATGGGCAGCTCAAAGAACATGGAGGTGGCTATTCCTTCTTCTGGAAGGGTAAACAGGAAAGAGAATGCCAACCACTATGTTCCCCTGGGAAGCCAGTTTGATTGGGAGAGGAATCCAGGATTGCTGGCTGTACTTTAAAGAAACCTTACTGATGTGCAGGAAGACTAGCAAGTATGACAGAAAACCAGCTTGGCTTATCAGGGAACTCTTCAGTAAACTAAATTACAAAAAGGAAGCTTATAAGAAGTGGAAACTTAGACAAACAACTAGGAAGGAGTATAAGAGTATTGCTTGGGCATGCATGGATTAAGTCAGGAAGACCAAAGGGCAACTGGAGTTGTAGCTAGCAAAGGACATGAAGGATCTACAATGGGGCTGGGCAAAATGTGGCCCAGGGACTGGATGCAGCCCGCCAGGCCATTCTATTCTGCCCAGCCCCCCCCCCCCCC
>NW_017729032.1:217769565-217774983 GCF_001723915.1 Gavialis gangeticus
ATGGCTTGCCAAAACTCAGTAAGCAGCCCTCCGCCCAAAATAATTGCCCGCTCCTGGTCTACAAGTAGGTCAGTAACAAGAGGAGGATCAGAGAAACTATGGGTCCCTTGCTGAATGGGGGAGGCAACCTAGTGACAGAGGATGTAGAAAAGGCTGAAGTGCTCAATGCTTTTTTCACCTCAGTCTTCACAGACAAGGTCAGCTCCCAGACCACTGCACCTAGCAGCACAGTTTGGTGAGGAGGTGAGCAGCCAACTGTGGCAAAAGAACAGGTTTGAGACGATTTAGAAAAGTTGGACATATACAAGTCCATGGGCCTGGACAGGATACACCCAAGGGTGCTGAGGGAGTTGGCTGATGTGATTGAAGAATCACTGGCCATCATCTTTGAAAACTCATGGCAATCTGGAAAAGTCCTGGATGATTTGAGAAGGGCAAATATAGTGCCCATATTTAAGAAAGGGAAAAAAGGAGGATCCAGGGAGCTACAGACTGGTCAGCCTCACCTCAGCCCCTTGAAAAATCATGGAGCAGATCCTCAAGGAATCAATTTCTAAGCACTTGGACAAGAAGAAGGTGATTAGGAACAGTTAGCATGGATTCACCAAAGGTTGCCTGACCAACCTGATTGCTTTTTTATGATGAGATGACTAGCTCTGAGGAGGCAGGCAAACGAGTGTATGTGGCATACCTTGGCTTTAACAAGGCTTTTGATATGATCTCCTACAACATTCTCGCAGGCAAGGTAAGTAAGTACAGGCTGGATGAATGGGCTGTAAGGTGGATAGAAAACTGGCTGGATCATCAGGCTTAGAGGGCAGTCAATAGCTCAATGTCTAGTTGGCAGCCAGTATCAAGAGGAGTACCCCAGGGATCAGTCCTGGGGTCAGTTTTCTTCAATATCTTCATCAGTGACCCGGAGGATGGCACAGAGTGCACCCTCAGAAAGTTTGCAGATGACACTAAGCTGGGGGGAGTGGTAGATATACCAGAGGGTAGGGTTAGGATTCAGAGAGACCTAGACAAATTGGAGGATTGGACCAAAAGGAATCTCATGAGGTTCAATACAGACAAGTGCAAACTCCTGCACTTGGGACAGAATAATCCCATGCACCGGTACAGGCTGGGGACTGAATGGCTAAGCATCAGCTCTGCAGAAAAGGACCTTGGGGTTACAGTGGACAATAGGCTGACTTTGTGCCAACAGTGTGCCCTTGTTGCCAAGAAGGCTAACAGCATACTGGGCCGCATTAGTAAGAGCCTTACTAGCAGATCAAGGGAAGTGATTATTTTCCTCTGTTCAGCACTGGTGAGGCCACATTTGGAGTACTGTGTACAGTTTTGGGCCCCCCACTACAGAAGGGATGTCAACAAGTTGGAGAGAGTCTAGTGGAGGACAACAAAAATGGTGAGGGGGCTGGGGGACATGACTTATGAGAAGAGGCTGAAGGAACTAGGCTTTAATCTAGAGAAGAGAAGACTGAAGGGGGATTTAATAGCAGCCTTCATTTACCTGAAGGGTGGTTCCAAAAAGGATGTAGCTGGGCTGTTCTCAGTGATGGCAGATGACAGAACAAGGAGCAATGGTCTGAAGTTTCAGCAGGGGAAGTTTAAGTTAGATATTAGGAAAAACTTTTTCAGGGGAGGGTAGTAAAGCACTGGAACAGGTTACCCAATGAGCTTGTGGAATCTCCATCCTTGGAGGTTTTTAAGAGACAGCTAGACAAAGCCTTGGCTGGGATGATCCAACTGGGGACGGTCTTGCCTTGAGCAGGGGGTTGGACTAGATGACCTCCTGAGGTCCCTTCCAGCCCTAATTTCCTATAATTCTATGATTTCATGGAGTTTGTTTTGTCATTAAGAATGAACTCGTAAACCAACTCAGTGAGTTCCCTATTGGAATTAATGAGTGCCTTATGACTCTCCATCTTCAATTTATGGGGAGCCAATATTCCACTGTCATTGGTGCTGCACCCGCCTGGCTTCGAACGCCCGCTTGCATGCTGCCTTGGTCTGAACTGAAAGGGGCATACGCTTTTTAGCTTCATGGATTCTCCGAGGTGGGCTTCAGTTGTCCCTCTGGCCTTCCCTGAACTCTCCTGCCACGTCTTTGAATGTTATGTCAGTGTGGGGCTTGGCCTTGAATGTCCCCTCAGGGATGACCACTCCACTTGCGGGATGTTCATGGGGCTTCACCTCCCCTACACCCCAGCCTTACACCAACCTCTGGAGGGATGCCAGATCTTGATATGGCTGCCTCACCAATGTGAATGTTCCTCGTGTCCTATTGTACTCCACTTTTCTCTTTGGGGGAAGGATAATTAGCTGATTCAGGCTCTAAGACTGAGACCCCCTTGAGCTGGCCGGCTCTATTCCCATGGTTCGATATGTGTGCCCCTGTCGAGCAGGGGTAAAGGAAACAAATGAAGAAAAGAAGCACACAAAAAAAAAGAATACAAAAGGTTCTTCCCATCCAGTATCCTACCGGTCGGCTTTTCCAGCCCTCCTGCCTGTGTTTGGCAGTGCTCCCCCGACACTGGTCCCACGGGGTCACTCTTTCCTTTCCACCCCTAGCCCAGTTCCCTAATCTGGTACCTGGGAGCAGTTGAGTGGGAACACTTCTGCTTTCCCGGGGTTGGCTTCAGCCTCTTTCTCTGGGTCATCATTCCGGTTATGCTGCCATTCGGCATCTCCACCACCAAACCTCCTTGGTGGTACTAGGGGGAAGTCACCCCCAGTGTTCCTCCGTTCCTGGGACTTGGTCTCGGCACCCCCGGTGCGAGGAAGCCTTGATGCTTCAGCAGCCTCCCGTCATCCAGGTGTTCCTAGTTCATGCCGGCTTTGGCCACTGCCGGCACAGAGAGCCTCCGCCTCCTCACTGGCTCTCCCCGCCTTGCTGCTGACGGCTGCTTTTATCTCTGCTAGCTAGTGCATCTTTGTGACATCACCCACTGTCTTTAATTGAATAAAGGCACGGCTTGTAAACCGTGCAGACTCTTTTCTTCAATCTTCTGATGTCGCTCCTCCTGCAGGTAAGTAGTCGTTTTGTATTTCTTTCTTTATTTTCATGTTTCTTCCCATGCTGTGCCCTGCAGGCGGGGCTTCCCAGTCCCTCTTCTTGCTATCCCCGGGACAGGTGCATATGCCTCGACTCTTGATGCCGCTGATGAAACCAAGGAGGAATTCTGTGGCAACCTTGACCAAATCCGTTCTGATATTCTGGAGGGATACAAACTTATTCTTCTCAGTGATATCAATGACAGTCAAAAGGGACTCTAACCTCTGGAATGGAACCATTGGCAAGGAAGAAGTAGGAAAGGTCAACTCCACTGGCTTCCTCCTCTTGACCAAATGTGTGGAACATGGACTTGCCATCACCGACACCTTATTCCTCCATAAAAACAGGCACAAGTGATCATGGCAAAATACCTGATTTAAGCATTGGCACCTGATTGACTGTCATCTTCTGTACACAGGATCACAACGATGTCTGCATTACCTGAACTGTGCTAGGAGCAGATGATTGCTGGACTTATCACTGACCCATTCATTAGGTTATGTCGCTCAAACTGTCTCCCAAATGAAAGCTGCAGCAGAAACAATGCTGACAGAAGATCAATGCTGAAGGACTCAAGGACAGACCCAAGTGAGACCCCTTCCACCAGTGCCTCAATGAAAAACTGGTGAATTCCAACCAACAGCAATGGAAGACTGTCAGCAGCATGTGGGGTGCCCTAAATGCCACTGTCATCAGTGCCTGTGAAGAGACACTTGGATTCTCTACCAAGAAACATCAAGACTGGTTTGATGAGAATAACCAGGAGATCCAAGAGTTGATCAATTGCAAATATAAGGCATTTTGTGCTTGGCAAAATGACACCAGCTCCAAACAAAAGAAATTGGATCTCCAACAAGCGAAGGCAGAAGCCCAAAGGAGGACTCACAGTATGAAGAATAAATGGTGGGAAGACAAGGCTGAGGAGATTCAACATCTCACTGACATCCACAATATGCGTGGTTTCTTCAGGGCCACCAAAACCATCTATAGTCCGAGCACTCAGGGACCAATCCCCTTGAGTCCTAAGGAGCATTTTGAAGGCCTGAATTGAGGCTCTGTTGTTGATGAGAGTCTTCTTAACTCTTCCAACACCCAGTCAGAGATGATCTTGGAGTCTCTCCAGCCTTCAGTGAGGTGAGGAAAGCCATCAAGCATATGAAGAATAACCACGCATCTGGAGCATATGGAATCTCCACAGAAATCTTCAAGCAGGGGAGAAAGGAGCTCGCATCACAGCTTCATGCCCTCATCTTAAGGACCTGGAATGAGGAGAAAATTCCAGACAACCTCAGGGATTGTGACAATCTTCAAAAAAGGAGACAAGTCCAACTGTTGAAACTACAGGGGGATCACTTTGCTGTCCACTACAGGAAAGATCATTGCGAGAACCCTCCTGAACCAACTCCTTCCACTTGCTGAAGAGCTCCTTCTGGAACCTCAATGTGGATTTAGGGCATCAAGAAACACAACTGACATGACCTTCACAGCTCACCAGCTGCAGGAGAAATGCCAGGAACAACATAAGCCTCTCTACATTGCCTTCTTTGACCTCACAAAAGCTTTTGAGTCTGTCAGCTGAGAAGTGTTGTGAAGGATCCTTCTAAAGTATGGATGCCCACTAAAATTAGTCACCATTCTCTCCCTGCTCCATGACAGGCATGCGACTGGTGATTCTCAGTAACGGATCTATCACAGATCCCTTTGAGGTTAAAATAGGAGTTAAACAAAGCTGTGTCATCGCTCCAACTCTCTTTTCAATATTTCTTGCTGCAGTGCTACATCTGACCACCAACAAGCTTCCAGCTAGAGTGGACCTAAACTACTGAATGGGTGTTAAGCTGTTGAACCACAGCCGACTCAGAGGCAAAACCAAGACCTCACCAACCTCAGTCATTCCTGCTGATACTATAGTGTGTGTTCACTCAAAAGCAGACCTTCAGGCAATTGTTAATGTCTTTACCAAGGCATACAAGAAAATTGAACTGACGCTTAACATTCAGAAAACTAAAGTTCTTCACCAACAAGCTCCTCATGAACAGCCCTGTCGCAGAGCTGTCAGGTGCCCTGCGACTGAGAGCAGAAACGGCTCGGGAGAGACCCCTAGTGGCGGGAAGGGGGAAGCGCAGCTGCCAGTCACCAGGACTGCGCAGGTGCTGGTTGCCCTAGCAACCAGGGAAACCTAGAAACAGGAAGGGGTGGAGCTTAGCCCTTCTTAAGCCCCAGTAGAGGGCCAGGAGGGCAGTTCCCCTCCGGCGGCCGAGGGAGGAGGAACTTAGCCAGAACAAAGGGGAGAACTCTGACGGTCGGAACATCCCCTGGTTCCTACTGGGGGTTGATGCGCTCTCTCTCTCTCTCTCTCT
>NW_017729032.1:217775052-217787865 GCF_001723915.1 Gavialis gangeticus
TCTCTCTCTCTCTCTCTCTCTCTCTCTCTCTCTCTCTCTCTCTCTGGTAGGGAGGGATTCGTATTTTGACCAGAACGGTTTAGCTTTATGTTATAGCCCGGGGGCTTTGTGTTTTGTGTTTACTGTTTAACCGGAGGACCAGGTAAGGCTATAAGGGGTGGAAGAGGCCTCATAGGGACTCCCCAATAGCGTGGGGGGTTCCTGGCACTGAAGAAGGCACAGTATGTTGCGGGGTGCATTAGCCTAGCCCCGAGAGTGCAGAGGGGCAGTGAGAAGCCCTGGAGCTAGGGGGGTAGCGAGAAGCCCCAGAGCTAGGGGTAGACTTGCCACAACATGAGACAGCATAAGACTTTGTGCCAGTCTCATGCAACTCAAATGGAAGTGTAATAGTTGCATGGAGGTAGCAAGCTCCAATCTACTGTTTTCCTAACCTTACCCAGAGGCAGTTCCCACTGAAGGTCCAACTCCCCTAACACAGCTCACTCACTGACCATTCTATTTTAAGTCTCCTACCATGCAAAAACATACAGCACTTAAACATCTGAGAAAATTTATACTGAGGCTACTGCAGTATTAAGTGATCATTTTCCCCCTAGTTGTTTGATTACTAGAAAGTTTATTTTGTCATCATAATCTAAATCTTATTATAGAATCACTTAGTGGCTGAATTCACAACATTTTGTGAGTTTGAAAGTAAGTTACTTTCAACAGTAATTCAATGGTGTATGTGCACCCACCTATTCAGTTGGTAGGTAGGTGTAACTTATAGGCTGAGGGGAGAAGGACAGGTTTGTATCAGCCCAAATTCTTCTCAGTAGAGCAAGCTGGGAAACCTAATTTTCAGTTCTACAAAGACTTTTCTGTATCAAGGAGAAAGGCCCCAAACTTGAAGAGGTTTGTGGAACAGTAGTTCTGCAACTTGTCACTTATGAAACATCTAATCAAGGCGTTTCCAAACGAAACAGGCCCAGGGTATCTGGCAGCCTGCCTAGTGGCCTGCAGCAGAACCAGGGAGACTAGAAGCCCAATCAGCTGCCAAGTGAGACTGATACGGCTATTGCTAATTTCACTACTACAGTCATTACTTCCAGCCCTGCTGCACCAACAACAGCAGTGTCAAGTTAGTAACTAGAGTCCAATCAGTTTCACCCCTGTCATTCAGTTTGTTGCCAACAGTGACACTGACAAGAAATGATAAAATGTCAATCTGCAGCTGCCAGGGCTGCCAGTATGCATGGCTTCATAGCAGCCAGGCTGGCAGGGAATGTGGAAGCTCAGGAAACCCTGGATCTGTGGTAGCTTTCCTGGCATGTTGAAGGGGAGCCATCAGCTTATAAACCATGAGAATGCCAGCTCCCAAATTGTGAAAGTCCTGGTTCAGCAAGCTATAGACCGGTGGATAAACTGGCAGGGAACTAATCAAGTTTGAGTTGTAAACTGCCCTGGAATCTGTTGGAAGATCATTGACATAGAACCATGCCCATAATTTGTTCTGTTTTTGACAAACTGGCAAATTCGAAATAAAAGAAATGTTTTATCAAAATATTTTCTGGCCAATTGTCCTCATTGTCTTCATACAATAACTTCAGCAATACACGGAGAAATATAAAGATTAATATAGATAAAGAGATGTAGAAACTTTTAGAAACATTTGAACAAAATGGAACACTGTTTCCTAAAATGTGTCATATCTCCTCTAACTTTTCCAAAATTTGCTTTTTTTGAGGCAGATATTCCAGGTATGCTGGCACCAATTCCCCCCTAAATACAAGACAGTTTTCCTCCTGAAAGAAAAAACTCTTTTAACTTATAAGCCATTTGTACATAGAGCAATTCTAAATGAGAAATGGAAGAAAGGCATTTCTTGGAAAGAAGGAGGGTTTTTTTTAATGTTCTTTGTTTGAAATTTAGGAATGATCCCAATCATGCTCCAAATGTATTGCATACAACTTTATCCCATTAATCATCCTATTTATCCCATATTATTATCCCACTAATATTATTATTTGTTTTAATCCAGTTAAATGTATTGTCTTTTCAGATTAATTTAACCATGGCCCCCAAAGTGAACATATTTTTAAATTAAAAAGTCATTTCAGTAGGCTCTTTGCTATATATCACTAGACCAAGTATGTACTGCTAATGACCTGTAAATCTGAAATAATTTCCCAATTCATGCTTTCCATGCATTCTCCCTCTTTCCTTTCCAAACATTCCTAAATATCCACATATTTCATGATATATTTTAGCTTGAAAGCCCAGCAGTCAGTTTGTATTTGGTCTTTAACCTGTTATCCTGGATAGATTTGTGCCTTTAGGTTGGTGTGGGTTCTATTATTTGTTTGGCACATTTTCTAGAGGGTTAGGACCATAATCAAGTTCACACAAATAATAAATGTGAGTGGATACCAAACACTGGGTGATACACTGAACCAGAAATAAAACCAAGAACTTCTAACTCAGTCCAAGATCTTGACTCTTGGCTCTTGCCTTCACTGTTTAACACGGTGGATGTTTAGTTGTAGATCAGTCTGTCTCGTTGAAGACTGCTTCTAGTGTTTTGTATCCCTTACCCATACAGGTTCTTTTAGAACCTGATTATAGTCTCATTGAAGTGTAGGATGGCAAGGATTTAAACATCATCTGAACTATCAGTACTCTGATGGAAAGTTCATAACTGAGATTGCACTTGTCTCATCAAAACCCAGAGCAACTTTGGAATTGATTATTCCATAAGGAAAATTAAGTACCTTCTTATATACTGATTTGGGAGGGGGCCATCCCTTTTTCACTTGATATAGCCTTTGTTTTGTGGTGGCCTTTTGGGTTTGGGGAAAAATGGGACTGATTTGATGAATCCCAAATTTGTATACTTTTAAACAGGAAAAAAAGAGTTCTCCAGTTTTCCTGGGTACATCACGTGGAGTTATTTAAATGGACATTCCTAATGAAGGTAAAGAGATAAACATAACACAAAGAAAATGGCACATTACAGAAATCCTACATAATGCTTAGTATAATTGTACTGCATCATAGTCTTCCATGATCATATGATTATTTCACCATTTCTCTTCAAGCAGAGATCCCCTTAAAACAGACTCAAAACACCCATAATAAAATTAATTTCCTTTATATATGGATTTTTGGCTCTCAGATCTCCAAGAACGTAAAAAAGCAAGTGGATCTGTCTTGAAAATAAAAGACAAATATAAAAAAATTTATTTTAAAATAGAACACTCCGAATAGTGAGGTTTTAGTACTGGGGTTGGTGGGTTGCTTTCTTTTCTATTTTTTTGTACTCATTTTAGATGTTTAATGTGGAAGTACAGTACTTGCTATTCCTTCACTGATTAACTGCCTCAATCTTATATGCCTTCCCCCGCCCCGTGTATTCTTCACGTATGCTCCAAATCAGGGAAATAGCCCTCTTCTGGAAAGAATGTTAACCAGGTTCTTAAGTTCCAGTAAAGTCAGTGGGTTTTCAGCATCAATTTAAGCGCCTTCCTGAATCAGGTCTGTAGGATTCTATTATGCTTTAATATACCACCCAACTTTTGTTTCTCTTTTGTTACAAAATGCAATGTCCATCCCAGGTACTGGCCACAGCCCAATTAAAGTAAACCTACTAGCTCTCTCTACTTTCACGAATGTCCGGAGGGAGGGAGAAGAGATGGAGCTTTGCAGATCAACAAATTTGGACTATTTTGGAACCAGGCAATGAGAGAGAATTCCAACCTCAGAGAGGCCTCATGGAGAACGTAGAGAGAGAGCTCCAGGACAGAGATGTCTGCTGACCTCAGCTGTAGGCATATGGTATAAATGCATCTCAGAGAGCCCAAATCTCTTAGGGGCAGATAGCCTTCTGTTGCTCACCCTGCTATAGTAGGGCGTAAAGTTGCTGAATGCTTTGCCATATAAAGCCAAGAGCTGTAGACAGTACAGTGGCAATACAGCTCCTGCTCTACTCTTAGAAAGGTGCAGAGTGCATGCCGCTGTAGGTATAGCTAGCTCAAAGCCCAGGGAGGAAGTGAGGAGTGGCCCTCTTCATATCCAGAGGGGATAGAGTGGTGTGGATACACCTATCCCTTTCAGTTGATGTCACCATGGGAGGAGCTGCCAAGGACTTTTTTTTAGTTGCCAAAATGTGTAAGAATTCCCCCCTCCCCTCTCTTGCTTGCTCAATGGCACCTTCCCTCCCCTCCACCCTTCCAGTCACTACTGCTGCTGTTCCCAGCTACCCAGAGGTGGGTGCGGGAAGGATCCAGAGCTACTCCAGCCAGGTTCCACACAGAGCTGGGCTCAGCCAGGGACAGAGGCAGCAACAGGCATCTTCTTCCTCCCTGCCTGGCCCCCCCAGGAGCAGGCATGGGGGGAGAAGGGCCCACTGCTGCTACTACAGCTGTGTCTGACCAAGCCTGGCTCCTCATGCAGCCTGATTAGAACGACTCTGGAGCCTCCTCCCACCTAGGGGGTACCCTAGGTTAGCTGAGGACAGTGGCAATGGCAGGAGCAGCAGTGATTTGAGGGGAGGGAGGGGAAACATGCTGCTGAGCATGGAGGCAAAGGGAAGATTCGTACCTGATTGAGGGACTTAAAAAAGTTTCCTGATGATGTGCCTGCAGGGCTCTTCCCACCCTGGAAATGAGGGGGAAGTAGGAAGCAGGGGTGCAGCCTGCCCCTCCTCCATTGTCCCCCCCCACCCCTTCAGTGCTGATCACTGTACCTGCACCACCTTTACAAAATCCTGGATCTGCCCATGGAGCAGTCTGAGGACTCCTCTAGTAGTACAGTCTGTCAAGGGCATTGAGGAGCTTGTAAGGGTGCAAGGAAACCCCAGATATTTCCCCTTTTTCTCCTAGTAGTATGCCCTCCTTCTAAGTGGGTGGTGTGCTGCTGAGGGGTCCTTTTCATAGGCAAAGTGTAAGAACTGCCAGTGGTGGGGGCACAACTCTGGACCACCACTGCAGTGGGATGACACAACTCCACGTTACCACTGTTGCCAGGTGTTTGGGTCTGGCCAGGCTACAGCCCCACGCCCCAATGTTGGCAGAGAAATCTGCGGGGGCACATGCCCCTGCACCCTGTACCTCCCTGATATGTCACCAGTGATCCCCTTAGACTAGGAAGGTGCTCCAGCAGATGGCTATTTTGGTAGTGAGGCTGTTTTGCACCATTGGTATAGTCTGAAGCAACTCAGAGTGCAGTATCTCCCTTGAGTGCATGAACAAATAGGCCACACAGTAATACGGATTGTGCCAGTCCCCTGCATAGACAGACAAGTAGAGGTTCTCCTTGTCCCCTTCCTGCTTTGTGAATGCATATGGGATTGAGCACAATCATGACTGTGCTTTACCAAAAGTACTGCTTACTAAATAAACTTTGCCAGATCTTCAGGTGCTGTAGATTGGCCTGGCTGTACTAAAGTCAGTGGAGCTAGACTCATTTTCACCAACTAGCAATCTGGATCTGTATTTTTACATGGAAAAAAATGTCATTTAAGTGATCGATCAGCAACTGATTAGTCAGTTTCCAGTGCTACATTACTGTTTTGATAACATCTGGGTAAATAAAGTATATTTTCTAATGTCATATATATATTAAATATGTATATTTACTGCAACAATTAAGAGCATAGTGCTGACAGTTGCAGATTCTGCTGAGCAATCCCAAATTTCTGAGTGAGAAAGCAAGGCAAACAGTGCCCTCTACAGCTATTATTACACTCCTTACAGCTATGCCTCTGCTCAGAAATTAACACTGCTACAAGTCCACTGAGGCTCCAAAATGCTGAAATCATAAAGAATGAAACTGAAATTCTGGGAGAAATACTTCATTGCCCATTTGTTTCCAACATTGCTATTGTTGTTCTGCAGTACAATGAAAATCAATTGCACTGTTTTTCAAAGCTTTTATGGAAAATAGTTTTAAACACTTGAACTAACACTTTTGGACATATTCCTATTTTGTGTAGAATAAATTCCCATTTGTAATCAATTGGTTGATCTAGTCTTCTTCTTATTAAGTTGTCTCCATTCGTGTCCAGAGTGTCTGAGATGCTGAAAACTCTTTATGGCAGGGAATGTGTCTTGATGTGTCTTGTGCAGCGCCAAACTCAATGGCGCCTCCAGATGTGAGCAGCATTCCGAACACTATCTTCATACAAATAATGATGAATAATAAAAATTAACATAATCTCTGTTCCTAGGAACTTACAGTATCTTGTTATAGTTTGTAGTATGAAGTGTAAGAAGACTGCCTGGCGCAAGAGGTAATGAGTTGAGGTTATTTTTTTATACCTGATTTCTTTTATTTATTTAGATGTAACTCTTTCTCTGACTATAAATACACTGAAATGGGCAATGGTAAATCTACAGGGTCTTTAGAGATGTGTACATATGCATATGTGTGTATATGTTTTTTCTGAGTTATTTTGCAGGGTAGGGTTGAACAAGTAGATTGGTTCAGGAGAAGCAATAGCTGAGTCCTGACTGAGTTTTAAACAAAGATATTTAACATGACAGAAATAAGATGTGACCCATTACAGTCTAATATAATCAGTTAGCAACCAAAGAGCAAGCTTTCGGCTAAAAGAAAAATCTTTGATTGCTTTCCTGTTCTCCTTTGACATACCTCCCTTCCATTCATGCTCCCATCTGAGACTTGTTTACCTAAAAGATAAATTCCTACCTTAGTCCAGGAAATCTCTTGCTTGTTATTAATCCCATAGCTGCATGCTCATATCATCATAATTTCTGCCATATCAGTTTAGCAGACTTTTCAAATGGTGACACATTAGTTTTCCCTTCTTCTCAGCATCAGTCTCTTTGTACAGCCAAGGGCTGCTGTGGTCTATTTTCTAAAAGACTTGGCTGTCCTATGTATAAATGAGAAATCAAATAGGAAAGATAGGATGCAGTTCTGTCCCTTGAAGTCAGTAGCATAACAAGCAGGGTTTTCTCCCTGGGCAAACCCTGTGGAAGAGAGGGGGACAGGTGGGAAGCATTATAGCCTGCAGGGGGTCCTGCTTTAGGCTGCTGGGAGAGAGGTGCAGGGGGCTCTGCGTGCATGTGTGCAGCCACATGCATGCACAGGGCCAAGAAAACACCCAGGCAGTATGGAGAGCAGCTCCCTGCATGTAAGTCTATGGAGGGGAAAGGGTAGGGGGGAGCAGATCGAGGGCCCCATGGTGAGGGAGGGACTGGGGCAGAGGCAGCGGCTGAGGCTGAGGTTGTTGCCCAACCTGGGGCCAGGGCAGGAGCAGGATGGAGTCACGGGAGGCTTATCCAGGGGGCGCGGAGGGAGGAAAGGGTGAGCAGCTTCCTGCCACTACACACACCTGCCAGGAGAGGCATTTTTGTAAATGGGGTGGATATGTGCTGCTCACTGTGGGCTCAGGGCACTCTGTTCTACTGCCTTTCCCTCCAGCCTCATGCCGGCCATGTGCCCCGTGCCTGCCCGGCAGCAGTGGGTGTGGTGAATTGTAGCCCCTGCTGCCAGTTAGGCGGGGGCATGTGGCCAGCATGGTGCCCCCAGGAAAAAGATAGCACAGCAGAGATCTCTGAGTCCACAGCAGTCAGTCCTCATCTGCCCTCATCCTGGGTCCATTCAGCCTCCTTGCCCTTGGCAGTGGCAGCATCAGGAGGGGAAAGGGCCCCTGCTGGAGTCCAGCTCCTGGGACCTGAGCCCTGGCTGTGGGGGCAGAGTGGCATGATATCTTCATGCTTATAATGGGGCATAGGGGGCCTCCAATTTTCTGTTTGCCCAAGGCCCCAAATCTTAATCCACCACTGGTGGGGGGACAGTGGGGAACATGGCACTCTTACTCACTGGAAACCCCAAAATGGTCCCCAGCTGTCCTGCTGCTGCTGTCCTGCCGCCACATATTCTATCCACCCCACCCTGGCTCTTGCTATTAAAGCAGCAGCAGCATGTTGTCCATGCACTGGCTGCTGTTGCTGACACAATGCTCTTGCTGCTGGGGCAAGAAGTCTGCAGGTGTGGGGGATGATTTTGGCATCCCTCCTAATTTGGCATCCCAGGCTGATGCCCCTCTTGCCCACTCCTAGTTATGCTACTGCTTGAGGCACAGTTCTGTGTTAGAGTATGGCCCCCACAGGCACATGAGCAAGAGGGAGTAATAGCAAACAATGCCCCATGGAGCTTTTTGGCCCTTATGGAAAGCATGCCCATTGCTGGAGCAGTCCCCTGCATGTTGGGTCTGCTTCAGGGACCCACAGGGAGTGCAGAGGTTTGTGTATCCTACAAAGATCCTTGGCTCAGAGACTGCATTATATCTGACCCTCATTCAAACCAGGCTGTCATGCAAGCCTACAGCTTTATGCCAGGCTGTCATTCAAGCCTACAGCTTTATGCCTCCACCCTTAACATCTAAGCCAGCTACAACACGCAGGTCTAATATCTATAAACAGCACTGGCCAAATTTTACAGTTATATAACTATAGGGGAGGGTGAGCAGGGCACCATCCCCAGGTGCCAATTTAGAGGCAGCACAAGAATGGCGGGCACCATGGACACTACCATGGAATGGCAGCTAACACTTGAAAGTCATGCCTGGTTGCAGGTAAGGGCAGATCCAGGATTTTGGAAAGCAGGGTGTCGGAGCAGTAACCTGGACTGCAGGGGGGCTGCACTCTGGCTTCCAGCCTTCTCCTGCTCAAGACCAGACTGAACTGCAGAAGTAGCAGTGAGGGACTTAAGTCCCTCAAGCAGGTAAGGATCTTCCCTCCTCCCTCCCCTCTCCTCATGCTCAGCAACACATTTCCTCCCCTTCCCCCTCCCTTCTCTTCCCCCTTCTCCGCCCACTGCTCTTCAGGCCCCCAGATGACGTGGGGGCATAGAAGTAGAGAAGTGCTCCAGAACTGCTCCTGCTTTAATTAGCATGCTCCAGCAGACTCAGTTCATCAAGTCTGCTCCAACACACTGTAATTACAGTGTGTTGGAGCAGCATCCCTGCACATCTGCAGGCGCCCCAAGTCTACTCAATCTGAAGCCTGTGTCTAATGTTAAGAATATGACTACTCTCTTTCAGTGCAATGAAAACTTACTATGCCTAAAGTTAGGCATATGCTTGTTCTTTACTTACCTCAGAATGTAAAATGGTCTGCTCTTTTCTTGTAATCCAGATGCGGTGCTGCCTCCTTTAAGAAGCAGTAAGGTAAGAAGCTTCTCCAGCCACTGGTATGTCAGAAATGTGATTGATAGTTCAGAAGTAAATGGTTCCTGTTCCTAGGCCCAAAGAAAAATAATTCATATAGAAAGGAATAAATACATATTCCTTTTACAGAGGTTACATACAGTAAATCTTCTTTTTTCTTTTGCTGCTTCCTTGCAATGATATTAAAAACTTGAGGTGAACCAAATGACAAATGATATTAGGCGTCTTGCATCTGCTTTGCACGCAAATGGGAAGGTGTTACCACTACCCATGATCTGGACAGGTTACAGGAGTGGGCGGATGAGAATAGGATGGGATTCAATACTGACAAGTGTAGGGTACTGCACCTAGGGAGAAAGAACCAGCAGCATACCTACAGGCTGAGGAACTTCTTTCTCCTCAGTGCAGAGGCAGAAAAGGATCTTGGAGTCATTATTGATTCTAAGATGAACATGGGCTGCCAATGTGAGGACACAGTCAGTAAGGCTAACTGCACCCGGTCATGCATCCACAGATGCGTCATGAGCAGGTCCAAGGAGGTGATCCTTCCCCTCTATACAGCACTGGTCAGGCCGCAGCTGGAGTACTGCATCCAGTTCTGGGCGCCGCACTTCAAGAGTGATGAGGCCAGCATAGAGAGGGCCCAGAGGAGGGCCACTCATATGGTCAGGGGGCAGCAGGGCAGGCCCTACAAAGAGAGGCTATGGGACCTGAACCTGTTCAGCCTCCACAAGAGAAGGCTGAGGGGGGATCTGGTGGCCATCTATAAACTTACCAGGGGGGACCAGCAGGGAACAGGAGAGTCCCTGTTCCCCTGGGCACTACAAGGAGTAACTAGGAAAAACAGCCACAAGTTGACTGAGAGTAGGTTCAGGCTAGATATCAGGAGGCGCTACTTCACAGTCAGGGCGGCTAGGATCTGGAACCAACTTCCAAGGGAAGTAGTGCTCACTCCTACTCTGGGGGTCTTCAAAAGGAGGCTAGATAATCACTTAGCTGGGGTCGTTTGACCCCAGCATCCTTTCCTGCCCGTGGCAGGGGGTCAGACTTTATGATCTGCTCAGGTCTCTTCCGACCCTACCAACTCTGAAACTATGATAACATGCTGAGAGATGCTGGAAGTAAATAGGTATAACATCAGTCATACATTGCTGAACAAAAGCCACTTAACTCATTTGTCAGTCCAGTAGGGCCAATATCAGTCAGTCCACCTGGCTTGCAATTAGAGATATCAGAGTCTGCTCCTGCAAATTCTGAGAGCATTGAAGAAGGCAATGGGCAAGCTCAGTACATTGCAGGATCCAACTCTTAGGGAAGGAACTTTTAAATTTTATGTGAAAGATGACTCAGTAATTATTATGGGTATTCGTTTCTCGCTGCACCCACACTGAGGTAGTGGCCACGCAAATACAAGAGAGACAGGAGTCTTGAGAGTGTCTGTGGAGGGATGCCCCCAGAGGGGCTTCCCTGCTGCCTTGGGACTCGTACACGTAGGTAGAAGTGAGATCAGGTGAGTGGGTGTGTGCTTTCTGCGAGTGCATCATTCACCCTGCATGGAGTGGTCAAGCAAAATCTTGGCAAGTCAGTTCTAAAAAAGTATTGCCTATGGGGAAATTTGGAAATGTGGACAAATTGGAGAGACTCCAGTGGAGGGCAATGAAAATGGTGAGGGGACTGGGGCACACAACTTCTGCAGAGAGGCTGACGGAACTTTGCTTATTTATTCTGCAGAAGAGAAGACTGAGAGGGGATTTAATAGCAGTCTTCAACTATCTGAAGGCAGGTTCGAAAGAGCATGGAGTTAGACTGTTCTCAGTGGTGGCAGATGACAGAACAAGGAGCAATGGTCTCAAGTTGCAGAAAGGGAGGTTTAGGTTGGATATTAGGAAAAACTTTCTCACTAAGAGGGTGGTGAAGCACTGGAATGGGTTACCTAGAGAGGTGGTGGAAGCTCCATCCTTAGAGGTTTTTAAGACCTGGCTATAGACAAAGCTGTGGCTGAAATGAGCTAACTGGGGACAGTCCTGCTTTGAGCAGGGGGCTGGACTAGATGACCTCCTGAGGTCTCTTCCAACCCTTATTTTCTTTGTTTCTATAATTCTATGAAATACCAAAAGAACTCTGATTATTTAGTCTAGGACAAAGATGATTGGTGGGGACATGATAAAAAATCTTAAAATATGTACAAGGTCAATTGTTCTTCATGTCCACTAAGAGTAAGACAAGAAAAAACTGGTTTTATGTGCAACAATGCTATTAGATAGTAAAGGAAACTTTTCAGTGCTAAGGCTTGTGAAACACTACAATCAATTAGTTAGCTAGGGAAACTGGGATACTATTCACTGAAGGTTTTTTGGAATAGTTTAGATAAATTTCTATCTGGGATGGTGTGGAACCTGCCTTAGAGCAAGGGGGTGGACTCTTTGACCCCCTCTACATGTGCAGATAAAGGTGTGATGAGATCTAATGCATGATTCACACAATCGCACCCCTGCCATGCTACATGTACATGGCAGGAGTACGATTGTGGGATCACTCATTAGATCCCATCATATCTTATTGCTGGTGCGGGGGGGCCCAATTCCAGGCTCCTCTGCACCAGTAAGAAGCAAAATGCCATAGCAGGGAGCCCCACGTACCCCAGCTAAGGGGCTCCCAGCTGTGGGGTGTACCCCATGCACCACCGGGGGGAGGGGGGATTGCCCCTGAAGTGATTATCTGGCCCTGGGGATTGTGGCTGCCATGATTCCTAGGGCTCAAGGATTTTGTGCTGGGCATGGTGCACCCCTGCGGCTGGGAGCACTGTCAGCTGATGGGGCTCCCAGCCATAGGGAAGACCCTTCTACACATGCACATTAAGGCTTGATAGCAACCACCTGTAAGGTTAGTACACATTTTCAAGGTTTAACTTTATAGTTGGTTGGAGCTTTTTATTGTGTGATAGCTACTTTGCATGTGTAGCTGGTCTTCGGGTAATTACACAATTAATTGTGCAATACTTGGAAAGTGTAAAGGGGGCCTTTAGGACTTTTCAAACTTTTTATAAATATATGATTAATTTCAATGTATGTGTCAACTGAATTCTCCAAGGCAGCACAGCAGAACTGAACTTAAATAAATCCAGGGAGTATTAAGTGAAAATCTGCGGACAGCTAAATTTCATGGGCTCACAAAATTCACACACACATTCAAAATTTCTAAAACTTCTTCTACTACTGTATTTTCTACTACTACTGTACTTTCAACCTACATTTTTTATTTTTACCAAAAGAGATTAGTTTAAGAGAAATTTAACAAGTAGATCAAAAAGTGAATCAGAGAAAAGGATGTTATTAACAGTATTTGACACCGTATTACCTGACAATAGGGTGGATTTTGCATTTAAGTGGTGCTAGCAGTCTAAAATTTAAATATATTTAATTAAAATCATAGTTTCATAGTTTCATAGATTAAGGGTCGGAAGGGACCTAGTAGATCTTCTAGCCCGACCCCCCACCAGGGCGGGAGAACAACAAAACCCCAAAACAAGAAACGGGACTCAAATGAGTCCAGCCAGGTAGGCATCCAGCCTCTTCTTAAAGACCCCCAGGGTAGGGGCCAGCACCACTTCCCTTGGAAGTTGGTTCCAGCTCCTAGCC
>NW_017729032.1:217788193-217802366 GCF_001723915.1 Gavialis gangeticus
TCAGCCAATCTGCAATCCATCTGACTGTGTAGGCATCTATGCCACAGTCACCTAGTTTTTTAACTAGGATGGGGTGAGAGACGGTGTCAAAGGCCTTGCTGAAGTCCAGAAAGACTACATCCACCGCGACACCTGCATCCATGGCCTTTGTGACCTGATCGTAGAAGGCAAACAGGTTGGTCTGACATGATCTCCCCCTAATAAATCCATGCTGATTGCCCCTGAGCATCATTTCTGTATGTGTATGAATGGGTAGATGAAAAAAATTTTGGATCCCTAGCCCCAAGAGCATGGGACCCAACAATAATTGCCTTGGCCAACACCCTCTATAGAAAATTGCCAATATTAGGTACTGCCCGTGGGATTGGGCTGGTATAGCACTCCTCTCTCATGGAGTACTACACACTCTGACTGAGCTGGGCCTGAAGGTGGGTAAGGGAGGCAGGGAAGGAAAAGGACATGCCAGCTGCTATTCCAATGTCATGGTCAACTGAAAAGGGGGGTATATCTGTGTCACTATACCCCCACCTGCCTGATGCCTTGAGTCTAAAAAGGTAAAAAGGTTGAGAATCACTGATCCAGCTTTCCTACTTAGATTGCAAGCTGGTCAAGACAGGGACTCTTACATTTTGTGTTTGCAAAGCAAAATGGGGCCCCAAACTTAATGGTATCTGTAGGTGTTGCTGTGATATAAATAATAAATAATAATGAAAATAATTGGAAAATAAATGTTTAATGTAACTTATGTAATCAAAGATTTTCTTTATAAGGCATTCTCAATTTGCTAAGAGCAGAGAATTATTGTATTTATTGTATTCTCTTAAGAGCAGGAAACTATATTATCTGAAGAACAGTTTTACCACAGGATGGCACTATTGCATGTAAAATGTCTACAGAACGTGGATGTTACTTGAGGAGACAATAATGTTAAATGGAGCATCTTGTGACTGAGACCTGTCCTTGAGAAAACAGTCTGCACTGACACACTCTTAAATCTATCTCCTTTCCAATAAAAGTTTTGGAACCTCATTCTACAGCTGCTCTTGCCATGTTTAACTAACTTGGAGCAAGACCTGAAGCTACTGACAACCTGTTTTGCAGCCACATCTGAGCCCTTTGGCTTGACCATTATCATTTAAAAGCCAAGATTCTGTAATAACCTGAGCCAAACACATGGTATCTCGAACCAGATATTGGGATTAATGGTGCGGGACTAAATGAACTGACATTTACCTACTTGAAAGTGGTTTCTTGACTAGCAGTGCTCTAATAGATGAGGATACTAAGTCAATGTTATCCAGATGCTAGCATGACATTTAGTAGTCTGCATGATTGTGTTAGGGGTGAGGACAGAGAGAAAACATTTGCATAAAGATCCAAATGAACAGCCTACTGAACAATGCAGATGCGGACTTGAGAAACAAATGCTCTCCAGGCTCCGACTCAAGCCTCTTGGAGCTATCACAATGCAAATACATACCAATAATAATTGTGATGCCAGTTTTCTAGATAACTTGCATCTAAAACCTTGTCCATTACTTATGAGTGGCTGTATAAAATAAGGGATCAGGCTGTAGTAGTGGCTTCTTTGCACACCAGAGCCTTTGCTGTACTAACTTGCATAAATTGAAAAGCTATTGTGTACACTTCTTTAAATGCTCCCTGCCTGAAATCAGCCACAAACAGTAACCATGCAGAAATGTACAGAATCCTGAATTTAAATCAGTCTTTAATTATTTGAATGGCAATTTACAATATTTGTACTTTTAGACATTTAATTGGAAATATGCTTGTATATACCTTAGTCAAATTAGGTTAAGTGCCTGGATATGTACTGTGCTTGGGATGGGCCTGAACCAGAGGGAAACTGGCAGAGGGACAGCGCCTGAGTCACATATTGCCTCCCTGTTTGATCTTAGGGCAGCTCAACAATGTGCTGATAAATGATGATCTAGCATGTAATTATCATTTTCTTGAAAACAAATCACTACAGACAGACTCTTTCTTAGGAACAAGAAATTCTAATTAATCAAGATGTTCATGATATAGTAAAAGTAGAATTTGCTATACCAGTTTCTAGAAGGGTATTTTTTTCTACAAGTCACAGAAAAAGAATCTCTTTCTAGACTTGAAGGCCAAGTGGCCATTGCATGACATAGTTTCATTTAAGATGTTTTTAATTAGATAGACATTGTCAACTTCAATAGCATGTTGCTGTTCAAATTGATTTTGCTTTTGTTATGTGTAACACTAATGACTTCACTAATTCAGAGTTTAACTTAAAGCATGAACCTTCACCTCAGTATGAATGCATAAGCCTTCATATTTCAGTTTATACTAAGTTTATTTGGGTTTGGGTATAGGTTAAATTGCTCAGGAGTATGGTTTTTCATTGATCTGACTTAATTGTTTTTAAAAATGGAATTATGTGAAACAGTTACAACCTCTGGCATGTAGACAAGACTTAACATTACTATAGCTAAAAAGGATTTGATGTGTTTTTTCTTTTTAAGTTAGTTTACTTTATGAATTCGCTATCACTACACATTGTTTACAGCTAATTTAACAATTTGCCCTGTAGAGTCACTCAGTTTCTACTGCTGAATGTATGGGTTTTGCAAAGAGCACTTGGGAAGAGAAAAACATTGGGGAAAAAACTAAAAAATGTGATTGCAACACCAGGCATGCTGGCAACAAGTCTCATGGGTGAGGGTGCAATATCTGAAGCTATTGAGTGCGAAGGGTGAAGCCAACTGGCTCCATTTGAGCTAGAATGCAGTAGTCTTCCTTAAACTCATCCCAGGCTAAAGGAGGGTATTAAAGCATCCTGGGATTAGAAAATTGAGGGGGTTATGTGACCAGGACTTTCAGTGAGAGCTAACAGGCAGGCAAGGGCAGAGAAACATCAGCAAGGCAGTCTCCTTGCCCAAAGCCAGATAGGGAGGTAACTGAGTTAGCTGAGATGTGCCAATGTTTGCAAGGAAAATAATGGAAAACGTGCAAACACCTTTGCTGATTTTACCCTTTGCTCAGTATGTTTGAACCTCTGGGGGACTGACTAAATGCTGTGTAGTTCTGAAGAGGCTGTTCTGAGTGTCATCATATGATGATGATTTTATACCCCGCCCTATCCAGAAAGGCTCTGAATGATAAACAATCCACAGATAAGAAACAACAGTAGATTCATCTCACTTGTTACAGATCCTGGAAGAGAATAAAAGGGCTTTCAAGTGTAAAGCCCAGGTAGGCCTGTTGCATTACCATAGTTGGGAAACTGGGGGCGGCCATCAAGAGATCCAGTCTCAGAATTTGTGAAATATGGTTCTGCCTGCAGAGGGATGACAAGAGTTAGGCTTGACTTCAAAGGGTACCATCAAGGGCTAAGCATGGACAGTCAAAAAGCCCAAGGTTGAATAGACTCAATCTTTAAAGTTTAGTCTAAACTGCATAGATTGAACTGATAAGCAAGTGAATAGACATTCACTTTTGATTCCAGAAATGCAGCCACATGCCTGCAGTGGCCCAGGGCAGAAGCTGAGGGGCACTAGAGCACACCTCCCTGCTCAGCTGGAGCAGATAATTTGGGCCAAGTCTAGCCTGCCCACCTGACAGGAGGTTGGGGATTGTGAGGAGTTACAAAGCATCCTGGGATGCTGGGGGGGTGTCTGAGTTAATTTGAATCTTGAGGGGATCTGGGGCAGAAATTCAACAAACTGATTTAGCCTAATCAGATACTACATCCATCTAGGTTTATCTGAAACCAGTTTTGACTGTTCTGAAAGTGGTTTATGTGCACTGAACTTCTGTTGTGTTACAGATCTGCACTGGTTTCTGATCACTTATGCCAGTTTATGCGTAATTTATGTCCCTAGCCAAGAATGAAACAGTGGTTCTAAAGTATAGTTTACCTGGTAACCATTAACCTGGTAATGGAAGTGTAGTACCTGTACAGGACCAAAATCATCACTGAATTGCTTGTAATTCATTGTAAGAGCAAAATTTAACTAATTAGATTCTGTTAAAAATAAATAAACATTGTAAAGAAGCTCTTCATATTCCCTCTTAAAGTTTGCCTGGTATATATTGCATACCTACTGCAAGAAGCACATTGTAGCAAACATCTTTTTAAAATCTTGCTTTCTAAAACAAAATGATCAGTATGTGGGTCCAGGCCTTAAAATGAAATCCTGAGTTGCAAAAAACAAAAGGCAAATTGTTACGTTCAAGGTGAGTATAGGAGAACCTCTGAGTTTCTCAAGAGCGGAGACAAAACAAACTACCTCCCCAACTCTCAGATCCACAGACAAAATTCTCCTCATCAAATCTGCAGTTTGACTCTCTCTTGGTTCATCTATATTTATCCCATTTGCACAGCTCCCACTGGCAATACACATCATAAAAAAGAACTTACTGCTGCATCCTGACTTTGATAAAGATGCCCTGGGCCTCCCTCTGGTAACATGCCCATCCATTTACAAGAGAGTTTTGCTAAAGTAATCATTTCATACCCTTCACTTCTAAATTTTATTTATTTATTTATGATCATTGTACCTCTGTTTACTATCTATTCCATACTAGAGCCCCATCAGGGTATTTTACTTCTTGTTCAGCAACTCAGATTTCAGAGGAATTCTTTCAACTATGGCATAAGAAACAGTGAGTTCAGGCCGTCATATGTATGGTCTTTCAAACCCTTACTATTGGTGTCGTTGATGATTCAAGGTGATAAGCATAACGTTCAAGTAGTTTTCCAGGTGGTTATTCTTATGTGGGTAGCCATGATATAGCGCAGTGGTTCTCAACCTTTGTTGTACCAGTACTCATTTATAAACATTAATGGCCAGTCTCAACCTAGTGCCCCTTACTCCTGACCCACTGCCCTTGCCCCTAGGCCCCAGCCCTCCAGTGTGTGGGGAAGGGCATGGGGGTGTGGGGCAGCAGGGGTGTGGGTAGGGCATGGAGGGGCCCCAAGCAGCCCCTTGTAGGCTAGAGCTCTACCAGCCTACAAAGGAAAAGGCATGGTTAACCATATTTTTCCCCTTTAAAGGAGAATCCATTTTTAAAGTTTGTTGATCTATTTTTAAAATTTGCTTGCAACACTTTCATATAGGGTAGCCATCATAGAAGACAGTCCAGTTGTCCTCTGTCCTCTATTGATACGAAACCCAACGCCTTTATGTCTTCTATTTTTCAATATGTCCTCTGTTTTTCAATGGAGGACATAAAGGCATTGGGTTTTGTATCAATAGAGGACAGAGTAGCAGAAAAGCAGACTATACCCTACTTTCATATATTCGTGCAAGCCACTTTTGGGTCACGACCCATGGGTTGAGAAACGATGATGTTGAGCACATGACAGAGGTTTGTAGTGTTACTTGGTGTTCTGGATCTGACAGGCAACAGCTGTAGCACCAGAGCAGGGTTGAACCAAATGCATTATGCCTAAGAAATGAGTGGAAGTTCAGCTGGAAATCTTCAGCTTGTCCTTACTAGCTCCAGATAGCCAGTTAGGGCTCTTCTGGGACTGGCATTCCTGGGTGTCACTAACTTTCCACTTTAAACAAGCAGAGCATAGCAGAAACCAGGGGACTGCAGGATGCTGATTTGAAGGTGCCTCTGGTTAAGTGCAGTACTGCCAGTGCTGATCTCATCTACCACACATGTAGAAGCCCGGCAATCTCCCTTTAATTGGTCTCCCAGCGCTGGCAGTTTTTGCATGGGACAGTTGCATGCCTCTGCTCTCCATCTTCCCAGAGCAGCTGCTCAGGGCAACCTTAATTTAGCCCTAAATATTTAAAAGTGAATTTTCATGCGCTGATGCACAATGTCTGCTTTCATAGACTGCCATGACTAGGGTTCAGGACACCATGCTTGTCTTTTCATATATTATAGCTGTAGCATGACTTTTTGTTTGTTTGTGGGGAACACTTTCAAGATCAGGATAATGCTACCAATCAGGGGTATGAACAGAGCTAATAAAGACAGGTACTTATCCTGCTGGGTTATTAATGAAATTGGTAGGCTTTGGGCTGCTCTCCTGGTTGTCATGGGAACAGCATGGGTTGTTGGCCTCTGGAAAACATAAAAGAACAGCAAGTGCAAGACCACACATTCCACTCAGCCTTGTAGATTAACCAGCCCGTCAAACAGCAGCTAAGCATCACTGAGTAGATAAGGTATACAAAGCAGAAAGCCATGCAGTAACGAACTTCACAGACAGAACCTAGAAACGTAAGTCTTTTTGTCTAGTCTTTTGTCTTTCAGAAACGTGCACTGCTGTGACTAGAAGAGTAGCAGTTAACATCTTGCATATTTAGGCAACGAGCAATTTATTTTGTAGCACAACTTATTTCGCTGCTGTTAATTCTCCTTGCCTGATGGGAAGTTGGTAGATCTGTAGTTTTATCGTGGCAGTGAAATGATAAAATCTTTAGGAAGTTTGTCTTTTATGTGTATACAAAGTTATCTAAGATATCTGCGTCTTTCTATAGAAAGAATCAACCCTGTAGATAATGACACTAGAGAATGATCTTACTATAGAAATATCTGTAAGCACTTATTTATGCAAGTAGTTCAGTTAAACTCAGCAGAAATAGCTGTAAGTAATTCTAATATATGAATAAGATTCAGCTCATGGTGTATAATTTTCTTTGAGTAAAACTGCCTTTTTGAAAGAATTAAAGGAGAAGAATCTGGAAAACAGCAGCTTTGACCTGTGCTTTATTCCCAGGTTCATATCATACTAGTCATCTATTGAACTCCAAATAGGATAAACTCTCCTTTGCTATTTGGCTCTAAAATCCTGTCATCTGTGGTTAAAAATGTATGCAATAAAGGAAGATATGGTATCAAATATATCAGACAGTTTGACTTAATGCTTCAGTTTCAATTTGATCAGTGATCATTATTGTTTTTAAAGAACCTTCCTTTTTGCACAGCTTTTCTCTTCCAACATCTTTTTTCCCAAATAAGTGTTTGAATCAAAGGAAAAGAAATCATAAAGAACAACTAGATAATACATTTACTATGTCTCTTTAGTTAACAGAAGTGTCATTATTTTTCAGTCTTTGAAAAAGTTTTCTGCTTAATTTTTCCTGAGGACGTAACAAAAGGCATGGAGAAATTAAGAACTAGCTACCTTGTCTAACATTCTTGCTTCCTTCTCTAGAGCCTGATCCTGTAACAGATAGATACATGAATGTTTTTACTTGTGTGAGGAGTATGGTTAGGGTTAAAAAAAAATGAGAGAGGGAATATTTATTGCTATATTAAAATGACTGAACTGTTCAAAAGCTAAATATTTTCTATGTTTTGTAGTCAAGATCTCCATGTAACCCAGATAAGCTGAAATAAGTTAGCGGTGTTCTTAATGCCTCAGTTTTTAAGTGCCCAATTTGAAATAATGGTCCTGTCTGCCTGAAGGTCTCAAGCACACTGTTAAAAACAGAGAACTTGTTAATTGTGTCAAATTGGCCAGCCAGAAATTGAAACACTGAAGATCATTAGTCACTTCTGAAAAATTAGGCCCTTTTACAAGTAAATAATTAGCATTTGATAGTTGAAAGGCTTTGTTTACAGAATAGAAATATGCAGAGAAGATTTGTTCATTGGTGTACACAAACACGTGCTCATAAAGGCACAGTTTGTTTTTTTTAGTATTATGCTTTTCTTTAAAATAATTAGAAACCCAGAATGCGAGAAGCATCCATTATATGTATATATTCAGTGTACATAATGTCAGTGTTAATATTGAATATTTTTGTATTCTCTCCTGGAAGAATGACGGAAACCATGTTTGAAGAAAAAGGATTGGGTCATTTAAGAAGTGAGTCAGGAGGTTTTACCAAAAATGACAAGTAATTATTTATGATTTAAAAGGAACACTATAATCATCCCATGCTTGTGCTTTAAGATTACCCTTTAATGCGCAGCTATGGCTTGATCAT
This sequence comes from Gavialis gangeticus, assembly GCF_001723915.1. Lineage (NCBI taxonomy): Eukaryota > Metazoa > Chordata > Crocodylia > Gavialidae > Gavialis > Gavialis gangeticus. Next base: position 217,796,140 of record NW_017729032.1, read on the forward strand.
GAAATTCAAACATGCCTTTAGTCAAAAGGATCACTCATATGAGAGAAGAATATGCAAAAGGAGAAAAGTTAAGGATTAGACCCCTATTATTTTCTTTATTTGAAGTCATGATGAAGCCTCGCAATCTTGAAAAGGGAGTATCAAATAGTCACCATGGTTGCAAAGCTGTATAATCTGACTGTAATAACAATAGTAATATTTCTATAGTACTGTCTCTCTGAGGGTCTCAAAACACTCTGCACCTATTAAGGACAAACCTGGTGCTTAAAGCCAGAACCTCTAATTGGGGATATGTCATCTTAATAAGGCTGCTGATGGGGTGCCTGTTTCTCTCCTCTGATATATCGAAGTTACACCATTAATTTGCATTGTGGTTACACTGGTGTAATAGAAAAATCAGCCTCCCTATACTTCAGCAGAAACAATGGTTTTGAGTTACCATTGCCTTGCACTGTGTAGCCTTTTATACCAATGGGAAGCAGATGTAAAATGCTGCCATCCTGATTAGGTAGTACACTTTGTTCTCAGTAGGTGACTGCCCAGGCAGTGCAGCCATGGTGTCATCCTTTGATAGGATGCAGTGTGCACATCCATCAGCATACACCTTCCAAACCTGTTCTTGTGAAGACAGCTCTGCCAAGGGTAGTGGGCTCAAGGAAGCTTTGAGGAGGAACATGGATTACTGCTGTTCCTGGACTCTGTGCCGAGGTGCGTGAGAGAGAAGACCTTCTGTACCTGTTTCCTTTGGGCAGTAGCACAGCTAAGGGGTAGGGGGACCAGGGCAGGAACCCCAGCTGCTGATTTTGGGGTGGGGAGGGTGGGACTACTGCTCCCAGCTGGCCAGCAGCTGATGTTGCCCTGTGCACCACAACAGAGCTGCTTCTGCTCTTGTGCACTCAAGCAGACCTGAGAACATTCTTGAATCTCTTCAGCTGAAGCTTACAACACCCCCACAAGGGAGGTAAGAACGATCATTTCAATGTTTTAGAAATAGGAACACAAATCTGGAAGGGGCCTCCCAGGCTATCGTGTCCAGTGTCTTTCTCATTCCCTTTAGGTGTGTATTTTCTATAAATTTGCCTCTCCTATTTTAAATGCTACAGAGCCCTCCGTAATGTTATCTTCAGTATCGCCATGAACATTTAGTGAGAACGACAGGCTGGCATGATCCTACATGTTGACTGAACTAAACAGGAACAGGGTCAGTAATGGATCCAGTGGCATTCAATAGCTTGCTGTTTCATAAGAATGCTAACTGGGATCCTTCACAGCCTAGTCCTGAACAAGGATACTCATGCTCTGGTATCTGAGGGCTAGATCCTGCAAATACTTAATCATGTGCAGACTTGAATAGACTGAAGTGTTTGGGCTTTTTGCTTGAAAAGTATTACACGCTTGTATTTTTTTTTGCAGATTCTGATTATAAAGTTGCAAGTTCACTACTAGTGTTAGGGAATTATCATCTTTTTTTTAATATCTTCACACTGTGTATGAGCCTGAATCCTCATACCCAAAGAGAGGTAGTTAGCATGTTAGTCAGGCAGAAGGCAGGGTAGACTTGTACCTTATAGGGTATATCTACAGGTTCAATGAACGCAACACAATAAACTCCAGAGCTATTTGCAACTGCTCTCTGGCACAGCATCTACATGTGCACCTGGGATAGCAGCAGTTTGAGCCAGGGTGCAGCAGCCTGGGCTGGTAGCAGGCTCCAGGCAGCAGCAGCTGGAGAGAGGAGGAGCTGGCTGGGGTGGAGGGTGCAGAACCTGCAGAGCCATGTGGCTAGGTGGCAGGCAGCCCTTGCACTTTAGCACCTTTGTGCCCAACCAGCCCCTCCCACCATCTACATGTGTTTCTCATTGCACTTAATTACTCCACCATAATATAATACTGTACCTGACTGTCCTATCTTATGGCGGAGTTAATTAATTTACTGTGCCCTAATACCGGTGCATAAGCTTTTGTAAGCGGAGGGCTTGCTTTATCAGATGCTGTGATCCTCCCAATACCCAGCCACAGTCCTGCAATAACTGTTGAAAGATGGCAGCCCTAACTCTTCCTGTACAAAATTACTATGAATATGGGTTTCAATTTATCAGCAACACTGGATCACACTGGAGCCTTGAATCAGCAGGCTGCAGCACTGCAGCTTTATTAAGTTACTTCAGCTGAGGCTTTTTTGTCTTTTTTCCCTACATTTACCTACAGACTAGCTGAATAGACATATACCTTGACTAAACAAAGAGAAAAATCGTTCTCAAAATTTCTCCCCAAGCCCCTAAGCCAGATCCCAGACCTTGCAGTTCTATAGCATGGAACCCACGAAAGTCTCATGGTCTGGCCACATATCTAATGTGAAAGCTTATTAAGGCTCTTCTCTCCAGCTACACTTAAGGCCCCTTTGCACAACTCTGCAGGACGGATATAACTGACACCTGCTTAGTGTGTTGGACTCTAGGAACATCACTAGTACTGCTATTTAAATTCAATGAGGTTATCCATAGCCTTAAAATTTAGCATGTGCATAAAAATGTGCAGGATGGGCTCTCAGAGATGTGATTTTAGAGTTACAGCTTACTGCTACAAATTATTTCTGAAGACTTTGGAAGGCTGTCATATAAATATTGAGATGAGTAATGTATGTTTCTTATGTAAGGAGAGGAGAATGTGATTCCTGTTTCAAAGACCAAAAAATATCACACTTCAGATTGGACTTCCTGTTAGACACAATTTGCACTTCGGTGCACCCACCTAAACAATGTCACGTGTATTCTTCTAAGTCACTCTCCTAGGAGGAGATATAACAGATGCAGACTGTATTAAGTAGACAAAGCTGAATATAAGCTGGGGGTGATCTTTGTACATTAAGATAAAAAAATAAAGTGCTAAAAATGCACCTGTGGTGCCCTTTCCTTGCCTTCCATTTTGTGATTTCTCTGTGAGCACATTAGCAGTTACATAATTCTTCTTCCTTGGCAAGATCATATTTATATAATACAGAGCAGTGACCCTCAGCCTGGACACTGGAGCCCTTTCAGAACTATAGACAGAGTTCTCCTGCCTGTGTGTATCTAGCACATCTCTGCTTGCTGTGCCTGAACCCTGGAAGACAGAATGGAGTGAAATCAAGTTTGCCTGGTCTTTTTGCTCCAAGTCTATTAAACAGTTTGGCCTAAGGAAACTGCACCATTATACCCAATACCTGCATGAATGCAAAGCACTTGCTATGGCACAGAGGGGTAGTTCTTTTTAAACACAAAAAATAACCTTTAAACTCATAACCTAATCTAAGCAAACAAAACCAAAGGAAGAGTGCACAGTAAAGGCTGACAATCTATCCTTGCTGTTGTAGCTTGTTTACAGCATATCAGTTGTGAAATACCACATGCGGTTTTTGACATCTCTTCACCTGAGCATGTGGTGAGAAAGCCTTAATAGAATTGTAGTGCTAAACATCTCTACTTTGTCCAACCCCAGCATTTATTTCAATATAAGTTATTTTTTAGAATTTGCACCGTGTACCTTACCCAAGCTGCACAAAATTATGTGGATTTAAACTCCTCTGTGCTTAATACAGCACTTTCACATAGTCACATGTTAACACAAGTGATCAACGAAGGGTTTTAATTAGCTTTTTTCCCCTTCTGAATAGAGACCAGAAGAAAGCACCCCATGAAAAAATTAATTGTATAGGCTCAGGGCTTTCATTGAATGGGATTAGCTTCTTTGACACCACAGCTTTTTTCAGACAGGCAGCTATAAACCCTATTACTTTTTGCAGTTTTCATAATACATACCTGATCAGCAGTTAGCAGAAAAATTACTGGGACTGATCAAAGGAAATTCAAGCACCCAAAATAGTGGCAGAAATAAATAAAAAAATAGAATTTTGTTTTTCTCCCAGAAGGTGATAAGAAAAGGGACAAAAATTCTCTGATAAGAGAATTTTTCAGACAATATGCCATAAAGTGGGCTTAAAATACTGAGAAAGTAGCACATAAGAGAAGCTTGGTATAAGCAGTAAAACCAGAATTACTTTTGATGGTTTCTTGGGACCCTGCTATATGTTCTAATTAAAGCTAGATAGAAATTAGCTTTAGAGTTGTTACACATTTTCAAGCACTAACTTTATAGCTGGTTGGTTCTTTTCATAGCTGGATAGTCATTTTTCTCATGAGATAATTGCTTGGCATGTGTGGCCAATTGAATTTTATTGCACAATTGACTAGTTAATTGCATAATATATGTAACTTGTAGCAGGGGCCTTGATGACTAATGTGATTTCCAGCTAGCTCCTCTTTCCCTAAAGAATAACAAGAAAGTAACAAAAGGCTAAATCTGGGTCATTTAAAATTAGCCAATTGTGGCTAAATCCACTGGCAGCATTTGGAGGCAAAACTCCCTTGAAGTCCCTAGGTTGTTCCTGCATGTGTCAAAGTAATGTGGCATATAGGACTTTTGCGCCTGAAAGTGAAATTTAATAGTAGAGGATGGTGTCTTCTGTAATTCAGTGACCACAGCTCTGGAAATTAGAACTGGCACTCCAGGGTTGAGGATTTTTGGAAAGGTGTGATTTTTCCCCTCAAATTCTTGTGTGGAAAGAATGAAACAGAACTATGGAGCAGTAAATACATATTGGATTGAATACAAATTGAAGTACCATATTTTCTCACATACAGCATTTCTCCCCAAATAAAACACACACCTTGGGGGCTTTTTGGTTGGCTTTTTTTTTCTTTAAGGCAGAATGTAAAAAAAAAAAGATTTTTTTCAGTCATGGCTGACTGTGGGGCATAGGGTAAGTTTTCCTGGGAACATACAGTCTCTTAGAAGTGTGACTTCCCAGGAGACAGTCTGGGTGAGAGAGCAAGCAATGGGAACTTGCTGGTGTGATGGGAAATTCCTGCTGTCTCATGCAGACTGTCTCCTGGGATGCCATTCTTCTTGGACACTGTGGGTATTTATAGACGTATTTAGCAAGCCTCACTAATTAAAAGTGTCCAAGCATCACACGTATTAGCATCTCCATGCTGGAAAATGGTGGTGGGGTGCTTTGAACTAAAACTTATCAGACCAGCTTTAGTTCAAAGTGCCCCGCCACCATTTTTCAGCACAGGTACACTGATACACATGATGCTGCAGGCTGCTGAAACACATTAATTTCAATGTTGGATTTACAACAAATGGGAGTAGCCTCGCTGCACGTCTATAGGAGCCCTCAGTGTTTCCAGAAGGACTTCCTGTATCACACAAAATTAAGCTCCAGGTCATTGCAAGGGCAATAGAAAGACTGTTAGTCCCTTACTGTAAGTCAGCAGTTTGCAAACTGTGTTCTGCAGAAGCCTGGGTTTCCATGATAGGTCATCAGGGGTTCTGCAGAGGGACTGGGAGTAATGGTGGAGCAGGCTGGGAAGTGATGCACTGCAATTGTTGGGCCAGGTCACCTGGCTCTATGTCAGCTCACATGACCCTTGGAGCAAGGGGTAGGGGTTACATGATAGCAGAAATTATATGAAAGGGTCCCGTGACTTAAGGAATTTTGAAAACCACTCCTGTTAAGTAGCCATTTATATTGTAGCAAGCTTACCTTTTTCAGGGCTTGGGCAGAGTACTTGGTTTTGGCCTAGCTCTATAGAGAGGGGAGGAAGCTGCTCTAGTAGCTGAGCCCTTCCTCAGCACCCTGCCTGACCACCACCACTGTCATCAGAGGACAGGGCACACCCTCTGGGTGTACCTGGGCTACAATACGAGTAAATAAAAAGTTTTCCTGTAAATAAAGTGTTGTTTTCACATCATATGTTTCATCAAGATAATTAACAGCAGCTCACGTAGGCTAAGTACATATATTCAAAAAGCCAGAGCCTGAATTGATTCAGTTGTTACAGTTTAGTTGAACCAATAAGCAAGTGAATAGATATTCACTTTTGATTCTGGTAATGCAGATTCTGGTAATGCACATGCCTGCAGTGGCTCAGGCTAGAAGCTGGAGATGCTAGAGCCAGCCCTTCCTTCCTTTTACAGTGGCCAGAAAGCTGGAGGAAGAGGTCACAGGGCCAGGCCCTGGCAGGCTGCTGAGTATGAATGGGGAGGGATTTAAACCCACACCCTGGCCAGCAGGGACCCCACCCAGGGTGTGCCTGGAGGAAGAGAAGAGAAGCAGCCCCTGCCAGGGGTGCCCAGTCCCCCCACCCCCGCTCACTTGCTTGCATAATTAGCCCTGGCTCCCC
>NW_017729032.1:217802377-217803442 GCF_001723915.1 Gavialis gangeticus
CACCCCCGCTCACTTGCTTGCATAATTAGCCCTGGCTCCCCTCCCCCTCTGCCCACCGTTCCTTCAGCCAGGTCACATCCCAACTCCCCTGCCCCTTTCCCACAGCTGGACCCACATTGGCATCAGGCATTGCTTGCCGCTCCTCCAAGGAATTCAGCCCAGGCACTCTGGTGCAGGCCTTGCCCGAGGGGATCTTCAGCATGGGATGCAGCCAGTACTGTGTGGGTGCCCATACCACACCCCACTTCCCCTCAGGCTACTGACATCTGGCCACCATGGTTGAGGGGAGCCCGTCAGCAGAGCTGTCCCTTGGAGGGGGGAAATCGGGGTGACTGCCCCAAGCCCCGTGCTTTGGAGGGCCCCACAGCCGGGCAGAAAGGCTGCAGCCCCTCCCACATTTGGCAGTGGCTACCACATTTGAGGTTTTCCCTGCCCCCCTGCATGGTGAGAATTTCTTTAAGTGTTTTCCAGATGAAAATTCTGGCCACCACTCCTCCCCCTGTATCCAGTGTGCCGTGATGTTCATTTACCCACATAAGCATGCCATGGGAAACTTGGAAAATGCCATGGGAAACTTGGAAAGGTTGGGAAACGCTGCCCCAGCCTGTGCCCTGCCTTTGTGGAGTTCCCATGGGCCCTGGGTGGTGTTAAGGGGGCCCTGCACAGGCTGATTTGCCCCACGCCCCACACACCCCTAGCGATAGCTCTGCCCGTCAGTGCCTGCATTGCCCTCCCCTGCAGTGAGGGAATTAAACCCGCCTTCCCCTTAGGCTACATGGATCTGGCCACACCCCTGCTCCTGTGGCTGGAGTAACAAGGGGTGTGCGGGTGCTGGGGATGCCTGGCAAAGGCTCCTGCCTTCCTGCCAGGCATACCGGGCTACAATCCAGAGCACCTCCATGCCCTTCTCATCCAACTGGAGCAGTGATAGTGTTCCAGTTAGGGAGGAGAGGGGTGGAGCCAACCCCGCACAGCTGGAACAGACAGCCCAGCCCAGCCCAGTGCAGGGTTGCAAAGCATGATGGGATGCTGGGGGACTCTGATTTAACTTGAACTAGGAAGGGG
>NW_017729032.1:217803453-217820221 GCF_001723915.1 Gavialis gangeticus
GCCTGCATTGCCCTCCCCTGCAGTGAGGGAATTAAACCCGCCTTCCCCTTAGGCTACATGGATCTGGCCACACCCCTGCTCCTGTGGCTGGAGTAACAAGGGGTGTGCGGGTGCTGGGGATGCCTGGCAAAGGCTCCTGCCTTCCTGCCAGGCATACCGGGCTACAATCCAGAGCACCTCCATGCCCTTCTCATCCAACTGGAGCAGTGATAGTGTTCCAGTTAGGGAGGAGAGGGGTGGAGCCAACCCCGCACAGCTGGAACAGACAGCCCAGCCCAGCCCAGTGCAGGGTTGCAAAGCATGATGGGATGCTGGGGGACTCTGATTTAACTTGAACTAGGAAGGGGTCTGGGACAGAAGCTTCATAAACTGTTTTGACCCAAATCAGTTAAGTCTGATACTACAGTCAATCAGGTTTATCTTAAACCAGTTTCAGCCATTTTGAAGCTGGTTTAGGTGCACTGAACTTCTGTTCTGTTACAGATTTAAACCAGTTTCTGATCCCTTAAATTGGTTTATGTGTAACTTCTGTCCCTAGCCTTAGTGCTTCAGGCAGAAGTTACAGTGCTAAGCCAATAGCTATGGCTGTGAGAGGGTTAACACAGGTATCTGCCCCTTCAGCTTGCTGAGACAGACACAAGCAGCAGGCATCTTGGCAGCTGCATGACATACAGAGTGTCTCTGGGCATGCTTCTTTTCCAGCAGAGAAAATAGCCTCTCTGCTTTGTATGTGCATCCCAATTTGGGGGAAATACCTTGCAAGTTGGTTGGTCCTTTTCTTTTTCATTCTGTCAGCAGGCAATCTAGGCTGAGGGCAAAAACTGGCCAAAGGCCCAGTTGTGAATTTTAACCACACTTTTCACTATTTATAATACTGGTCTGTAAAATTTGAAAAGGAATGTTGTTCCTTTTTTTTCACTGTGTAATACTCAATACACCATGAGTTTTGTCAGCATTAAATACCATATCCTTTGGCAGGATTGTTGATTATAACTCTGGTGTTAGACAAACAGGTATGAGTTCCCTTCTCTTATTCAGTGTTCTTGTTTTACAAATGTGAGTTAGACATGAAGCTGGTTTCTCAAAGTAAAATACTTGGTAGCCTTGGCAACTGCTGAAAGTTCATAATCCACTTGCCTACTTCTTCCAGTAACATTAACAGTCACTTTCAAAATTCCTGAATTTACAAATTTATGTACAGTACTGGGTCTTCTACCTTTTGTGATAGTTTTTTTCCCCCCATTTTAATATATAAGTGATGAAATGTTAAGATAAGGAAACAGATTCTGTTCACCTTCTATTCTAATAGTTTAGCCATCCAAATGAGTATCCTGTGACACGTGCCTTGTTTTATAATTTGGAAAGTTCATTCACATCTGTGTAGGCAAGGTTCTTTGAGTACATGTAATATCTTTTATTAAACCAACTGAGTTCATCACATCTGTGTGTTTTGGGGTTTTTTTTGTTGTTGTTTGTTCCCCCCCAGACACATTTTGTTTTTTTGTTTTGAAGCAAATGAAAACAATCGACACAAATAATCTTTGTATTATAAGTTACAATGGAAAAGAGGCAAAAACTTTCATAAGGAAAGAGATGTTACTTATCTTGTAGTACCTGAAGTTCTTTGAGATTGTGTCACCTATGAGCACAGTCCACTGTTAGTGCTTTGTGCCTCGAGCACGGAAGCTTACCGATGTGGGATGTATGCCTTCTGCCGCTCATGCTTTGCACCCTGGGCACAAATGCCCACCACCCTTCAGTTTTTCCCATCTGTGGAATCTCGGGTATTCAGGATTCTGAGGAAGAGGTAAGAGATGGCAGGTCGAGAAAACTGTACATATGCAACCTATTTCAACATAGGTGGAGGGAGAAGATATTATTTGTGGGGGCTGAGAGCACATGTGCATGCACCCCCCAACAGGTAAGTCTGTCACGGGGAAGTGGCGTGAGGGGGCAGATGGAGGCCCCCCATAGTGTGGGAAGGAGTGGGGCAAGGACTAGCGTGAATGGAGCCCAGGGACTGGGGAGGGTTGTGGGATGCTTGGAGCCTGGGTGGCTTGTCAAGGGGTGTGTGTGTGGGGTGGGGGAGGGCTCCCACCACTGTGTGCACCCTGGAGGAGGCCCGGGGGGCATGTGGCCCATGGATCTGTGTGTGGGGCAGAGGAGGGCTGCCACTGAGGGCTGGGTTCTGTGCCCTGCTGCTGCTGCCCCAGAGCAGCACAGCACCATGTGCCTGCTGTGCACAGGGCACAGAGTCCAGCCCATAACTGCAGCCTGCCTCCACTGCATGCACTGATCTGAGTGGCAAGTGCCCACGACCCACCCCGGCCCCAGGGCCCCATTCACGCCAGCCCCGATCTCAAAGAACTCCTGCCAGTGTAATGTAAGTAATTTCTTCTGTTTCGGAGATAGTGGACGATTCTAAAGGAGTGCCCAGTCCAGCTGGATGTAGGAACTTGGAGTCTCAAGAGAATAGCAACTGTATGCCCTCTCTGCTAAACATAGCATCTGATCTGGAGGCTTCCGAAACTGTGTAAATCAGTTTGTGATTAGAGGTCCAGGTGGCCATTTTGTATATGTCTGGAACTAATATGCTTTTCAATGACTGCAAGCACGACCTGAGCTGTGGTGGAGTGTGCTCTGATACTAGTAAGGGGCTCCACTTTGGATGCTTTGTAGCCAGACCACCTGCAGTCAGAGATCCAGTTGGAAATGAATCACCAACTAGAAATCATCCTGCCATTTATCATTTCTACTAGGCTCCACCTTACTGTGATTATGAAAGACCTGAAGAACACCTTATGTCTGGGTTTGCAATGAAGCCAAATATCTTCTCTTTCTGTTGTTGCTCATACTTGCTCTATCAGATGGGCAGTGCTTGCCAAAATGTAACCCAGAGGAACTATCAGTAGGCTCTAGCAGCGTTATATCGTTCTGCCTGGAGATGGGGGAATATGTGATAAAGAGAATTGTTTGTTTGTAGAACTAAATCCTTCTTTAGGAAGAAAGCTAGTATGTGAGGAAATAATTGAGGTATAGAAAGATTTGGACATTTTGAGCCTAAGTAAATAGTATTTAGTTATGGATGAAAACTAGTCCAAAGGTAGGGTCAAATGATATTATGCCCAGTTCGCTTCCCATTAAATAACCAAGGCATAAATTTGCCCCAGGAACTGCTGTAACATATGACTGTCTGTCAGCGTGTCCATTTACAGCTGCCCAGAGTTGTTGAGCATACTGTATTCTAGTAAGAGGACAGTTTAGGTGCATGGGTAGTGGGAGAAGAAGAATCAAAGTGGGCTATAATTAGCATCTAAATCAATGGTTTGGCTGTGGATATGGAAATTAATAGACTAATACTGAGGAGGAAGAAAGGGCAAGACATAGCCTCAATTTGTATGTCAAGGGAGAGGGTGGAATCAAGATGCGTCCCTAAACCAAAGGTCAGTCATATATAGGAAGGATGGCATGCCATCATATATGATAAAAAAGGAAAGATGGCTTGGGAGTGAATATAATAATCCTAGTTTTAGTCTTGTTGTACTTCAGATGAAAAGATACAACATTGAGGGGGAAAAAACACTGAAATATGGAATTGGATGAAAGGAGATAGGTGGGGTGGACAGAGAGAGCTTTGATAGCCATCATCTAGGGATGGTGATGTCTAGGACAGGCTCCAAAGTGAAGAGCCCTAAAGTCAGTGGGAGAAATGAGGGGGGTGACTGCAAGACACAGACAGAACAGCCAAACAGAGAAGGAAAAGCAGAAAATGACTAGGAATTTTGGGACCCTGGGAGGTGATGCCCAAAAGCAGGGGTGGCCTGCCAACAGCCTGAGTCTTACCTCCTCATAAGTAGCCTTCTGGGGCTGGTGCCCCAGTTACCTTCTCTGACTTATACAACTGTGGAACAGCATCCTGAAGGCCCAGTGAAAATAAATGTTGTTAACTACTGACGAAAGCAGAGTCAAAACAACAGCAGAATATTTTGGTAAAGATTATTAAATGCTTGCTTAGCATTAGCAATTTCACAAGCTGTAGTAGATAGGCATTCCTATCTTCCCGTGGTTCTTGTTATCGGACATCCTCCATACTAAAGTAAAATTGCCGGTTTGAATGCCATTGGAACCTCCCTAAATAGGAGTTTGGCATCTCAGTGCAAAGTTTTAGCTAGCAAATCTCTGTTTCTTGATATGTGTATTTGTTTCTGCCTGTCAGCCCGCAACAGTAGTTGTCTCTGGAACTCCCAGATCTTTTCCAGTTTCTATCTGATTATGTTTTCTCATTTACTAGAAATAGTGAGCTTTTTGAATTGCAGTTCTTTGGTTTACCAGTGCAGGTAGTGGTAAATGAACAGGCTCAATGACTGGCAGATAGTGGTGAATGGCTCAGGAGAGCCAGACCAGTCACTGTGGTCTGAGAGTGGGAAGTGATTCTGTTCATCAGAAGAGTAGATTCTGCCACTGCAAAGGAGGGTTGGGTGACTATTCAAAGGAGAAGGCTAATACAAGTATAAGTAGGAAACATCCTGGTGAAGAGATCTAATTAATTATTATTTCAGGCTCTGGCTCATTCTTATAGACCTTTCAGCTGGTTTAATTTCTCACTTGCTTCTCACATGCTTAACTCCATTACCTTTGGGTGACTCTGGTTGCTATGGTGGTTTTGAGTGTTACAACTCAAAAGCTGTTTCAACTGACTGCTATTCCCTTCCTGTTGTCCTGTCCACTTCTAAATATATTTCCCAAAGTTGCTCTTAAAAGAGCAATTTCATAGGGTGGTGAAGGAAGCAAGCTTAATGTTTTATTTCTATATTTGATGACGGTTTTGACAATAGTCTGTCTTGTAACTGAGAGGCCGTTATCATACTTTGTGCATTACATTTTCAAAATACCATACGGGTATTATACACACACATACTGGAAACATTATCAGTATAACTGGGTAAAGAATTTACTCCTGCCTGTTCCTCTATTGATATGTTTTCCCCCACTCCAAAATATCCACCACAGTCCGTTCATCTTTTGGGGCAGATTCTTCCTTTGCTGGATGGTATACAAAGTCCAGTTCTGCAAAAAGGCCATGTCTAATGGAGCATAGATTTTCATTTATTTATTTTTTCTAGTAAAGAGACTCATGTTGGCAGGAAGGAATCCTATAAAAACTCCCCCTACTTTTGGACTATGCGAGCGCTGTATGTCCTACCCAAAACTGATCAAACAGTGAACTACAACTGATGACTGAAATTATGTTATGAGACCAATGTTAAAATGTGGTATTTTATTATCCACTGAAGCCCAGTTTACAGGACTAAATATTGTGTATGTGGTTGGATAAGTTTTACAATCTAAAACTTCAGTTACTTGAAGGAAATTCCATACCAGGCCCCTTCTGAGGAATACACCCAGCTTCCTAAGATAATGTAGTTATGTTTGGCTCCAGAATGAATATGGGAGGCGGGACATTCCTGTTTTCTGACCTGTCATGGGAAGATCGTGTTCAGCCAAGCAGAGATTTGACATTTGAGAAGCAGTGGTTTCTTGAGTGCTATAGCCTTTCAGTGTGAATTGAAAAGCTGAAAAAAGTGCATGGATTCTTACAATATCCCACTTTTACAGGGTGGCTGAGCTTGTCAAGAATATAAAATGACTTTATGGAAGCAAAGTGTTACATTCTTTGTAATGAGTGTGGGAGATTTTTTTTAAATACCCATATATTGTTGGTATTTTAATGAGGGACCCCACCAAAATCCCAGCATTAGCCTTTTCCCAACTGTGCTTGTGCTGGAAAGAAATTGAGGGAAGGTCTGACTGGGCGGTGTACACTGTTACCTACCAGTCAAAACAATGTCTTCTCACTGCAGCCAAGGAAGGAGACAGCATCACTGGGCAAACAAATGTAGCTTAAATAAATTGTATTGATAATGCTTATACTTTTTCTCTGAAAACATACTGGGCACACTGATGGTTCTGCTGACTGTTCAACTAGTTATGGTTAGAAACAGGGGTGTGTAAGGCATGGCTTAGATTCCTCCCATGGTAAATCTAATGGAAGCACCTGACATCTAGAACAACCTGCTGATTTCCATGGGCTCCCATAGGATGCTCCTTAGAAATATTTTGATGGGTTCCAAGGCTAAAATCTCCATTAAGACAATTGAGCAAGATTTAAAATGAGAGACAGAGTATGCATGTAGGGGAAAGGGTTAATTTTATAGCTGATATTCTCTAGTCACTATGCTGTTTAACCTGGAACATAGTAAAGAATACAGCCCCACATAGGTGACTGGTGCCTTCTGAGTTGGGGGGGCACTTGTCCCCCCAGGGGACAGTCAGCAACTGGGGGGGTCTCCCCATAGCCAATCCTGCCAACTGGAGGTGGGGGGAACCCTGTAGTCAATCCCGCTGACCTGCAAGTGGCAGTGGCATACCACTGGCACTTACAGGTGCGCCACTGGCACTTCCAGGTGAACGTGATTGGCTGTGGGAGGAACACTTCTCCTGGCCCCCCCCATTCCCTAGCTGGCACTCTCAGGGTGGGCACCAGTGCTCTTGCCTATCCCCTGCCTGGGAATGCTGGCTGTCAAGGGGTGCACCAGGGCTGTCAGGGGGTGCACAAGGTATAATTTTAACAAAGAACTTTTTTAGGTTAGATATTAGGAAGAACTACTTCACGGTAAGGGTGGCCAAAGCCTGGAATAGCCTTCCCAGAGAGGTGGTGCTCTCACCTTCCCTGGAAATCTTCAAAAGGAGACTGGATAGGCACCTGGCTGGGGTCTTATGACCCCTCCCACCCTCAGTGCTCCTTCCTCCCCATGGCAGAGGGTCGGATGAGATGATCTGTCTAGGTCCCTTCCAACTCATTGATTCTATGATTCTATGAGTATCCCTCAGAGTCCTCTCAAGGACATCACTGTTTAAAAATGCTCTAGACAGAGGTTCCTAGACTGGGGGTATGCAAGACATCTCTGGGGGTACGCGGGATAAATTGTGTAATAGCGGGTTTAATTTTCATTATAATAATAATTGACATTAAAGGGGTTAATATATAAAATTTATGCTGGTAGGGGTATACAGGCAGCTAGTAAACCTGGACGGGGGTACACCATAAGAAAAAATTTGGGGACCTCTACTCTAAAAGGAATCCAAAATAAAAGTCTGAGCAAGTAATTGCCGTAGTGTTCTACAATTCCAAATGACAGAGAAAAGTGATTCTTACATTTAGCTGTTGAGCACTCCATGCTCTCAACACATCACTCGAGCAAACTGAAAAATGTTACAGGGGAGAATGTTGCTGAAAAAGAGGTTCTTCACTCAAAATTGAAAATTTAGTTAAGAATTTTGTGACAGGTGAATGTTTTTCTAATTTAAATTTCTATCAAAAGAGGGCTACATGAACGTGTTTTGCTAGCTTGATTTGGCAAGAAAAATGTTTGTTATACATAGCAGAACAAAAAGGTTTACTCTCCATGCCTGGTCTTCAAAAACCTGTCATGTTCTATGACCCTGGGCAAGCTTGTTCCAGCTATTGGGCATTTAAGTGGACCTGGCACCTCCATGTCATTCTGTTCTGCCTTGTTCAAGTCCTGAAAATCCATCAATTCATCTATTTTTGTAATATACAGCCATCTTACTTTTTAAGATTGAGTCAAAAAAAGCTGAGAAACAGGAGGATCCACCTTGTGCATTAACTTTTTTTCATGGACATAAGTCCATTTACATAACATACAGTTGGACTAGTACCTGGCTTAGGGCCTGTCTCTTTACCACAAACCATTCTGAGAGGTTCTTTCTTCTCACTTCATTTTAAAACTCTCTGCTTCCCTCTTGGCAATACCCATTTCTTTTCTACTGACTCTCAGTTACTTATGAAACACCTTCACTTCCTCATAAATCCACAGAGGAAACCTTTTGAGACGAGACCTTTTCTCTAACACTTCCTCCATCTTAATAATTAAAAGTAAAGCAAAGAGTAGGGAAATTTAGGTTGTGTGTTCGTGTTGTCACTGTTTTTAATTCATTTCCTACTTTCTTGTAGAAACGATTGCAAACAGATTAAAAAGATTTTTTCTAAACCCCTTGAGGGTGCAGACAGCAAAGTAGTTTGAGTGATAATCATGTAATACAAATTTCTTTGAAGATGACTTGCTCAAGTAATAATGCAGTGCAGGTAATCTTAATGTTTTGTGAACAGTCCTTGGCCTAGAAGGGATATTTCACTGTTTTCATACAACTTCCCCAAAACACACAGAAACTTAGCATATAGAATTTACTGATACCAGTGTTTCTGTTTTTGCAGGAAATAAAAGGGGTTTGCAAGTATTTTTGGAGATCATGCTTTTTACTAAAAGTACTAAATAAAGTATTTTTGGATATAATGCTTTTTACTAAATACTAAAACTTAGCAGCATCAAATAAAGAAAATGTGAAATGGAATCTTTCTGTATTGGTAGCATGAGACCAGTAAAGCTCAAGTAATTGAACAGAATTACTGGAGGAAGAAGCAGTTAGATCCAAGGGAAATATTCAAAAGATGTTATTTTGGATTTTCTTTTTGTCATGAGCTTTAGATCTCACAATTCATTTGCAAAAAACCCTAAACTCCTGTTAACTTGGGTAGAAGTTTGACCTGCCGGAAGAATGCTGAGCCTCAAATTCATATACTGCCTTAATTGAAATACCATATAGATCAAATGCATATTGCTAAACATGTCTGGCAATTTTGCTTTCAAAATGTTATCTTTAAAACATTAATCCAAATTGTTCTTGGCAATGTGTGAAAACAGTATTAATCCATTTATGACACAATAGTGATAATGTAAATGTTCTGATTTATTTTATCAAAGCCTTAAGCCAAGTTTTAAAAGAGAAAACCCTGGGAAAATAAACAACATGTAAAGGTCGAGTAAGAGCATTCTCACTGTAATGCATGACTGAATACTGACAGATTTGAGACCAAATGCACCCCTGGTGTAAGTGTATTGACATCAGGAAAGCTACAGCCTGGGTGAATCTGACCTTTGAAGTTGAGCATTAACTAAAGGTTTATTTGATATTTTTGGTATGTAGTAAAAGAGATAACCCTAGGGAAGGTGGATTAAATATTTGGTTTCAACAAGACAGTTGAATTTAAAAAAAAAATGTTCTTCTAACTTGCTAAATACAGGAGGTGCAGATGGAATTATATCACCTTGAAGCAAGCTCATTAACATTTACTTACAGGACACTCTTCTTCCTCTTATGGATGTGGAAGCTAGTCACCCACTAGATTTTCTGAATACAAATTTCTAAGTGCCCAAACTTCAAAGAAAAAAGTAGACTGAAACATGTATCTTTGTAATTTTAAACTGGGAAGATAATTGAGAGAACATAGGATCATAAGAAAGTAGGGTTGGATGGAACCTTATCTTGTCCTTGCTCAAGTCAATATCATACCTGATATCAATTTATCAAGAAGTAATGATATGTATAGTTTTAACTTTCAATGTATATTACAGTGTAAAAACGCTCCCACTTGGGTTGTCAACTAGGATTGAACCCAGGAAACTTAGATCAAAACATGCATCTCTGCTATGTGAAATAAATATCTAAGCCCATCACCTGGGACATGGGTGGATCTAGAATTTTGAGAAGGCGGATGCAGGTGGCAGAATACATCCTTACATATAAAAGAATACACATTTTTCTCCAATTAAAGATAAACTAGAAGCTTTACTAATATGTTAGGTGCCTAGGGCTGTATTATTCCATTTCAGATTGAAGTGAAAAACAAATGTAACTTCACTGGAATGAGTTAAAAACAATATGCAGGGATGTGAAATAGGAGCTTCGGGCTTCTATACGTGTGTGTGGAGCCTGCTCCGACACACTTGGAGCATGAAAATTGACACACTCAGGCAGCCGTGTGCGTCATGTATATCAGCATCACTGTACATCTCTGCACTGCAAAAATGGTGACGCTTTCAACTAAAACATGTTTGATGAGCTTTAGTTCAAAGTGTCCCACCACCATTTTTTCAGCATGGGGGGACACAGCAACACTGATACATGTGATACATGGGCGCTTTTAATTAGCACAGCTCACAAATTAAAACACCTGGTGCCTTGTTCCACAACACACATAAAAATGCCTTTCATTACCAGGAGCAGAATTGCAGAATAAAGGATAGCTTGATTAGTATAATATCAAGACTGTTAAAAAGAAGAGAGGGCAATTAACATCTGTGGAATGCAGAGTTTAGAAGGGAGCAAGTAAATGATAATGAGCCATGAAGTCAATTGACTCTCTCAGCATTGCCTGACTTGAAATGCTGCTGCCGCTGCCAGGAATTGGTTTTAAACTTTGGGTGGACCACAAATCTAAGGGGTGCAAGTGCACTAGTGCAACCCCCAGATCCACCCCAATCTGGGAGTCCTCTATACCTATGGATCAGTTATATATACATGTGGTCAGTTTGTTTAATTAATAATGATTGGTACAAGGGTGCCTTAGCTTAATACTTGCGTATTTAAAAAGTAGTTATTAACAGTAGCAAGCTTTTTTATATTAAAAGACTTCATTGTTTAATGAAGCAGGATTGGATTGGTACCTGGTAAACATTAGTATGTATATGTTTTCTGCTGGCCCCCATTTTATTGTACTGGGTTTCTTGTTGATGTACTGGGTATATGTTCTTGATATGGGAGAACTTTTAAACCAGTGGTCCTCAGCTATTCAGACTCAAAGCATCCCTTGGCAGAGTCAAGGTACCCTATGGAAAATGCCAATTTTCTGCAGTCAAGAAATGAGTGAAAACAGAAAAATACTAAAGTAATTCTTCTGTTGCAAAGAACTCAGAAAGACCACAACAGGTTGGGATAGTTTTGACACAGTGTTTTTGTATATGAAATCTCTAGTTTTATCTTGTGATTCACATGTAGGTGTTGATACTCCTAGTAATTGCAGAGCAACCTTAAAAGGATCTCACTGCACCCTAGTGTGAGAATCACTGCTTTAAAGGTTTTGAGGGCTAACTTCTGCTCAGGTATACAGAGTGTGGATTCTGGTTGGATGGACATACCAGGACAAAATTTGATCCTAATTTCTTTTACTGTGGAAGTTTTCAAAGGAATCAGGATTGAGTAAACCACATTTTCCTGTGTGCCTATGCACCAAGTAATTCAGCTATAATATCTAGAGCTCTGAATATATTGGCTCAGAAAAGTGGTATAGCACCATTAGAGTAATGCTTCACCTAGGCCAGTGGTTCTCTTTTTTTTTTACAGACCATTGAAAATTACTGAGGGTCTTGGTGGACCACTTAATCTCCGTTGTCAGAAAAAATATATCGAGTGCAGGGCCAAGTACAGATATTCTCGATTGTTCTGCAACCTTTCTGTGGACCACCTGAATGCAGCTCACGGACCAGTGGCGGTCCGCAGACCACAGTTTGAGAACCTCTGACCTAGGCTAATGTACCCTTCTTCTCAGTAGTTCTAATGAGTAATACTATGTACCCAGACAGACTGCTGTGGTAATGCAGATATCCAGCTTCCACTATTTAAGACAAGTCTGAATGAGCCATAGCACATATGAGCTATAGCACACGTGCTTTTATAGTCTATGGACACAGTTGTTGCAGCCCTTACTTAACCATGCAGGAGAGGGAAAAGTAGTAAGATCCCCCTCTTATTTCCTGCTTAGCCCTGTTCAGATTGCACCCCTAGCCAGAGTAGAGAACAGGGCCTACTCTGTTACCCCTGGTTGTGCACGAGTAAGCAAGAAGAGGATGGAGAGGAGCAAAGAGTGTTTTTGTCTTCACGCTTCTCCAGCAGAGTAGCTGCCTGAATGCACAGGGGGGTATAAGCTGTTCAACAAAATGCATGAAGCAATCTTTCCTCCAAGGCAGAAAGGGGAGAGGAATTGCAGGTGAGCAGAGAGAGGGCCTGATCCTGAATCAGGGCATGTATGTCTTCCCTACATCAGGGCAAGTTGTAACATTGCAGTCTTCCAAGTAATAGTAAGACAGGTCAACAAGTAGGTAAGTCAATGGATAACCAGGATAGAAGTGATATTTAATGGTTAAGTGAGCTGTAGTAAAGCTATTGCTTTTCTCACTAGGTAATGGCAAGTGATAAGACTCGCTAAGTAGAAGAGAAGATGCCTCGCACCATGATACTTTTATTAAAGGCGCCAGTATCCTTCCGTGAACACCATCTGCTTTTGATTGGTTTCCTTGGCATCTGTATTATTAATAGTTTTGCAAGCAGTCAGAAGAACCACACTTTAATTTTCACCAGGGAAAGCACAATTCGCAACTGCAGCTGTTCTACTGATATCCGTGATTGCGATTACAGCCTGGCAAACTTGATGTGCAACTGCAAAACCGTTTTGCCTTATACAATAGACAGAGCCAGCTACAACAGGGACCTGACAGTTTGGTTCACAGATACCTCCATGCTGGGAATGCTGTTGAACTTTACCGTGGTGCATGACCTGAAGCTTTCCCTCTGTGGCACCACTCCACTGCCAGCAGAATACTTGGCCATTTGGGGATTGCAAAAGTTGCGAATAAACAGTGAGGTCAAGGGCCAATTTCCTGAGCAAACTTTAACCATCTACAATAACAGTGACCATGAAATGAGAGATGAACTGCAGGTGCTACACAAAGATAGGCACATGTTTTTGTATATTTCTGTCTTGGATACATCTCTTTTCAACGGGTACTCTTTACTGAAGTCCTACAGTGTGGAAAATGTCTCCAGCATTACAAAGCATTTTCCGTGTTTGTCATACTCAGATATGTTCTCAGTCACAAATAACAAAAGTTATGTTGTAACATTCATTTACTGAGACAAATTTAGCAGCTTAAACAACAAAGCCAGAGGACCAGTTAATCTGACAATAAGACAACATATGGGATTTCTGTATGTTTGCTCCGTTTGGCCCAAAAGAGAACCTATATGTTGGGTTCATTCTATCCGTGATTCTAGTGATGATGTTCTCAAAGGTGCGATTCAAGGTGACTTGAATACAGAGAACTAATTCTGCAAATTGTTTTTTAGAGAACAAAGAAAATGTGAAACAATCAACATTAGATATGATATAATAGCAGGTTTTTTCAAAGTGTCTTAAATACTGAAGATTGAAACATTGATTAATTTTGTTATGAGATATGCCTTACTTGGGCATATAATATGTACCTCTGGATACAGAACTACCTGATGTATGCAATTTGCTTTTACATATTTTGCTAGATATTCTGCAGTAAATATATGGAAAATGTACCAGTTGCGTGGATGGTTATTATTTAAGTAATGTGGAGAGCACTCGGTGAATTTGGCCTAGCAGGGAGAGCATTGGGCTGGGACTCAGGAGACCAAAATCCTGTTCCTAGTTCTGCCACTAGCCTGTTCAATGACCACTTCCTGTCCTGTGCCTCAGTCTCTCCATCTGTAAAATATGGATAATTATGCTGATTTCCTTGTGAAGCACTCTGAAATTTACTGATGAATGGCCTAATATAAGCAGTGTGTATTATTAAGTATATGTATTGAACTTTTTAAAATAAAGTAGTTTCATTGTGTGCTGCTTTCAGCTGTTGTTTTTCATAGCCCACACTATTTCTTGCCTTGGAAAACAAGACAAGCATGTAATACACAGTCTTCATCTGGAGACATAACTGTGTAAGGTGGCAACAGAGGATTAATGAAGTTGATTGACAAAAAGGTATTGCTGTTAATGACAAAAGGGTATTGCTGTTAATTAAAGTAATGTTAGCTGAACATGCACAAAGCACCCGCTGCATCTGGTCATATACTGGGAAGTGGGCTTCAATCTAGCATTCTGTATAGGATATCCAGAGATGCACTGCTAGTGACATGGTGGTCTTGCATATTGCTGTGCAATCTATACCTGTATTGTTACTGATAGATTGATGACAGGAGTATGTGTACAGTGCAATGAAGTATGTAGCATAGTGGGTCTTTACAGTCCTGTGCTGACAACAAAAACCTTCTAATAAATGTCATCACCTAGGCCTGTGATGAAATGTGTGTACTGTGAGTAATGTAAAGGGACTGAGAAAGTTATTCATTTGTTGTCCCATTTAAACAAATCTTTTCTGAAGGAAGACACACTCATCTTCGGCAAGCCAGTTTTTATGATGTTTTCTGGAAATAGCTAATAATTTGATCCTGATAATTATATGGGGATATAACACACACAAATGTTCACTCAGAAGTGGTGATCTCTTTCAGTGCCTGTGGCACTGGGATGGGGAGAGGATTATTCTGACCACTGGAATGCAGGGAGAAGTAGAGGCTTACCTGATAGGACTCTCCTGGGGAAGGCAGCTGATAGCAGCATGGGCTGGAGCTGTTGCCACTGAGAAACAAGCAGCAGCTCAGCTTCCCTGGGGGCCCTTCCAGGTGCCATTCTCTTTCCTGCTTGCCCCCTCCCCCACTAGGGTGACCATCATAGAAGACAATCCAGTTGTCCTCTGTCCTCCATTGATATGAAACCAGATGCCTTTACATCCTCTATTTTTCTCTTGAAGAGGAAAATAGAGGACATAAAAGCATTGGGTTTCATATCAACAGAGGACAGAGTAGCAGAAAACCAGAATGTCCTCTATGATGACCACCCTATCCCGCCCCCACCCCGACACACACACCACTGCAGGGCTGTGTATCCCATGGTGGCCCAGGGAGACTTTGTCATTTCATCCCCTACTCCCCACATACACTGCTGGGTATGGGGTCTGCACCTATCTGGATCCTATGCCCAAGCAGCACAGAGCTGCACTTGACATGGCAAAGACTCCTGGGGGAAGGAGCTATGCTGGTGCCTCCTCTAAATCAGTGTTGGGCCTGGTGCTCCATTCACACCCCCCCCCCAATTATTCTGCTGTGTTTACCTCCGATAATTTTAAAAGGTCAGGGATAAAGGAAAACATTCCCTGAAAGATGTGATATTGTAGCTGTGATAGTTCAGGAAATATGCAAGAGGGAAGGATTATTGTGGATGGTATCTTTTATTGAACCAGCTGCAACATTGGGGTAGACATAGGCAAGTTTTCAAAAGTATTTGAGTGCACTGAAGTTTATCCCAACCCTTCAGTTGGTTCTATAAAATATATCACCCACAACAATCCCTTCTTTCCCTGGAAGAGATTTTTTAAAATATACAAAAACTGGGTGCAACTTGGTGTATTGTAAGTGGGGTCATAAATCATACTTTAAAGTATTTGTTACTGGCTAGAGGTATTTACCAGGAGTAATTTAGCAGTTTCCTAAAGGAGTGAACTCACCCCTACTTCTAATTTCACTCTTTCTGACTTTGCTAAGCTTTTAGCTCATACTCATCCCCATGTTTCTGGAGTACTACTGGCAACAATTTTTTTTACAAGGAACTCATGTTATAGAAATGAAAATATTACTAGGCACTACACATGTAACACTATTTATAAATGGCAAATACCTGGTGTCATATGTATTCACATACCACTTGCCTTTTCCCCTAAAATCAGAGATTTAGAATTGGGGTGTGTGTCTCTTAAATGAGGAAGCTGGTTCTGAGCAGTTTGGTGAAAAGGGAAAATCTTTTGCTCTTGATTCTGCCTTCCCAAAACAAGGCATATGCCTTAGTTGGGGGTGCGTGGTATCTGAGTAAATATGGAAATTACCAGCAACATCTTCCCTATTTTTCTTTTAACTTTGCTTTAGAGGTGTTTCTCATGATGGTCTTCAGGGACTTATCTATTTAATGTCAGAGATGTAACAATGCAGTTTCTGTTTATGCAAATCAAGGTACAAACCCTATGGATCTCCTGCTCCTTTTTCCCTCCATCTGATCATTGGCAATGGGCCTTGCTCAGTTTTTAACTCAGTTATGGGCAAATTCCTGATACAATTAGTAAGCATAAAACTCAAATGACACCTCAGTAAGGATTTCTAGGTCTGATGCAGTGATATACAAGCCAAGCTGTTAGCCTGCATTTTTCAGTTGCATTTGCATGCAGGACATTTCATGTGTTTAGATGTAATCAACAATATAAAGACCCCAAGAATAGACTTCCTAGTACTTTTTGCTGTAACATCTGACAGTATTAAAAAAACATTCAACAAGAAGCATTCTACAAGCTCTTAAACATGTGCTGAACTTTACTCACGTGAATAGTCTGATTGGCTTTCAGCACTATTCATGATAGTAGAGTTAAGAACATGTAAGTATTTTAAGGATTGGGGCTGAGCTCAGGAAAACTTGCCCACATTGTGAATCAGCTATAAAAAAGGCCACCTTTCTTCTACTTGCCAGCATCTCTGTGAACATAGAATCATAGAATCACTGAGGGGGAAGGGACCTAGACAGATCATCTAGTCCGACCCCCTGCCATGGGCAGGAAGGAGCACTGGAGGTGGGAGGGGTCATAAGACCCCAGCCAGGTGCCTATCCAGTCTCCTCTTGAAGATCTCCAGGGAAGGTGAGAGCACCACCTCTCTGGGAAGCCTGTTCCAGGCTCTGGCCACCGTTACAGTGAAGTAGTTCTTCCTAATATCTACCTAAACCTATCCTCCCTCAGTTTGTGGCCATTGTTCCTAGTGACTCCAAGGGGGGCCCTGGTGAACAGACTTTCCCCGAGTCCCTGCTGGTGGCCCCTGATAAGGTTGTAGGCAGCCACAAGATCCCCCCTCAGTCTCCTCTTGCAGAGACTGAAGAGATTCAGGTCCCTCAGCCTCTTTCATAGGGCTGGCCACAGAGGCCCCCAACCATACGAGTGGTCCTCCTCTG
>NW_017729032.1:217820836-217828158 GCF_001723915.1 Gavialis gangeticus
GACTACTGCCCCGAGCGCATCAAAGTTGGCTTTCCTAAAGTCAAGCATTTGCACTGTGCTAATTACCCTCCCCACCTTTCTCTGAATAGCAAACTGGATCATTTCATGATCACTGTCCCCTAGCCTCCCTTGTATTAGCACCTACCCCACCAGGTCATCCCCAGAGGCTGACACCAGATCCAATATGGTGTTTCCCCTAGTGGGGACGAGTACCTCCTGCACGAGGTGTAGGTCCTGTACGCACGTCAGGAACTTTCATGAGTGGCTAGATCTGGCCGACTGCTCCTCCCAGTTGATGTCAGGGTAATTCATATCACCCATGACCACAACATCCTTTGTGCGCATGGCCTCCCTCAGCTGCCTGGAGAATTCCAGATCCAGCTCTTCCTCCTGATGTGGCAGCCTGTAGTAAACCCACAGGAAGGTTTACCACATATACTCATCCTTCTGCTTAAATCCCATCAAATAAATATAAAGGCTTTTTAGGCAGTTGTGCATCCTTTTATGATGTTATGTTTTTCTTAAAGCCACAGATCCTGGGCCATATGAGTATGTGAGAATCTTAACTTTAATTAGAAAAAGTATATTTCTAACCAGCATGATTCCTGAGATACACTGCAGTCACCTTTGCACATGTATCCTAGAGGCTCAAAACCTGAGTGTAAATAAACAGAACCAGACATGCATTATTTTATATAAAACCTTGTTTTATTTTGAGCAAATTTCGTGTGTGTGTGTGGGGGGGGGGGGGGCACAGACTTGCCCATGATTTTAAAGTCAGGCCTAACTGTGAACTGCAGTTATGCTGACAGTGGTTTAGCTCTTCATGAGCAAGGTTGAAAGGTGGAATGTGCTCCTAGCAGCAGGAGCTAATTCAGATTGATTTTCCAGAAACCCCAGTCACCAGCTGAATGAGAATATTAAGGCTAGAAGTATAAATTGTCTTGGCAGATCAGCAATCGTGGGGCAGGACCCTGGGAAATTCTCAGAATTGGCTTGTACAATTAACTTATTTGTGAATGTTACTGTGTCACCTATAAAAACTGTTACACTGTAATTGAGGGTCTAAAACATTATAAGTGCATATGCTGTGAAGCTCTGCTGCCCTCTAGTAGGAGAAGTGTTGAATAACAAATTTAAATATTACTGTAACAGGGGCCAAGCCTTGTTACTTAGAGCAGGGCTAGGCAGTACAGTTAGAAAGCTGCAGAGCCCAGAATAATGAACAGCTGGCAGCTGCTTAGGGAATATAGGGTTACCATATATCTGGGTTTACCCAGCATGTCCTCTTTTTGGGTCTTCCAATTTTCATCCAGGCGGTTTTTTGAAATATGAACAAATATCTGGGATTTTGCTGGTAGAAATGCATTTCCCAACTTTCCTTAGCGGTATGTGTATTTATCAGGGATCCAGGTTTTTCATTTGCTGCAAAAAATGTGGATTTTCCTCTTAGAAGGAGGAAACCTTGCAGGCTGGCAGCCTTCCAGCCTGCAAGGAACTGCTTGGGGCGACTGGAAGCAAGGGGTGCCATGTACATCTGCATGTGCACATGCATGTGGCCTGCATACAGCCAGGCAGGGGGGTGGCAGCAGCCCTGGCAGCTGTATGCAAGTAAGTCTATGGGAAGCATAAAATGCCAAGGCCTGGGAACTGTCTGGAGAGTGGGTGGGGGTGTGTGGCAGGGGTGTGTGAAGGGGATGGGTGTGTGAGGAGGGGTGGGTGCCTGACGGCATTGGGGAAAGGATGGTGTTCCAGCACTGGGGCTGCGGCTGGGCAAGGGGAGCAGAAGGGAGGCGCCTTCCCCTCCAGCTGGAGAAGTAGGGTGGGGGAGAGGCCCTTTGGGGGCAGCAGGGAGCTGTGTTGCCAAACCAGCAGCAGAAGGGCCAGTGTCCGTGCTCACTGGGGCAGGGCACCCAGGAGACGCTACTGAGAGGGGAGAGGGGTGCGCCATGGCCAGGCCAGGGCAGGGGGTGCTACAGGCCTCCCCTCCTCCTCCATCCAGCCTGCACCAGGGCTGGACTCACTCCACCACTACTTGCAATCTTATATGCCCCCATAACAGGTGTCCTTTTTTCAGAACTGGAAATGTGGTAACCCTGGGTAATAGAGTGCTGAGGTGCCCTCAGATCAGGAGGAGCTAGGGGCTATAGAATCACTGCAGGAAGAGTAGTCTGACCTGGAGGGAGGAACTCACTGCTGGGAGCTTTGTAAAGTATTTCAGGGAATTACAGACTGATCCTGATGTGCTAGCTGAAGGAACTCCCCATGCATAAAACTGAGAAGCAGTACCAGAGACTGGAGAGAGAACTATAAGTAGGCCCAGGAGGGCCCAAAATGGGAGAAGTCAGCAAAGCTGCAGAGAAGCCTGGGGGAGAGCTTAGAGACAGGCACCCTAGATGCATTTGATAGCATTTGGCTTTACATTTGCTATTTAGGCCATAAGGCATGGGAGAGACTGAAGGGGAGAAAAGGAGGTCACTACAGATGCCCCACAAAGTGGCCTAGATTATTGTAGATTGGTGGGCTAGCAGAGGCCCAGCAAATGGCAATCAGGCTGTCAGAGCCCTGAGAGACGGGGCAGAGGGGCAAGAACCCTGAGAAAGAGCACCAAAGAAGGGTCCAGGACCACACTCCAGGTCTCTGGAGGCAACCTCCCAGAGTATAACAATAATATCAAAGGTGTGGCAGCCGAGGGCTGGGTGGCACCTAGGGATAGAGTAGAGCATAAGGAATGGGATTACAGTGGCCACAAAGAGGCACCGCTCCCACTGATAGCAGTGAATCCTGTTACAATTACTGTAACAGCTCTATCTTTTAAAAAGGATGCAGGCAGTACTCAAAAGGTATATGAGCTCTGGCTTTGGCAGGCAGGAAAGTAACAAATCAGGAAAGCATATAAGACTCTTAGATGTTGTAACCTAAAACTCTGTTTAATTTTGACCAGTGTAATATTTTGAGTAGAGGTTGCATAATATAAAACTCAACCCAGGAGAGCACAAAGGAACTTCACTGGGGAAGTATGAAGGAATCCTCTCCCGAAGACTATGATGGGGAAAATCAACAAAATAGCTGCAGCTCCAGACTAATAACTGCAGTTGCCTCTGAAATCTTCATTGCCCACCTTCAAGTTTTTAGTGTAGATACTAGAGGACTAAGTGGTGGATCCTCTAAGTTCCCAATCCTACACCTTTCCTCCTCTGCCTTAAAAAAATAAAATAAAATAAATGAAAAAATGTTGCTTTAGGAGCTGATAGAAATTTTAAAGGCTTTAATATTGACTTAACATTAACACTGGTGGTTCTTGACCATTTTAGACTTGAAGCATAGCTTTATAGACTTAAGGTACCCTTCAGAAAATGCCAGTTCTTGGTTTTTATTTCTCTGCAGAAAAATAACAGAATAATTCTTCTGCTGCAAAGAACCTGGAAAGATTTCAACAGGTCAGAATGTGTTTAACGCTATAGATTCCTATATGAAATCTCTGGGTTTATCATGTATATCATGTTTCCGTGCTAAAGAAGGCTAACTTTGTCCATCACCCTTGAAAGGATCTCAGGGCACCTTAACTGAGAATCAGATAGAAAGACCTGTAATGCCTGAAATGGTTAATGTTTACATATACTTTTTTGTCTAACAGGTTCAACTTGCAAAGGTCTGTTTTATAATTTTTTTACTTGTGTATTTATCTATATAGATCTATGTATCTATATCTATATTTCTATATACCTCTATATATAGATCTATATAGATAGATATAATTTTATATATATATATATGTATATATGTATGTATGTATGTATACATACACATACATTTCTCTCTCTCTGTCCATACACACACACACACACACACACACACACACACACACACACACACACACACACACAGAGTAAAAGCTGAGTTTTCCGGCACCTTACAAGCCAGCATGTAAGGGCATGTAAGGGAAAAGTAAAACCGGAAGAGCCCACTGTGGCACTTCCAGTTTCACAGAGCCCCCATGGCCCAGTGGAGAGCAGCCTGCACTGCCAAGCCCCCACAGCCCGGGGCATACCAGCCTGCCTGGGTCCCCCCTCCCTGTCCCTCGGGGCCCACAGGGCCCGCAAGAGGGGCGGCGATGCAGCAGGAGGGGCAGCAACGCAGCGGGTGGGGAAGCGATACCCCAGACACGGCAGGACAGGCAGTAGCCCAAACATGCAAAGACGCCCGTTCAAGCCACTCAGTTAACAGGCATATTTTGTTATCTGGCACCCTCCATTCCCCATGAGTGCCGGATAACAAAGCTTTTACTGTACTTATATATACATATATATACATATATATATATACTAGTGAGTGGTGTTTCATTTTAATCATGGAAAAATGTGGATTTTAGGTTACGTTTTTTAAACTGAAAAGTGAGGATTTTTTAATTAGAGAAAACCAGGATCCCTGTTCATTACCAGCGGCAGCAAACAGGCAGCAGAATTGCAGAACAAAGGATAGCTTGGTTAATTGAACACTGAAACCATTAAATAGGAGAGAGGGTCATTAACACCCAGGGCTGTCCCTAAGGGGGGTGAACTGAGGCAACCGCCCCGGGCCCCGCACCTTGGGGGGCCCCACGGCTCTGGGTGGGGCAGCCATGGCAACTCTGTGCTGCCGCTGCTTGCTTTGAGTCCAGCTGCTCTTTCATCCCCTCCTCCTTAAAAACCTCAGAAAACAAAGCTTCTCCCTCAGCCCTGAGGTAGTGTACTGTGATACCTGAGAGATTGCCTCTGCCTACCCCAACAATTAAGGCGGCCCGAATAAAAGATATTGCCCACAAGAGTTTCTGCTTCTCACTGGTGTTAATCTGTGTGGTTTGGGACAGTGGCAGCACTAGGGTAGGGCAGGCAGGGCAACTGCCCTGGGTACCAACTTTGGCAGTGGGGGGAGGTCGGGGACAGGGACAAAAAGTGGTTGGTACCAGCAATTAACCATGATGGCAAGGGGACGTTGCTGCTGCCCGTGTCCAGAAGGCCCAGCTGCAACCGCATGCTGCCAACTCAGGGGAACATTTCCAAGCACTTGCATGAGGCTGAAGTTGGTTCCTTATTTCCAGTTCCTTTTCCAAAGTTAATCTTTACACAATTAAAGGTTGGTAGTAAAGAATTAGACATACTACAGTTTGACTGTCCTAAAAATATGTATTTACTAACAAAAATGTTAAATAATCATGGATCAAGTCTTGAAAAATAGCATGTCTAATTCATTACTGACAGCCTTTAATTGTGTATGGCAGAGGTTCCCAAACTTTCTCTTATCACTGGGGATCTCTCAATAAAAAATTCCCCAATTTTCAATTTTAAAAAAGTAACCTAAAATCCACATTTTTCTGTGGTTAAAATGAAACACCACTCTGCGCGCGCGCGCGTGTGTGTGTGTGTGTGTGTGTGTGTGTGTGTGTGTGTATTTTGCCTGTCAAGAATGATGGGCGGGAATGGGTGGGAACGGAGCCCCATGTCCCCCTACCCCGTCCGTGCCCGCTATCCGCTTCCCCGCCACAGCAGCAGCAGGAGGGGAGGAGCAGGTACTGGCCCAATGTGGGGCATGGGGGAGGACCAGGCCCAAGTATGGGGAGAAGCTGGCTTGCTGCAGCGGTGGAGTGGGGAGCAGTGGGCTTAGGCTGACACGGCAGCAGCAGGGGGATGGGAGAAGCGGGCTCAGGGCCGATGCAGGGGAAGGTGGTGGGGGAGGAGTGGGCCCGGGCCCGAGAAGGGATGAGGCCCACTCCTCTCCTCCCTGCTGCTGCATTGGGCCAGGCCCACTGCTCCCTCCGCCACTGCCATAGAGGGTGGGCTTCTCCCCCCTCTTCAGGCCTGGGCTCACTCCTCCTCTCCCCCCATTGCTGCCGCCTCAGGGTCTGGGCCCACTCTTTCTCCTGTGCTGCTGCAGCATGCCTGCTCCTCCCCACACTGCTGCTGCATCGACCCACATAAGCCCTGCAGGCAGTGACTACAGAAGGGGGAGGGGTGGGCTGAGGCCAGCACCAGTGGCCTCCCTGCCCCACCCCCCCGCAGCATCCTGACCCTGCTCCCCCTAGCGCCACCACCACCACCTCGAAGGAGCAAGGGAAGGGTAAGGCCAGGGGGCCACTCCATTGTCAAGAACTCCAGGGAGCAGGGCCCTCCTCTCCTGTGTCCCCACTATCATGGTGGCACTCTGCCCCACCATGTCCTGTCCCAACGCTGTATTCACACTTGATTGGTTGTTTCAATCAGCCAATCAGAGTGCAAATAAAGCATTATGGACAGTCTGTCTGTCTGTCTGTCTGTCTTTCCATAGCGCTTTATTTGCACTCGGCTTGGTTGTCTCAGCAGCATTTTGGACAGGCGGTGGCGGTG
Organism: Gavialis gangeticus; assembly: GCF_001723915.1. Taxonomy (NCBI): domain Eukaryota; kingdom Metazoa; phylum Chordata; order Crocodylia; family Gavialidae; genus Gavialis; species Gavialis gangeticus. Next base: position 217,827,199 of record NW_017729032.1, read on the forward strand.
TGGCAGAGCACCACCATAACAGCAGGGACAGTGCCACTGGCCTGGCCCTGCCCCCACACCAGCCCCTCAGTCCCTGCTGTCATGGGAGCACCATCCCTGGAGTGGCAGGCCAAGGCCAGCGCTGGCCTCGCCCCCCCTCCCCGGCCCTGCTCCTTGGAGGAAGAGGCGGACAGAGGGGGGGAAATGGGCCTGGACTTGATGTGGTGGAGGGGGAGGAGGGAGCGGGGGGAAGGCAGCGGGACATAGGGCTCCTCCCCCCTCACCCCCCTCCATGATAGCGGGGACTTAGGAACTGGAGCTCTGGTGCATGGGGCCGGACATGGTGGGTAGGGGAAGGCACACAGGGCAGAAGGATGATCCAACTTCACTGCCACCACAAAGGAGGGGGCGGCAGCACAGGGTGTTGGCGATGCAGACTCGGCCTTGCCCCCACACACTGCTGCATGAGGCTGGACCCAGGGGTGGGGGGTGCATGGGGCTGGAGATGGAGCAGCAGTACTGTGGGGCGCTAGGTGGCAGCACTCCATCCCTGCCTACCCCCCTGGTCAGTCATGATGGGCAATAACAAGGATGGCCTGAGACAGCAGCACAGGGCGGTGGGTGGTGGTGCTCCATCCCCGCCTGCCTACCCCACATCATTCTTGACGGACAGCTGGTGTGTGCGCACGTGCGCGCATGCACGCGTGTGTGTGTGTGTGTGTGTAGTGGCGTTTCATTTTAATTATGGGAAAATGTGGATTTTAGGTTACTTTTTTAAAACCAAAAATTGGGGAGTATTTTATTATCAGAGAAAACCAGGATCCCTGTTCATCACCTACCCTCTTCCAGGTTTACCAACTGCACCCATACTCCTACCAGCCTACCTTTTATATTTTAACTTCTTCAATGCCAATTATCATTATAATGAAAATGAAATCCACTGTGCCAGTTTCTCCCACATACCCTCCCCCCCCCCCCCGG
>NW_017729032.1:217828306-217829075 GCF_001723915.1 Gavialis gangeticus
CCTGCTTCAGCCTGGTCACACTTGGCCTGTGTGTAGCCTCTCAGTCAGGTTAGCAGGGGAGCCCCGGGGTGCGAGCAGCCTGGCTTCTTCCTCGGAGCAGTGGCTGCCCTCTCCTGGGTGGTGCTGGGCCCCTGCCAGCTGCCACAGTTGGAGATGGGCAACAGCACAGCAGCATTACCAGCTGTATAATAATTATTCTATTTGTACAACATATAATCAATAATAATAAAATGTTCAAAATGTACAATTATTTTTGAGCTGGCTAATTGCTGCAGCCAAGTCACTCTCAGGGAAACATTGCTAACTTTAGAGTTTGCTGCTAGCACTTTCTCAACACTGCTTGCCTCAATATGAAAAAGTGCTTCAACTTTTGACAACCCAGGTCTCATTCACTCACTAGCATACAACAGCGAGCAATATACAGTAAGAAGACAACTTATTTGCATACTTTTTCAGTGTACAATAGTTTTTCAGCAAGTACTTTAATTTCCAAGACAATAATTTCATATGTAACTTAATACAAGACTGCAGCTCAGCCCCGGGCTAGGGCAGGTGTGTGCCCGCAGCACGTGCCAGGCTTCTACCGGGCTTCCCCGAGCAGCAAGGGGGACAGCCCGGGGGAACAAAGCACCCCGCCCACACCAGCAGCTCTCCTGGGCATGTTATAATGGAGGGGGATGAAAGCCCCAGGATGCGCCAGACGGCAGCTAGGAACCACGTGGTGGCGCCTGGCCCCACGCCAGCCTCCAGCTGCCGCGGCGAAGGCTTG
>NW_017729032.1:217834075-217834300 GCF_001723915.1 Gavialis gangeticus
GTACCATTGACATGCGTGGGGCAGGGGGCTCTACTACCGGTCTTCTGCGCAGGGGGGCTGAACTCTACCACTGAGCCAGATAGGGGCTTATACCACTGACCCACTTTGGGGGGCTCTACCATTGACCCTCTGTGCCAGGTAGGGGGCTGTACCGCTGATCCCTTGGGTTGGGGGAGGGAGGGGTGGCCTCTACCACCAACCTGCCTCTTGGGACTGGGGCTGTAA
>NW_017729032.1:217839300-217840348 GCF_001723915.1 Gavialis gangeticus
GCATCTCGCCGCCCCACCTCCTGCGAGGGAACACGAGGCGCCGCTGCCAGGTCACGTGTGCCGCCCCTCCCCCAATGGCGGCCAGGTTACCCCCCCCAAGATGGCGGCCAGGGATTCCTTTCCCCCCCCCAGCCACAGACGGGTCCCTCTCTCCTCTCTCTCCCTTTCTGTACAGTTTAGCTAACTGTACTGTAAAAAATAACGAATCATCTACTTAAGAAATTGCAACTTCCTTAAACGAATGTTTTGCTTTTTAAGAAGAGTATGGGGAGAGGGGAAAGAGAAGAGTTCAACTGTTGTTCCTGCTCTGTGGCTATGCTCCACAGACCTTCTTAACCTAAGGTAAAAGAGGCTTTTTGTGTAGAACTTTCTTGGTTGGTCACATTGTGGGAGGTCAGGTTGCCAGAATGGGGTGAGAGAGCAGATGATCAGTTTATGATCAAGTCATCAGCTGAGAGTGGGGAGAATTGAAGTCCCAACTGTCTTCCCTTTCTGCTCTGCTTCCCACTGTTAGTTTTTTTGGCCAAAGGCTTATATCAATGTCTTGCATGGTGTGGTGGACAGTTTTAGAATAGGTGTTGTCTCTGATCTCTAACTCAGACGTGGGAGTTATGCTGGTGCCTTTGCCTTTTTTTTACATTTCCCTCCTTTGTATCAAATATGTTTTGTATATGTTGTAATTTTATCCGCAAAAAGGCAAATAATGCAACAACCATGGAGTTGTCAAAATTTTAAGTATTAGAGCTATTTTTTCCTCATTTTATATGTGCCCTGTTTCTACTAATGTAATCAAAAGAACAAATAATTCATCATATCTGAGGACACTGAAGATCCAAGATTTTTTTCTAATTCAGACAGAAGCTTATGAACATCTGGAAACACCAAAGTGCTGTTCTGTGGAGAGAGCTAATTTGAGTGGCTGATGTGTAACTGGAGAGACATATATCACACTGGCGCTTTTTCTCTAAAGACATTTTTACCAGCTAGGATGGCAGAAGACGAAAAGCTTAATGCAAGAAAAAGTGCCTCCTTGTAAGACCTAGCGAGT
>NW_017729032.1:217845348-217847775 GCF_001723915.1 Gavialis gangeticus
TGATCCCTTGGGTTGGGGGAGGGAGGGGTGGCCTCTACCACCAACCTGCCTCTTGGGACTGGGGCTGTAACTCTGACTTGCTGTATTGGGTGTGGGCTTGGCTCTACCACTGACCACAGCCTGAGGGGAGGGGGAACTGGGCTGTACCAGTGACTCTTGCCAGGTATGGGGCTGTACCACTAACCTGCTGCATGGTGGGGAAGAGGGCTGGGACACCACCACTGACCTGCTGTACTGGGGAGGGGTTGGGCTCTTAACAGTGACCCTCCCTACCCAGCAGGGGGCTCTACCACTGACATGCTGCATGGGAGGGGGAAGGGGTGGATGGACCCCTCCTCCCCTCATAGAGAGGTTATATGAAAAATGTGCGTGAGGTGAATTTTGTTTGCCCACTGGGCTGGTTTCCACACTTGCCCTTGCCAGCCACTGAGCTACAAGTGTCATTTGGGGAGGTGGGGAACGTGAGTCTTATGTTTTCACATGACTCCAGGAACTCAGTCCTCAGGACAAAAACATTTGCTGTGGGGGTTTTTTGTTCTTGGATTTGAGGAAATACAGTAATTTATGTGTGTCCTTTTCCAAAAAACTCAGGGAAGCTTCCAATAAAAGGCTAATTCATTTATTACTTGTAAGATGGATAGTTCACAAAGGGATTAACCAAATCCATGGAGGACAGGTCCACTGGAAGCTATTAAATAAAGCAGTTAGGGATGTGTTTTCTGACAACCCTAACTAAATGGTTAATGCCATGACGGGTATGAGAAAGAACAAATTGCCCTAGACATACTCTGTACACTCTCCCACTAAAGTATTTGCTACATGTCAGAGATAGGATATTTGTGTAGGTGGACCATTGGTTTTATCCAATATGGCCCTTGCTAAGTAGTTAGAAAATTAAAGTGAAATATTAAAATAAGGAGTATAATAAAGCAACCCCCCATTAATTAAAAAATAATCTACCTATGCCCCTGTCTCTGATCTAGTTGTTCTGTATGCCCTGTCAAAAGATTTGTCAGAAAGGTAAATGCTTGCTTTGGAGGTGTGGCTGACTTTTGCAAATCGCTCAGTGTTTTCCAATTTTTCTTCTAAAGAAGCTGAAGAAGTTTTTAAAGTGAAGAAATCAAGTTACAGCAAAAAGATAGTAAAACAGCTGAAGAAAGAATACAAAGAAGACCTTGAAAAATCAAAGGTTAAAACAGAAGTCAGTTCTCCATCTGATGGTAATTGAAACTTTTATTAACTGCAAAGATTGAATATTCCATATACAAATGAGTTGCTGGCTGAGGTTTTGAGTTGTGGAGTTGGTCTCTTAGGGGAACTGAGCAATTAAATGCTTTGGGGGCTTGACAGGTAGAATTATTCCCATTTTATAGAAACGGAGAGGGTCATCGTGTCAGAAAAGCTATATTTTTTTATCATCATCAGAAGTGACATTTAAAACCCAGTAGGCTTTAACTTCCAAGTCTGTGCTCATTTTTCTGAACAATGCTCAGTTTCTTCTTCTTAATACTTAGTTTTGAGCTACATCCAATACTTTGTCACCATGTAATCTCGTGACACCGCTTGAATCCAAAGAAGGGAACTTAAAATGAGGGAAAATTGGGTAGGCATGGCAGAGTGGAGTTTTTTTTTTATTTTAAGCTCCTGCAATGGACTGTTTCTTTTACAACTTGGGTTCCAAACTAAGGACCAGAACTCTGAGCTAGGAGCAATGTGGGTGGAGACCAGGAGGTGAAGACAAGCTGGAGCAGGTGAGATGAGTCTATAACTGTTGAGAGTATGGGCCTTTCAGAACTTGGGATAGCATCTAGGACTTCCAGGTCTTGGTGTCTCTTTGCTTTTTGCTAAAGAGCTTTACAGTTATTTGCTGAGTGCTTCCATTAGTGCTTGGTTGGCTCTAGAGCAATGGCATTCAAACTGGGTATGCATACCCCCAGTGGTGGGAGGTGCTTTGCCAAGAGGTATGTTCCTATATTTTAATAATAGTGTTGGAGTTTCATACTGGCTAACATGTCATGAGTAATGGCCTTGCCACATGTTGATGTCAGTGTCAGTGTTCTTCCTAAGGAATAAGCATATAGAAGTGTATCAAATATAGGAGTTTTGAGCAGGAATCTTTTGCAAGTAAAGGGGTATGCAGCGAAAAAAAGTTTGAAAACCACTGATTTAAAGGATGCCAATATGCTGCTGATATCATAGAAGTAGGGTTGGAAGGGACCTTTGTAGATCTTCAAGTCCGACCCCCTGCCTGGGCAGGAGAAAAAACTGGGCTCAAATGATTCCAGTCAGGTAGGCATCAAGCCTCCTTTTAAAGACCCTCAGGGTAGGAGCCAGCACCACTTCCCTTGGAAGTTGGTTCCAGATCCTAGCCACCCTAACTGTGAAGTAGTTCTTACGGATGTCTAATCTAAACCTACTCTCCAACAA
>NW_017729032.1:217848335-217848787 GCF_001723915.1 Gavialis gangeticus
TGCCAAGGGCCCTGCAATAACCCCTGCTAGTTTCCTCAACACCCTGGGATGGAGAGCATCTGGACCCGCTGATTTGAACGCATCCAGCCCCTCCAGAAGCTCTTTAACCCAGTCCTCCCCAACTTGAGGTCTGGAGGTGTTCCCCTCGAGTCCGTCTTGCATCACGGTAGGGAAGTCCCATCCCTGCACAGGAAAATGGAGGTGAAGAATTGGTTAAAGGGGTCTGCTTTCTCCTCTAGCGCAACCACCAGATTGCCCAGAGGATCGTGCAGGGGCCCCACATTTCCCGGTGCTTTCTTCATCCTCCCTGTATATTTGAAAAAGGACTTTATTATCTGTGATTTTTGGATGCAAGTCCTAGCTCTATGTCTGCCTTAGCTTTCCTGACAGCCTCCCTACAGGCCCGAGCAGAGGAGGTATACTCTTCTTTGGAGATAGCACCCCCCTTCCAC
>NW_017729032.1:217853787-217865462 GCF_001723915.1 Gavialis gangeticus
TTGGAGATAGCACCCCCCCTTTCCACCGGTTGTACGCCGTCTTTTTGGCAATCAGGCATTCCCGTACACCCTTGGTGAGACAGGGGGGCTTTCAGGCACTCCTGCCCCCTTGCTTTTTGTTGGGATGGTCACCCCTTGGGCCCTGAGTATCGTCTCCTTAAGGAACGACCACTCATCTTGGGCACTGAGCTCCCCTGCTCCAGAGAACCCCAGCGCCTCTCCCACTAATCTCAACTCGTTGAAGTTGGCCCTCTTGAAGTCTAGGGCTACCGCCTTGCTGGAGGCCCTTGACACCCTGCACTGGATGGTGAATTCTAGCAAGTGATGATCGCTATCACCCAGGTGGTGAAGGACCTGGAGGCCCCTTACCTGGTTGTCGCCTGTGGCCAGGACCCGGTCCAACAGGGCATTTCCTCTGGTGGGACTGTGCACCTCCTGAATTAAGTGGAGGTCCTGTATCTTGGCCAGGAACTTCCTTGAACGGTCCAACCTGGCTGACTGTTCCTCCCAGCAGATGTCTGGATAATTTAAATAGCCCATGACAACTACATCCCTTGCCTTAAGTGCCTCTGCCAGCTGGCCCAAGAATTCCCGGTCCAGCTCCTCCCCTTGGTTGGGGGGTCTGTAGTAGACCCCCACCGTTAGATCCCTCTCCCCACAGCCGCCTTGTATCTTGAGATATCAGTTAATCCATTAGCACCGGTGTCAAAGATTAGTGCTTTAAACGCTCTAATCCTGTGCGTAAGTCATGTGAAAATGGTTCTGACTTTTCAGTTTAGTTTAAAAAGAAAGGGAAATTAAATAAATTCTGTTAAAGGAATGTTGAGGTACCCATTCTGTTGGCTATCTGTAAACTTACCGGGGGGGACCAGTGGGGAATGGGAGAGACCCTGTTCCCTCCCCGAGCACCTCCCAGAATAACAAGAAATAGTGGCCATAAGTTGTTTGAGAGTAGGTTCAGGCTGAACATTAGAGGCACTACTTCCCAGTCAGGGCAGCTAGGAGCTGGAATGAACTTCCAAGGGAAGTAGTACTGGCTCCTACCTTGGGGGTCTTTAAGAGGAGGCTTGATAATTACCTAGCTGGGGTCATATGAGCCCAGTATTCTCTCCTGCTCAGTTCAGGGGGTCGGACTTGATGATCTACTTAGGTCCCTTCTGACCCTACATCTATGAATCTATGAACATATCAAATGCTTAAATTATGGGAGATGCCAGACTTCAAGTTGCCCATACACAAAGGCAAAGTGCTGCAGGAAAAAAGAGAATAGTTTTTTTTGGCTGAATGAATCAGCAGGGTTTTCTTTTCCTCTGGCATAGAATTGCTGTGTGATGCTGTGTATGTCCCCTAAAGCAGACTTTTTGCAGATAGGCACAAGGTGTGTTTCCTTATCTTGTGGGTTTCCAACTTCTTACCCAACCATAACCATGTGTCAGTATGTCTTTCCTTGCAGGGCTGTCGTAAAAATCGATTGTACGTAGAGGATCTACAGGGATTAAAATAATTGTTAAAAAGTCCCATTTGAAATTAATTTATGTAAGTAGTAAAATTAATAAATCTACAGTAAACAAGTCATGGGATTACAAACTGAATAATAAAGGTAAAATAAAATGTTGGATAGCTGTGCACTTAGCAAAATATCATGCGCCTCAAAGTGACTGGGTCCTATGCAGAAATAAGTATGTGATCTCATAATTAAACATGCATTAGGGGCTCCTGAAGGCTGTACCTTAATTGTGGCATTTCTTAATTTCTCAGTAATGGACTTGACAAATATTTTTGCTGTGGTTGTCTTTATATTTGAGCAGTCAGACTGTATAACTTAAGTGTGAAGATTGTAATGTTTTTGTTGAAGCCATGAAATAAGATGCAGCGTTTTTTCTAAGCTCAAAGGTTAAAAATTGGAAACTACTAAACATATATTTTTGGATAGCTCACTTGAGTAAAAGAAATGCATATCTGCTACTCTTCTGTAAGTGTGTTCTTTTAAAATAACTTGCACAAAAAAGTGAAATAGTGTTGTTGTATCTTGCAGCTGAACCACCTATAGAGAAAACTGGGCAGATTAAGGATGCAAGTCAAGAAGATGGCACTACAAACAGTGAACAAGGAGAAGAAGAGATGGAAGTTGAAAGTGAAAAGGAGGAAGAAAAACCTAAAGCTGGGGGAGCTTTTTCAAGTGCTCTGTCATCTCTGAATGTTCTTCGTCCAGGTTTGTGCTTCCTTGTATAGTTTAGTGGGTTTGGAAATGTTTTGTGTAATACTTATAATGGAAAAACTGGTACCTGGGCAGGGGAATATCTTCCTTAACCTTCCCAGTGCAGGTGCAGAATTAAGTGTTGAAAACTGGATTGTGTACTATTGTTTCGTTTTTAAATATATTTTATCATTTAGTTACCAGTGACAAATTTGAAGGAAAGCTAAACTGTAATGATTGAGTTAGTAATGAATTAAGTTTTTGAGTAAGTGTTTGAATTCTTTCAGATGTTAAGAACGTTGGGCAGTATTTCAGAACAAATCAAATCATAGCTCAACCTGTGGTCTGTTCTTTTTTAAAAAAAGAAAAAAAAAACACTTTTACCTCTTGATTGCAGTATTGGCCCTTTCAAGTCTGTGAAATAATAGAGTAATCTCAAAATTCTGTTACCATGTTTACTCGACTACCAGACAAGGTTATTTCCGCCAATCAGCACGTGGGGAAAAAAGACCTGTCCCTTACATCCACATACAAGGAGACTTCCTTAAATAAAGTGTCTGTCATTGAACTGCTGCTGAAAGCAGCATGTCCCCAGTAATGGAAACCAACTATGAAGTTGGTTAAATGCAGCCAGCACTGAGCATGACTATAAAAGACATGGCTTATATTGGGTAAGCATACCTATAGAACTTTTTATTTTTCCTGTGTGTGGGACCCATTTAAAAAAAAAAGTGCGACTGTTCCCTCCTCAGGGAACTGGCATTGGGGTGGAGGTGCTGTAATATCAGGCCAGCATCAGGAGGGCCAAGGCCAGCCCTGACACCTTTCCCTTGGTGCCACAAATGCTGCTACATTTGATCTTAGCCAAAAGGCCAAGGTGGTGATGGAAACCTACCACAAGGATGTTTTTATGTATTTGGTTGTTTGTTTATTTTAATTTTCTGTCTCAGGCCAAATTGGTCAAATCCTGTTCCAAATTCTGTTGACTGAGCACAGCTCAGTCATTCAAGTCTGTGTGGTGGTACCACTGGGCAAGTATCTTCCCTCCCAGATTCTTCAGCCTGTGGCTTCAGATACTCCCAAATCCATGGCAGGCATCCTATTGCAGGCCCAGAGACCTTGGAGTTCAAATGCCCCCGAGTCTCACTTGCACCTAGCCAAAAAGGTAGAGGAACAAGCTAGGGAGAAATCCCCCATCTCCATAAAAATAAAGTGTGTAGCCAAAATCCTCTGTTTTGGAGGCTGTAGTAGACTCTTGTAGGGGGCCTGCCTACAGTGCATTGGATAAGTCTGCACCTTTAACTACATAATGCCATTTAAGGTGATCTTGGCTTGGTGATCGTGGTATTTCACCTGCCAGGTGAGAACAGGGAATATGTTTGACCTGAGCCAAAAGGCCAAGTGCATCTTATTCAGACAAATAAGATATATAGTAGTGCCCATTGCACATGGTCTCTCTCAGTGCTAATTCTTTTTCAAGTTATGGTGAGCCGCTACACTGAATACAGTTCGACTTCCTCTTTCCCACAGCCGAGCTTCCTTTCTTTCCCATTTCCAGTGATTCCTGTTTGTTCCCTGGTCTTAAATATCTGGCAGACATCACCAAATGGGTCACCAAAATCCTTGGGTGAACACCAAATGTAGTATGTCACCTTTACCACCAATGCCCATAATGTCCAAATAATGTCCAAGTTTTGGTTGCTCTGAACCATGATGGAACCTGGATTGTAAAATCTGGTTTTAGAACAGTTGTAAGGTTCCTCCCTCTCTCAGCCTGTTATGTGATTAGTGTGGCCCTGCCCTCTATGATAGAGCAGTGGTACCCAACCTTTTCCCATCTTAGGCTGGATGGATGATGCTCAGTCTGTCCGTAGCCTGGATTTGCCTGATGAGCCTCAGTGTGCATGGTGGCAAAGTGGGGCCTGATTCAGCTGCATTGGAAGGAATGGGGGGTGCCTCTGCCCTGATCCAGCTGCATGAGTGGAGAAGAGGGCATGGCCTGGCAGCAGGCCAGGAGGAGTGGGGGTGCAGTGGCACTATTACTTGCCTCTGCTCCCATGCCACCAAATTTCCCAACCTGTGGGGAGCCCTGGGGGCCAGATGTCATGGCTCCATGGCATGGAGGTTGAGCAACCCTGTGGTAGAGCTCAGAGTACTAAAGAGTGAAGGTACTAATAAGTAGTGCCATATATTTAAGAGTTAGGAACCTTTGTGATTATCCTTGCTTCAGTTGCACATCTGTACAGAAAAACTAGCTTTTTGTTTGCCCTTTCAAAGTTTGTAATTCATAAACTTGGACTTTTCTTTCCAATGCTGACTTCACAGATCCCTTAAACTATATTTCTTGTTTGATTTAAGAATGAAGGGAAACAAGTTGTTTCCCATAGCATTAGTCTTGCGCTCCTTCTTCCCCACAAGTGTTTTCTCTTCACTCTTTTGATCATTCTGTTCTTATTTTTACCTCCCTTCTATCATACACATTACCCATTTCTCAGTCAAGAATGAAATACATATAAGAATAAATACACTGAAACAGATAAATGAGTCATATCCTCATCCTGCTTACTCTGCTTGTATGTTTTAATCCTTTTTGCTTTATCCTTCATCTCTTGGTTTTGTTTGTTTTGTAATCTTTTTGGTCTTCCTGTATGTATATTTGTGCAATACTTAAATTATTTTGCTTGCATTATGTATATTTTTGGTAGGTGATAGATATCGTATGAATCAAAAATTTCCTGGAAGATAATCACTCTTCTCTAGCAGTTTACTGTTTTTCTTGTAATTTGTCCCAAAGGCTTAGAGATGTTTAATATGTACAGTTGTCACCTTTTACAACAGGGGTGGGCAGTTATTTCTGGCAGAGGGCCCCTTAGCGAGTTTTGACAAGCTGTTGAGGGCTGCATAGGTAGCCCTGACCCTTGACAGGTGCCCTGGTTGCGATCTTGTGACCAGAAGTCCCGCCCTCTAGCCCCTGACCTTTGCCACCCAGAGTCCCTCCCCAAACATCTACAGCATTCATTAATTTGATTTCAAAAAATATTTTTGTCCTGATTTACATGCATTTGTGTAGTGTACATACCGATGATTGATTGCACAATAGCTTAAAATGAAGTCTTACTCTTGTATATTGTGGGGGGGTGCATATAAGTTTGTGGGGGAGGATGGCTGGGGTATGTGAGGGGGTGTGGGGGTCTGCATGTACAGCAGTGCAAGGGGGATTATGGGAGCATGTGTATGGTGGTGTGTGTATGTTGGGGCTCACCCCATGAACACATGCACACTGCCCCTGCCTACACACATGTACTCTGCCCCTGCCTACACACACACTGCCCCTGCTTACACACACTTGCTCGCGCTCTCTCTCTCTGTCCCTGCTTACACACATGTACTCAGCCTCTGCCTGTGTGCACACACCGACATACCGGCCTGGTTCTGTGTTCCCCAGTCCAGTGATGCAGCCAGCCACGTGGTGCTGGAGCAGAGCAGGGGCAGAAAGAGAGTGAAATGGCTGGGGATGGGGCAGAGCTGGGTTGTTCAGTTCTGATGAGGGCTCCCCCTGGGTCCTACTGCCCCTGTCTCCTGTCACCTTTGACAGGCAGCAGGAGCAAATAAATATTAATTTACTAATTTTTTTAGGGGCCCTGTGAGCCAGATAGAATGGTCTGGCAGGCTGGATCTGCCCCATGGGCCATATTTTGCCCGCCCCTGTTTTACAACATACCATCATGCCTTGAAACTCTTGTATATTATGTATAGAGTTATGCTTTGCTTTTGTCTGAAAAGTAATGTTATTAACAGGGAAAACCCAGTCTAGTGCCCTGTTCCCTGTTGTACGCCAGTCAGTTTACCTCTCTTCCCTGTCCTATGTTGTCAGGAGACAAGTAGTGAGGAGTTGCAACATGACTTTGGCTGTAATGACTGCTTAACTTGTAAATGTATATTTCCAGGAGAAATTCCAGATGCTGCTTTTATTCATGCTGCTAGGAAAAAGCGTCAAATGGCCCGTGAACTTGGGGACTTTACGCCAGTTGACAATGAACCAGGTAAAGGCCGCCTTGTTCGAGAAGATGAAAATGATGCCAGCGATGATGAGGATGATGATGAAAAAAGGAGAATAGTCTTTTCAGTGAAGGAAAAATCCCAAAGGCAGAAGATAGCGGAAGAAATAGGTAAAGTGTCTTAAGAAACATAATACAGTAAAATTCCTAATATTCAGCACAAGTGGGGAATGGGGGGGTGCCAGTAATGTAAAAATGCTGGCTACCTGAGGGCACAGGGTTTTTACAGAGCATGGGGTTCGGAGGAGTGGTGGTGGCTGTGTGCGAGCTTTCTCCCCCTGTCCCCTGCGTCCAGACATGCCGGTTAGTAAAATCCTGGATAACAGCGATTTTACTGTAGTGTAAATAAATGCTTAAAACTATTTGTGTTGCAGGCTGATTACTTTGGCTTTTACAAGACTTTAAACGAAACATTTTATATAACTAATAGAAATTCTAGTTTATCATAATCCGTGGTATACCTTGGTATAGAATATTGTGTTTGACCTCTGGTATAAATCTTGAATTCTAATAAAAAATTCTAGTGCAAAGCGGCCCAACTAATAAATATGTCCTAACTTGCAAATAATAGGTAATCGTTCCCTGTTCTTTGAGCCAGGTTTTAAAAGTGTGGTATTCTACTGTAATGTCTTGGGAACTTGAAGGTACAAATTATTAGTATTCTAGTAAGTATAAACTAAGTTAATTTGACAAATGTATCTAATAACCTTGTGAAATGTTATTCTTTGGTTTACTTGCTAGCTGACTAGTGAAATGGATTTCCCAGGAATGCATGGTTTAGCAAGATTTTATTGTAAAGGCTTTAAGCATTGGAAAATAGCTTTAAGTCTCTTGATCCAATAAACCAGGGGTATCAAAGATATGCCTCATAGGCTAGATACAGTCCACAGAGCCATGTCTTAGGGCTTCCCCACAGGACTGGAAATTTTGGCGACAGTAGGACCGGTGGCCCCTGCAGCTCCGGGAGCAACAGCAGTTAACATTGCAGCTGCCAAATTTTCCAGCCTGTGGGCAAGCTGACACTTCTCTGCGCTCTGAATCTATTCTGAGGACTGGCCCCATGTAAATCACACAGCCTGTGAGGCTAGACGAGCTTTACACCCTTGCCATAAACTTATTTACTTTGCAATTAACTTATTTATTGTCCATTGGAATTAAATTACTATGACAGTTTACAAACCACCTTAAATTGTTGTTGGAGCAAATGGAACATCAAGATTATGTGCCACTGGTGATGCACACCCCATGGTTTGTGAACCCTTGAACTATGTACGAATCTTTTTGTTTCCTGTCTATCTTACCTGTGTGTTCAGGTATTGAGGGAAGCGATGACGAAGCACTAGTAACGGGGGAACAGGATGAAGAACTCAGTCGATGGGAGCAAGAACAGATACGGAAAGGAATTAACATACCTCAGGCATGTGTTCAGATATTAAATTATTTCCAAACTAGTTAGAAGGGATGCATATATCAACTACATTTTTTACGAACTTATACAAGTATTATACTGAATGATACTGTGTGAGCTGAAGAAATTTGTTGTTCAGTTTATCCTCTGAATTGATAAAAATGACCTGTCACCATGAAGTGAGAGGTGGGACTTTTAATACTCTTTCTCCACTTTTCCACCCATCATAGAAGGATAATCATTGTTGGGTTGGTCTTGACCAGTGCTTACTGGCAAACTGAGGCCAGTAGAAATGAAACTCTGAAGCAAGCCTTGCTTTTATTCTTCCTGTGTAAAGGTTGTTAGGCATGCATTACATTGTATTTCTGTCACTAAAGTCAGTGAGTGTTTTGTCTTTGACTTCAGTGGGAGCGATAGCAAACCTACACTGGAAGGGTGTTATAACAAAGGTAAAGCATTAAGGCATGTCACCTGAGATGCCCGCTATCTATGAATATTAAAGTATGCTACAGTTGAATGCATGGTGCAGAATGATAGTCTGATCTATTCTGGGTTTAATTTAGCTACCACATGTAACAACTCAGCAAACACAGCAGCCTGGATAGCAATCTAAATAAAAATCCAGGTTACATGATGGACTTGTACAGCTTGGACTTGTACATCCTGAAATGGTAGATATACCTGAAGCCTGGTTATGACCCCTTGGGGACCATGCTTTGTTAGCCCAATGAATTGGGATTCTCATTGGCACTAGAAGTGTTTTTGGTTTGGTTTGAATGGTGGTAAAACTTTCATGATGTGTTGAGCTTTATTAACAGCTGAAATTAGTACAGTTTAGGGTATCTAATACCTGGATATTGGAGACTAGCTGAAAATAAAACTCCTTCAGTAATTTCCTGCAAACTTTTACTGAGAATAATAACAAGGCCATTTTAAGGACATTCTTCAGTTAAGCAATGTTACCTTATAGCTGTTCCTGCTCATCTTAGTAGGTGATAGAAAGTGGTTTGGTTTTATAACCATCATGATATTTGAGTAACTTGTGTACGGATAGCTGAACAATTATGCTGTTTTAAGGAGGGGTAGGCAGGAGATAATGCAGTTCAGCTGAATCTGTTGTAGCTCTCTCATTTGTTCTACAGTGAGTGGAAGTTTTAAGCTTGGGACAGCGTCTCTAAGTGAAACATTTAACTTAGTGCAATTTAGCTTCACTTATTGAAAAACAGGAATGGGCACATGAAGTTGTTACAACCAATTGGCAGTAAGTTCTACTCTTTCACAATGTTAGAATGCTTTGTCCATCTCATAAAATTTCCACTTTTCTTTATAATATGTAGAGCTTAATTTTGAATAATGTCAATGTTTTTAAAAGGAGGAATGACTTTAGCATTGTGTATATTACATGTCTCATTTCTGTAGGTTCAAGCAAGTCAGCCTACTGAAGTGAATAATCTGTACTACCAGAACACTTACCAGACATTGTCTTATGGTTCATCGTATGGCATTCCTTACACTTATGCTGCTTATGGATCATCGGAGACCAAGTCTCAAAAAACAGATAATACAGTTCCTTTCAAAACTCCCAGTAATGAGATGACTCCTGTTACTATTGATTTGGTAAAGAAACAGCTTAAAGACAGGTAGGGCAGACCATCTTTTTTAGAATTAAAAGACCTGTCCCCTAGCTTTCTGTTCCCTCAGGCATCTTTAGTCTCGGTGAGCAAATTCAGAAATTCGTCGCTGGAAAACTACTGACTGGCTCATCCTTTTTTAAAAATAAAAAACAAACAGAAGGAAGATGGCATTGAAACTCTGATCGAAAGCCGCCTCGGATTACTTCTCTGGAAGTGAAGCTTTAAAAATGTGGCCATTTGATCTTGTTGAAGACAGGTCTGAGTTGCATCTTCTGGACACTGAGAGTCTTGTAGTCAAGAATTGAAAGGACAGTTGAGATGTTTAGCTTTCCAACTAACATTCTTATAAAAAGGAAATCAGATCTTCTCTTGAATAGTTAACTATCTTAGATTTCAGGCCAAAAACCTTTTTTGAAGTTTTAAACATTGTAATCTGCTTGTCAGGTATCCAAAAAGATTCTACTGACTGAACAATCCAATTGCAATGAGAAATTCTTTAGAGTGACCAACTTACACTGTAGTGTCTTCAAACCTGGTTTGTATGCCCCTTGTAGTCTTACAAACTTTGCTAGTGGAGGTGAGTCCAGTTAGCTCAGTCTAATGAAAGCTGCTTTTATAGTCTGTGTTTCTTTCTAGATCTATCACAAAGCTTCTAGTTTATATTCTTATGGCTGTGTTTTGTAAGGTTTTACACGCCTTCATTTTCTGTTGACTTCAAACAGGAGTCAACAGTGCACAGCACCTTGCAAAGTCTAGTTTAACTTAAATTACTAACATTGCTCGTAAGAAAAGGAGAAGGGAGAAGAAGTGACAAGCAACCATTAGTAGTGAATGTATCTTTAAAATAGTTTCTGTATACAGATTTGGTACTTGTACTATCTTGCTTTGAAACAATTTAATATCTCAACAGTCTGCATGTCTATGGACTTTCGGATGTAAACTTATTATTTATCCATTGTCCCTTAGGTTGGACTCCATGAAAGACTTGCACAGAGCAAATCGGCAGCAATACGAGAAACATCAGCAAAGCCGAGAGGACTCTGCCAAGGCAATTGAAAGATTAGAAGGGTCTTCTGGGGGTATTGGTGAACGGTATAAATTTTTGCAAGAAATGCGAGGGTATGTCCAAGACTTGCTTGAGTGTTTCAGTGAAAAGGTAAGGATGCAAAAACATTAGTCTCTTAATTCAATTAAAAAAAAATAAGGAACTTAGATGCCCTGTATTTACCAAAAACAATCTGAGAATGTGTTCTTCTAAAGGTTTGGCTTTAGGGTTGATAAAAAGATGACTCTTCTTTACAAACTTAGTGTGATGATAACTCTCATTCAGTATAACTGCTCTCTGGCATAATTCTAGTGAGAATGTAATACTGACTTCACTTGAAAATATTAGAATTTGTCTGCAAACACACATTTGCATAGTCAAGTTAATAGACTTAGTTTTAGCTAACAGTGGATTTGTAGATTACAATCAGATAAAAGATCCAAGTACAACATTGCCAGTTTCTGGAAACATTTTAATGAATGCCGTAACAAATATTAATTTTGCTTTTTCCTCTAAATTTTAAGCTGGTAGACAACATAAAATGTTTACAAGCATTCTGCTGTTGACAGGAAAAGTTCTAGAACAAGCATAGCTGTCTTAACCACACACACTTGTAGGAGGTTTTTATGCTCTGCTCCTACACATTTTACTTGGTAGGCTTTTCTTATTTCCTCTTAAATTGAAACATCTTTGTTTCAGTTTTCTAACATTTGCATTCTCAAATTATTTATTAATACTTTTAATCTAATATATCTTATTTAAAATCTGGAAATGGGATCATTGCTAATGATTTTATGGATCCTATGTATCATATCAAATTTAGTCATAGTACAGGGGGAGCATAAATAATAGGGTTTATCATGGTTCTCTGCTACCTGGTTCCTATTTATATGTAATAACAAAGTATTTTGTATCATAAGACATCACAACTGTTCTTAGAGTAGTTACAGTTGCTACTTTCTGCACACTATAAATGCAAGAGGGAAGGGATGATAAAAGCAATAAATCCCTTGCCTTGACGTAAGGTTCAATTAATTTGTTAGTGCTTTTCAGAAAATGCCCCATCTGCACTCTGAATATTCACCATGCACTAAGAAGGCTGCCTCAGCATGCACATTTCAAATATGTAATTTGCACAAATTTTTTTCTTGAATTACACTAACGTTTGTTGAGGTTATCATTTAACCTTTTTAATCATGATTGACTGTTCAACCAGCAGTCCTTTTAGGGAAAAAAAATAAACCAGCCACAGACTTTCTAAGAAACTTTTTTGGAGCTGAGTCAGTTCCTATTTCCAGCTCATCAGCTGACCATATTAAACATTGTACGGGGT
>NW_017729032.1:217865638-217913400 GCF_001723915.1 Gavialis gangeticus
TAATGAAATTCGTTCTGACCTAGTATTGTTAGCTGTTCATGGATATTGAAGTTAACTCATTTCGGCTTCAGTACTATTTTTTTTTTTATTGTATCCAAAGTATAAGTTTGTCTCTTTTCAGAAAAAATTGTAGACTGCTTTTAGAGCTTTTAGACCTTTTCTGTATTAAAAGCTGCAGCCTTTTAATTAGAAGCTTCATTCCTAAAACCAATTTAAACAGCTGCAACATAGTGAGCACTGTTAAAGAGTTGTCAGCTTGAAATCAAAGCTTCAGTTAAAAAGATGCAGTCTTGAATATAAGGAAGGTATGAGCTTTTTTTCCATACAGTGGAAAATTATTGGTAAATAGGTAATATTTGAGGTTGCACTCTGTATGATAATATCAAAACTGGTTTCAGTCCCACTACATAAGCAGCTAGTTTTCAATGAGGGTTCAATGGGATTCATTGCTGGCAAGCAGTGGCAACAGCCAGGCAGTTTCGCTGTATAGGTAGATAATTGATACTCGCAGTGTTAAAATTACTTTCTTGCAGCATAAGTCACTTTGTGCTCTCATTTCTTTCTGGATACTTGTTAGGGGGTTTTTTAGAGGGAAAAATCTTAGTTTGTTGTTGACAAATATAATGGTTTGTAGAGCTACAAAATTTACACACCGTTTTTGATGACAAGGCCTGGATCTTGTGGTCCACCGCACCTAGGTAGATGCTAACATGCACACAGAGCATCATGACTTCATTGACACTGCTACTAAATGTGTCTAGTCAGTTCCAAGATTAGGATGCAACAGTCTGTTTAACTAAAATATTACATTTGGCGGGGATTCTTTCATATTGTAAGATGGTTGGTGCTACTCATGTCTATGGTCACAGATTTGCTCTGGAACCCACCATAGAAGTTCATTAACAGCATTGCACTACAACAGAAAATTGCAACTCATTTAAATGTAAAAATACAGAGCAGTATAAAATAACACATTTATAGTTAGCTTGGTAGAACATTTATTTTTAATAAAGCTGTAGTAGAATTTCTTTCTAGTCTACTGAATTTGGAAATGCACAAGTACACAGGACCTTGGGTACCTCATGCACTTTAAATGTGTCCAGGAAAACAGGAGGAGGGGGTAGGGCAGTATCGCCTCATGGTGGAATATTTCACAGACTATTTTGATGACACACCTTTTCTTCAGAGGACCAACTGGACAGGTTTTTGATATTTAATTAATAGAGTTATTACAGGGAAACAGTTTGAGGACAGATAGGTTCATGAAGGTAAATTATTCTTTAGAAAGATGTAGAAATGCTAGTGGCATGTGAACTTTTGGCATAATATAACAAAAAAATTTAGTTGAAATTAATATCATCTTCCCTTAAACCATGTCTCTTTCCCTTCCCCCTTTTGTCTAAAGAGGTAAAACATATATTTCCAAATCAGGTTTACTAGTTGTTGTTTTTTAAAGGTTGTAAAATTAGTTTTAGAACCCCAGTGCTCTTTCCTTTCATCCCCATTGAGGTGCAGCTTAGGGCAGAATGTGGTACCTGTTATATAAGAACATGTTTTAGGGAACAAAAATAGAAAGATCAGTATCAAATCCTTTCACAAGTAATGACTGATAGATTTAGGCTGTAATAGTATATCCAAGTGAAACTGCAAAGAGAAATCTGTATAGAGTGTAACTTGTTTTCCTGGCTACACTTCAAATTAATGCTCCTTGCAGAGCTCACAATGCTATAGAATTTTGAATGAAAATAGGTAGAACAATGGTTCTAAATTTTCTCCAAAAGATGGCACCTCCAATAGGTGGACCTGCTGAATCAATATGTCTTGCAGGAATTTAGTTGTCTTCTACTCTAAGACCAAATTGTCTTTATGCTGCTTAGTGTGTGAGTGTAAGGTCACAAAACAAGGAATGGCTTTCCATGTTAAGTGTTAATTGCTATATTTCAGCAATGTTTCTCTTAGAAGACAAATCAGCCTCTGTCTGGTTTTTACTCCATTTATATGGGAGGGGGAGACTTCTTAGGTGTATCTTCAAATACAGAGCTAGCTCAATTTTTATAGTAGTCTTAAACACAGTAGTGGTTTGTCAGCAAAAGAATTCTAGAAAAAACTATAGGTAAAAAAGTTAAGTGTATGGCTTAAAGCAAGAAACTTCTCAAAACTTTTATTGATTTCCTATCTCCTCCTTTCCTTTTATTGGAAATGGAAAGTTACCAGTTTTAATGGATTAAGGTCTTGAGTGACTGCTTTTAATGAAGGGATCGATAACCTATAGCTTGCAGGCTGCATCTGGCCCACAAAGTCCAGTCTGATCTGGGGAATCGGTGACAGAGCTGCACTGCGCTGCTGGGGAGCCTGCTGCTCTGTTTCATCTGCACTTCCCTTTCTGAGGGGTTGGGAATCCTGCAGCAAGAGTGAGTGCAAGCAACTGGCTGATGACGGGGGAGAGGGTGGGAAGGAGGTGGAGACCTCCTGCCCTCAGCCACAGCCAGGTTGCAAGCTCCTGAGTTTACCAGCAAAAGGCTGTTGACCCCTGTAATACATGTATAAAAACAATTTTATGGTAGGTAGTTTTGAGCCGTCAAAGTTGGTTCCCAGCTGCAATGTGAATACAGAGACGGCTAACTGTGGCTGTAAGTAGACATCTCATTGGTTGCAGGCCTGATTTTGTTCTAGAGATCAAATCAGGTTTGAGCTGGATCAAATCAGGTTTGGCACAACCATTCATACATTGCCCTACATAAATACTTTACTTCCAAAGTTAAAACTCAAATTCATCACTCTTAATTCAGAAGGTAGTAGCAGATCCTAAGTTGTTTTTTTAAGGTGAGTCCTGCAAAGACTGGCATAGTACATAGTTTTACTTCAGTGGCACACCAGGAGTGCCATTGAAGTCAAAATGATACACTTGGGTAAATCTTTGTATTAGGGCACCAGCTGGCATAAACATACAGACTTGTTGTAGGGATCACAACTTACAAGTAGGGTTGTGGGCTCCACAAATTCAGTTCTTGGGCTGAGACTGAAAGTGGGGAATTGGCCCCCAAAATTTTGAAAATGCTGGTATAGACCATGTTTAAATGATGATGTTATGGTACAATTTCAACTTGTACCAGATTTCAACTTTGTCACATTTTGGTAGAATTTCAGTGTTGATACCAGTTTCAGAATAACTGTTATTGACTTAGTAGGTTCAGCATATATTTCAGATTTCCAGTCCTTGCTGTCAGTGCACTCTCTCTCTCTCTAGACTAAACCCGCATTTAAAATTATAGTGTAAAAGAGTTCTGCGTGCACAAGAGTCCTACAGA
The DNA here is from genome assembly GCF_001723915.1 of Gavialis gangeticus. Classification (NCBI taxonomy): domain Eukaryota; kingdom Metazoa; phylum Chordata; order Crocodylia; family Gavialidae; genus Gavialis; species Gavialis gangeticus. Next base: position 217,868,947 of record NW_017729032.1, read on the forward strand.
ATACCCCTGTGTGATACTAATGCCCTGGTTCTGAATCCGTCTGACAGTTGGCTTATTATTTGAGCTTTTCACTCAGCATTGCTCAATTGATGGAAGCTACTTGCTGATCATTCCTGCTGTAATTGAAGACCATTATTACAAACTCTGTCAGATGCATACAGTGTCTCCAAATTGAAAAATACATTGGCTTCAAAGATCATCAAGTAAAAGAAAACTGATGCCTCTTAAACTACAGTGGCAGCATTGCATCTTGGAATAGCATGGTACCCCAGAAGATTAAGCACCTGAAGAGTTTGATATTACGTAGTGTGTTATATTTTTACAGGTGCCTCTGATAAATGAACTTGAATCATCAATGCACCAGCTGTACAAACAGCGAGCTTCGCGCCTTGTCCAAAGACGACAAGATGATATTAAAGATGAATCTTCGGAGTTTTCAAGCCATTCAAGTCAGTCCATCTTGAAGGTTTTTATTATTCATTAAACAACCTTGTTTACTTAGTATGGTTTAATTTTAAAAGTAAATGCTGCACAGCATGATTGATTTAAATATTTATCCTTGCCCTTGTGATGGGTAGAAGCAAATTTAGGTTAAAAGTATTCTAGTCTCTTGTTTAAATACTAATCTGCTCTGATTCTGAGACTTCATCTCTCCTTTCTGTCGGTCTTAACTACATATTTTCTTTCTTTCCTAGCATTCAGAATGTGTGAGAGTAGTTATGTTTTGACTTCAAACTGTGTCAGGATTTGTTTTGATCAAATAATTTGAAGTGTCCCTGGAATTCAGGCTACATCTGCAGTTGATTTTTGGTTAGGATTATAAAGACATTTGATCATCTGAAGAGCCTTTTAATTTTTAGACTACAATTTAGTCTATAAACTGTAAAAGTGCTAAGTTTTGGACACTTTGAAAAAATAATTCAAAGTTAGGAAATCAGAGGGTATCTGTTAAAACTCTGTACTTTCCTTTGTTAGCAGGTCATGGAAATTAATGTTCAAGCATTTTAACTTTTGTATGAAGCATCTGTCATTGAAAAGCAGAGAAACAATTGTTTCAACCATGGAAATCATTCTAAAAAAACCTTGTGCAATGTTGATTCATCTCCCTCTTCTTTGGAAAGCTTTAATTCTCCAGAGTAGAAGATATTGGTCAAAATTTCAAGTAGCTGCTTTTGAACACTTTTTTCTGTAATTATTAGATTTGGGCTCCTGTCCATGAGAGGGTATAGGGTTTCCCATTTCACATAAATCATAATAAAAAAGTATGTTTTGAATGTAGAAAAACATGTCCTGCAACCACCAGAAGTTCATGTGAGACCCTACTTGCTGATATCCACACCTATACCTCTTACATACCTATGTGGTTAAGGCTCAGTGACAATTCATACACTACCTAATTAGAAAATTGCATCCTCCCATCAGTCAGTAAATCCCATCAGAAATAATCCATGGAACATACACACAGGCTCTGTGGTTTAAACCACCCCTCTATAGTGGGGGCAAGTATAAGCCCTCCTGGAGATTTTCATGTTAATTTTGACATTTATTATCATTTACTTCACTGATTTAAGAGCAAAATTTATGGCACCTAATTAGAATAATCTGTTGTTGAGTTGCCTTGGGGAAAAAATGTGCTCTGATGAATGTGTAGGACTTCAAGTAAATTAGTGAACTTAATCATTTTATTCCAGGGAGGAACACCACATTAATAGGAATATGAAATACTGAACCTTACTCTACAATTCCTTTTCTACCCATTCTCTTCTCTCTCTTTTTTTCTCACATTATTTAAAAAAAATTGCACAGTAATGAGTTTATAACAGCGTAGCATTTCCATCTTCTACCTAGCAGCTTAAATGCTATTTAAGACCACTCAATTTTGTGATAATTTAATGAGCATCAATATTAGAGGGAACAGAATGAAGTGCATTGAAATATTTGATTTAACTGGAATTTCTTTAGCATGAGAGTCCACCCTCCATCGCTTCCTCTCTTAAATTAGGGAGCCACAAATTCAACCTTCTAGGTGTCTGTTTTACAACTGCCTCATAATATAACAATTTACATTAACTGGAAGGCTGTCATGAGTTTGCCAACAACACATTATTCTCTATAAATGTAGATAAAAGTATTTTAATTCATTTTAATATCGTCTTGCAGGTAAAGCACTGATGGCCCCAAATCTTGATTCTTTTGGACGAGATAGAGCACTCTATCAAGAGCAAGTAAAACGCCGAACTGCAGAAAGGGAGGCTAGAAGGTAAAGCAAGGGGTCGGGGAGGAATTGGTGCCTATTTGGTCGGCATTGACTGACTGATTTTTTTGTTTTGTTTTGTTTTTGTTTTGTTTAAAAAGGAAACCAGAATTTTATACAAAATATGTTAAGGTCTAAAGTTATCCTTTAAAACTTCTTTTAACTAGAAGATAAATATACAGAATTAACACACCTCTGTCAAATATTTGAGTTAGACTGATGCTTTTCTAGATAAAAGGAGGGATTGGGGTTGGGCAGGTCAAGCTCCATAAGTGAGCATAGGTGATCATTCTATTCAGAGCTTGAACCTCTTGGATCCAGAGGCTGTATTACTAGTAAAGTCACCACAGGCCTTGGGATCTGGCCTCTTAATTCCAGGAGCTGCTATTGTGTATTTCTGAAGAGTTGTCATTTGGGTCATCTTGTACTTCTGCTTTAAAGCAGATATTTACTTATCAGATTTATTTTCTGTTCTTCCCAATGAAGGTTTGGGTGGCCTACAATAAATGATAAGAAAACCTATGAAACCAGGTAGAATATTTAAAATAAGATGTAAAACAAAAACTCCCCAAACAATATCCCAGTTTAGCCTTCTTTGCTAAACACCTGCCCAGATAGGAACTTCTTACAATGCTTCTGGTTATTTGATATAAAATATAAGCAAAAAATTGAATATGTAGTAAAAATGCAATATATTATTCAGCACTGTCTAACCTACTAAAATACAAATAAGAATTTAAAAATAAGCTGTACAAGTGCTTAAATAAATGTGCATGCTTATAGTATCTCTCAGGTAGGAAAAAGATGTACCAGATCTTGCATAAAGGCTCTAGGTTCTGCATTTACATGTTTCAGTAGCTAAATCAATCAGTGAGAATGTACCTTTCTTTACAAAATAACTTGTACAGAAATGGGAAAGATGATTTAAATCAGTGCTTTCCACTTAGTGATTAAAACGCCTTGATTTAAGATATCCACACTGATTGGCTCTGGTCAATTTTGTGGCAATCACTGTGTTGTCCTAAGTTACAGAAAGGTCTGGCCTAGTCCTGGAGAGCTTACAAGCTGGACAGCATAAAAAGTAATGAAGGGAATATTTAAGTTAAATAACACAGATGGTTATCTTGTTTGTCACTACTTTGTTTCCAACAGAATTTTCTTCGTTGTAGCCCCTCCTGTTCAACTGCCTCATCTAATATGCTAGCCAAGGATGTCCACAGATATTCAGGCTTTCTGTGTGAAAGCAGTCAATCAGATGGTGCTTGTTAAAGTTATTGAAATCAGCTGTAGTATGTGTGAAGGGGCCTGAAGTTTTAGTTGCCATGGTGGAGGATGAAGAAACTGTCTTTGCTATGAGTTACATTAGATTCATAAATTACTTGTACAAAACATTATAATCACTAGCTTATACCCTTAATTTCATTGTTGCCTTATAGAGCCCGTCGAAGGCAAGCAAGAGAGCAAACTGGGAAGATAGCAGATCACCTTGAAGGCCTTTCCAGTGATGATGAAGAAACTTCAACTGATATTACTAACTTCAACCTGGAACGAGGTTAGAAAAGTTGTTCAGAATAGGGAGGACTTGAATATGTAGAAAAAATATGCAGACTTCTGCAGTATGGAATATGTTCAGATTTAGAATGACAAGATAATAAAATAGTCCAAGCATTTAATAGGCCTAAAACCTATCAATTTTTCTCTTTTATGTATAATCTTAAAAACAGCTGTAACTAGACCCATTTGATATAAAATCACATAGAAAATTAATTTACTTACAGTCCCATTTATGGCGACATTTTAGCCAGATTGCAATTGTTCATCGAGCAGGAAGTGAACTTAAGGGTGAACAATGGGTTTCTGTAACCCAACTTATTATATGATCTTGCCTTAACTCATTTTGGTCTCTCTCCTGCAACTCAAATGTCTTTTTGCATTTCATAATACAGGATTTTCTTGATTAGCCACAGTAGACTTTGTAGTCCTGTGGAGGTTGGTAGTTAAGTTCTTGAAAAAGTTTTTTGTCCAAAAGCTGCTTAGAAAACGATTTTTGGTTGTGATAAAGCATAATACTATAGAGCCTGTAGAATTCTGAAGTCTTTCGAAGTATGGTAAATGGCTGCCTGGAGAGCTTCCCTGGATTTGTCATGAATGTTTAAAAATGTAATGACATCTTTTTAGAACCGTATCATATTTGTTTGAATTCTGTAACAATTATAGTGTCTTGTTGCATACATCTTAACTTAATGGGTGGTGTCTAGTGACTGAACTCTAATTCTTTAACCCTCTAATTTTTCATAACTTTAATTGATTAATTGTGGCTTCCTTAAAACTGCTGTCAGTCCAAATAGTGTTCCCAGTCATTGTAGTAGTTAAACTTTTGACATGCAGTAGTTCTGTACTGACAAATGTATACATGGGAGAACCCATGGTTACTGGAATGCTCACTTGATCAGCTCGTCAGGGATGTCTCATTGTACTTGGGACATGATACCCATATAGCTGAAGTCCACTTTTACCAACTTCCAAGTATCTGTGCCATTCAGAAAATTGGACTGTGCTACCTTACAATATCTTAATGTAAAATCTTTTGACATGATACAACAGTATACCAAATGGACACCTTAATGTCAACACACTGTTTAGTTTTTGTTGTTGCATTGTGTAGGTAGAGCACAGTAGAAAAGGTTAACTTTTTGTTTTCTTTGCATTTTTGTCACTTCAAAATTAACCATATCTTCTGGTATAAGATGCATTAAGATGCATACCAAAAAGAGGTATAAAATTAAGGTATGACCCATATGTCAAACCTAGATAACAGAAGTAATTGAAATGAATGTAATGAAAGTTAACCAAATTCAGTCAAATTAAGCATTACAAATACTTAAACTTTTCCTCTAGATCGCATTTTGAAGGAGTCCAGCAAAGTTTTCGAAGACGTATTAGAAAGCTTTTATTCAATTGACTGTATTAAGTCACAGTTCGAAGCCTGGCGTTCCAAGTACTCCTCCTCTTACAAGGATGCTTATATTGGCTTATGTTTACCAAAGCTTTTTAATCCTTTAATAAGACTGCAGCTTCTTATATGGAATCCGTTAGAGGTAAGATACTGGGTTTAAAATTATAAACAAGTTTTTAAGTGGGTTGTAGTACTATGGGCTGTTGCACCATTTTCCCAAATAAAGTGAAATGCACTTCTGACATTCCTTGTATCCGAGTGCACTCTGTGCATGCTTTGGCTTTCACTTTCTTTGAGGTGGAATGGCATGATTCTCTCACACTCAGACTAAGCTCATGGCTGTTATAGAACTTGTATACGGCATCTGCAAAATTCTTTCCTGAGGGGCAGTAAGAGTTCTGTAACAAAACAGCCGTAAAGAAATTATTTGAAACAAAAACATCAAAGGGAAAGAGAGTCTTTAAAAAACAATAAACCATTATATGTCTACCTGCCTTTTTCCATGAGGCATAACGCATTTAGACTCCCTCTGCAAATTTTATCTGTGTCAGCTGCTTCCACGCAATAGAGTAAAACCTATTAAGAGAACAGAGTTTTTTTAAAACTGTGTTAAGTGTTCTTTTGATCTCTGGGCTACCAGACTGGCAGAATTGGCAGCATCTGAAAGAGATGATTCTTATCTAAATCCATTGCATTCCTTCCTTGCTTGTTTTCCCCAAGCTCTTTTTAAGCTAAAACAATTAAAAGACCAAAACACCCTATTACCTATTAATAACTGTATTTTGCTGACCAGATCACACACCATTTGTAAAAATTAGGTTTGGTATTCTAAGATTGTCATATAGCTATTCTCTTTTACTGATGTCTCCTGGGTCAGTGTACCTGCTATTTTACTGTGAGTTGGAAGGTGTTGCCCAAATGGGACTGTAGGACTAATTTTAATCTGTTTCTACAGTGACCTTTTGCATATTGCATTGATAAGCAAATAAGGCTTTGGGAAACAGCTGTTTCGATTCAGTTTTGGATTTGGCCATTTCAGAGGGACAGTGATTTGTTTCAGTGTTTCGGATCGCTGATCCGTTTTGATTTGGCTGAATCTTTTTCAGAGTTTCAACACTTTTGGTGATTCGGCCATAGGTTATGATGGGGAATCACTAAAATGCCTATAACTTTGTCATTTCTTGCCTGATTTGGATGAAACTTGTAGGAGTGGTAGCCCCTTCTGCGGGCATGAAGCATGCCAAGTTTCAAGGAGACAGGTATAGGGGTTTCTGTGAAATTGCACCTCAAACTGTTCAAAGCAAAACTTATAGTACTTGCTGGCAGCAGCAGCATGCTGTCATCCCGCATGCCGATCCAGGGGCCCATGCCCCCCTGGGAGGGCTGCAGGGCTGTGCCAGACTTCTCCCGAGGGGCGCAGGTCCCTGGATCTGTGCACAGGATGAGAGCAGGCTGCCGCTGCCGGCTGAGACCAGCACTGGGTTATTTCCGGTGCTCAGTGCGGGCTGTACCAAGCAGACTCAGGTGCTGGCGCTGGTCCCAGCTGGCAGTGACAGCATGCTGTCATCCCGTGAGCAGATCTGGGGGCCCACGCCCCCCAAGAGGGCTGTGGGGCTGTGTCAGACTCCTCCCAGGGGGCGTGGGTCCCCAGATCTGTGCGCAGGATGACAGCAGGCTGTCATTCCTCCCCCAGCGCACTGGGATTTGAAGGGACCTCGGGCAGATTGCAGACACTGGCCAGCTACAGATGTCAATATCAGAGCAGTCCTTCCCCTCCACCCCACCCCTCCCTCTTAATTTCTGTTTCCCTGGATGCCCAGCTCTGAAACTCCGAAATTTTCTGAAATGTTTTGGATGGTTTTGTTTTATTTTGGATTCAGCGTTTCAGGTGCCTAAATGGGCCGAAATGCCTCTGAAACGGAATGGCTGCCAAAGTTTCAGACAGCCCTAATAAATATTGCTAAATAATCCTAAAATATTGCATGCTCCCAATATTACTGAACTGACAGTCTCTCTCTTTCCTTCTTAATGATCAAACATAATCAGCTACATTTTTACCTGCAACTTATGTTTCATCAATTTCTTTAATCACAGAAATCAAGCCCCTTGCTGACAGCTGTGTTGCTATACGTTTCCTAGTGTAAGCAAGGATATATACAGTGCTTTTGTTTGGTTTTTTTTCCCCCTCTCACCTGATAATTAACAAGTCAGTTTTTTGGACACTTGCCAAATAACAAGAAGTACACACAAGTCCAAAACAGACTTAATGAATATACTTTAATCCTGTTTACCAGTGAGTGTGTCTTCAGATTAAAATAAGCTGTTGTATTTACCATTTAAAGATATACAGATGTTGAAAATGTTCCAAGTGGCTTTCCACTTTGCTTGATTTGTAGTGTATAGATATATGCAGATATTTGTGAAGATGGAGTTGCCAGGGAAAGGATCAAGAGAAGACTACTTGAGGCAGTGTTGAACTTGTGGGCAGCAAAAAAAACTTTTATTTTCTGCATGTAAACTCTGTGTGTGTGTGGGGGGACTGGGACACAGATTAATAACTGTGTTCCATAGGTTACAAAATTAGTTTCTTTAATAAAAAAGGTAGAAGGCCATATTCATTTAAAATGGTATTTGTGACTCTTTTAATTAATCTGTACATAAGAAGTGCTATATTGGATCATACCAATAGCCCATCTAGCCCAGTATGCTGTTTGCCAGTGACATGTAGCAGATATTGCCAAACAGTGAGGGCCATTTTGACAGGCATACCAGAAATTAAGTCCTACGCTTTCACCAAGTGCCAGTCCAATCCCCTTCCCCTGCCCAGTCTGCTGTTCTTCTTTCTGTTTCCTGCCCTGTCTGCTGCTGTGCTTCCTGTCCCCACTCCTGTCTGCCACATGCTGCGTATGAAGGTTGCCTGTGCCACTCATGGCACATGTGCTGCCAGGTTATCCATCCCTGCTTTAGAGGAAACATATATGAACAAGGTTTATCTAGAGCAGTGATTCTCAATCAGGGTATCCTTTGAAGGGTGCCTCCAGGTGGGAGGAGGTAAGTAAGCTGTGAGGAGATAAGCAATTAAGAACAGGTTTAGGCTTATTCCTGCGTGGCTGATCCCCTATCCCCACTGCCCAGCCTCTTTTGTAAGCAGGTAAGTGGCATAATATCTGAATTTTTTTTTTTTTTTACATTGGGTGCCACTCAATTCCAAGAAGTTGTGGAGGGGTGCCTTGAATCCAGAAAGATTGAGTAGTCCATCCCCTGTCATGACCAACCTGGCATCAGTCATCATTGATTTTAAGGATGTCAGATCCCTGGCTTCTCTTCTGTTCCCAGCGGACCCATCCTTTATGGATTTGTCTAATCCTTTTTTCACTCTGACTGTATTATCTTCTTCATTGTTGCCATGATGCAGGCTCCACTGTTGTGGCTGGGTACAAGTGCCACAAGCACCTGTCATGTATTGTGTTCTTCTGCTTGCTTCAGGGCTGTCTGGTAAACCAAAGCCAGGCAGAGGACTGGCTTGTGCTGTAGCTCTTCCCCATCTGTTCTCCCCCCCGTTCCTCCTGTAAACAGAGGCATGCAAGACAGTTCCACTTCCTCTGGATGCCTGTGTTTTTGGGAGATGCCAAGTGGAATCAGACTAGGAAGAGCTGCAGCACCAGAATCTGGCCTTTCAACTTTAAACTTATCAGAAAGCCTTAATGCCAGCAGGAGAGTGCCTGTGCTGCAGCCTTCCCCATCTGGTTGTGCAGCAGGAGCGTGAGGCCTGTTTACTTGGTCATGGTGGCAGTGGCAGCAATCTGGCTGAAAGCCACTGAGGCAGCGTATTTTAGTCTAAAAAAGTCATGGAGTGTTACTGAAGGAGATTCATACAGAAACCAGTCTGTGATTCTGTGTAAAATAACTGTATATTACCTCCCCAAGCCGATAAAATTTGGTTCACTCTCTAAACAGAGAGACCTAGAGGCACAGTATTCCACATTCAGTACATTTTTGTTTTGTTTTAATCTGGTAGCAGTTTTCAGAAAAATAAGAGACCATTTTTGACTCTTCAGTGCTGTGCTGTTCCAACTGATTAAAAAATCATAAGCCTAGTCAGAAAGAAGAGTCTTAAAGTGCTGAAGGAAGGAGAATACTATCGATTTAAGGCTGGGTGTATCAAAGATATTTTTAGCAATTGGGCTTTCAGTGCAGGAAGGTTTTTCATGGCCCTCTATTCCTCATCTAAAGCACTTTCCAGAGTAAACACATGCAGTACATTGCATTAACTCAGTGGTTCTCAACCTGGAGTGCTGCTTGATTCAAAAAAGTAATGGAGGGATGCCCTGCCTCTAAAAAGGATGAGAACCACTGTGCTTGTTGGAACCTTCTCTGGCAGTAAGCATCGCAAGTTAACTACCCACTGTTTGTTTAAACCTGCCTCCGATTAATTTCATTGAATGCCCCCTAGTTGGTTCTTGTAGGCCACAGGTCTAACTACTTTCTACTACTGTAGTCTTCTGTACTTTCTACAGTTTTCTAGGAGCTAAGTTTTCTTTCAGGCTAGATTTTATTTAGGTACCTGAAGATGCACAATACATGTCTAAATACCATTTAGTGTACCCAGTGCTACTTAATGTGGCTTTTTAGGACACTTGGCAAATAATTTCAGAGCTGTTATGCTTTGTCTAAAGCCTGCAGGTGTGTTAAATTGATATTAGTACTGCTTAACAGGTATTTTAAAGTATTGTTGGTGTTGATCTTAACATATGGAAACTAACATCTCTTTTCACTTTTTAATAGGGTAAATGTCGAGATTTTGAAAACATGCTGTGGTTTGAATCATTGCTTTTTTATGGCTGTGAAGAACAGGAGCAAGAGAAGGATGATGCAGATATTTCACTGTTACCTACCATTGTGGAAAGGGTGGTTCTTGCTAAACTAACAGGTATGTTTCTCAAAAATACCACTGTCTTATTACTACTTAAAACTGCTAAACTATCCTAAATAAAGGCATAAACCTTTTCTTTTGTTTTTGTTTAACTATCTTCCTGCTTGTTTTATGAGCACCTGTGAAGAAAATGGTGGAGTAATTTTAATTCTATTTTAATAGTCATTGCTGAGAATATATGGGACCCTTTTTCCACATCACAGACATCTAAAATGGTAGCAATCACACAGAAACTAGTAGATGGATATCCTTCAGTGGTAAACGCAGAGAACAAAAACACACAGGTAAACCTTTATCTCAATTGCCTTTGTAGGACTTTTGGGGGATGGTTTTTACAGAATAAACAGTACAGTGGACAACAACATAGTGCTTATCTGCTGTGGGAATAAGAAACAGAATTTTATAACTAATGATGTGCCCTAGCTAGTTCTGTAGCACTAAGCAAAGCCAGTTGGGGAAGTACACTAGGAAAAGGAGCCGAGAAATTGAAGAGTGCATAGTTTTTGGTGAGATTGGCACAGGGAAATACAAAGGGTACTAAACTTGATTATGATGCTATAATTTTCCTTTATGGTTTACCTGAAAACCATTTGGTTTCTTCCTTTTACAATTTGTTCCTGGAGCAGCCTTGGATTTATTGCTCCAAAATTCAGTTGCTTGCCTTTTGTCTATGAACAAAAGAACTTATCTCATGAGTAGGGACCTACCTAAGTCACTGTGAGATGATGGGTTTTTCACGCCTGGCTTGCAACATGCAGAGCCAATTTCATAGACATTTCATGGAGGCCCCAACCCTCACTGCTGATTGGTGGAGGGCTCAGTCTATGTCACTCAGTCTACCTCACTACCACTTTGCTCAGCTCCTTGCTGCTGATTTGGTAGAGGATGCATTCACTCAGTCTGCCTCACTACCACTTTGCTCTGCTCCTTGCTGCTGATTTGGTAGAGGGTGCATTCACTCAGTCTACCTCACTGCTGCCTCTGATTTTGTGGGAGATGATAGCCAATGCTGGATTTCCAGGTAATCGTGGACAATGCTGTTTTTCATAGTTTCCGCCAAACTGAGATTTAGGTAGGTCCGGTACTTGTGAGTTACTAGTATAGTATTTACTGCAGTATCTACACTGTCATTAAAATAGTTGGAAGTAGTCCAGAGTAGTTATTGGGGAAAAGTTATTTCAGCATGAAGATTGAGGCCTTGGTCTTGCAAACTGCTAAGCATGTGTCTAATGTTAAGCCTGGAGAAGTCCAATTGAGTTTTAATAAATTTGATTTAAAATATTGTACTAAAAATTGGATGCTAATAATCCTTATATCTGACTTCAGGGGACTATCTGCCTGCTTAACTTTAGGTACATGCTTTCATTCTTTGTCCAGTTGGCTCTTAAAGTACATTGCCTTTACATTTTTACAGTGGGTCTCTAACAGCCAAGTAGGACTTCTAGCATTCTAGTAATTCCATCCCAATGTTCACTTTTTCAGACGTTCTTGAAAGCCCTGTTACTAAGAATGAGGAGGACACTAGATGATGATGTATTCATGCCATTGTATCCAAAAAAGTAAGTTTATTATTAAATGTGCAGGTACCACCATGAATATGTATATTAACAGTACCAAGTACAGTTTGTTTTGAGTATGGTAGGTGAGGTGTTTTGTGTAGTTCTGGGGTGGTTCTTTCGCTTGGCTGCAACAATTTCACTGCTATGTAGGGAGAAGTTAAATGAAGAGAAAGTGAATCATGGGTGGTATAAATCTGGACTCTTTAGTGTACTTCTGTGTGTGAAAATAGAGATTAATCCACAACCTTCAGGCTGAGGTTTTAATGCCTGGTTTTATAAATAAGTTTAGAGAAATCTCTTATTTTCCAGTGTCTTAGAAAACAAGAATTCTGGTCCATATTTGTTTTTCCAACGCCAGTTTTGGTCCTCAGTTAAGGTAAGTTGACAAATATCTGGTGAGGTTTTATCTAGGTACTGCTATTGTTAAATACTCATAATTATATAGACAGAATGACCTAGTTGTCCTTCTGTCATACTTGCTTTATGTGAAAATTTTGTGTCTTCAGGGTTTGAGTGATAAGTACCTGTTGTGGGAAATACCTATGATTTTTAACCATCTTAATTTGAATTTGAGTACAGTATATAAACTTAACTAAAATTATTACCTTTTTGATAGGACTGTTCCCTTTTAAAATCTCTCTCCCATACAAAGAGCAGAATTAGGGAATGCTTAAATGAATTGCCTAATCTTATAACTCTTAAAGATAGCTATGCAGCTTTGATCAATACACTAGGCAGATAACACTCAATAGTCCAATTAAAAATGAACTAGGACAAATAGTGCAGCAGGGAAAACAGTAGTGGGGGTCAGTTAGGAAGCAGGTGTTGGGGATATGTGGTAGGGGGCAGGCTGCTCGACTCCCTTCTCACTGCCTGCCCTCCTGTCACTACTTTCCATGCTGCAGCAGTGTGAGTGATTTTAACACAATCCTCCAATAAATGATTCTGTACATGGAAAATTACAACAAATTTATAAATTTTCCATATATAGAATGTAATTATTCAGGGAGCATCTTAAATTCATAGTTTTCTTGGATTCAGGTAAATATAGTGTGTTCAAGGATAGAGAAGCCCCGAGGACTGTGCATAGGGGGAAGGCATGAAACAGAGCTACCTGGTTTTTAGACGCAGCCTCCCAAGGTAATCATATTAAATATCAAGGCATGGCAGATCAGAAACAGGAGGCTAGGGAAGCTCAAGGACCGAGCAGGTGGGTCCGACTGCCAGGGGGCATCAGACTCTGGGGTGAGAGCTCCGCACTTGTTACAGTGACCATTTTTGTTTAATTAAAATTATTTTTCTTTTAACATTTGAAACTTGAGAGTCCAGCCATATTCCCCTCTGGAGAGCAGAGATGCACAAAGTTTCAAAGAAACCAAATAATTAGGAGTGCACTGATAAAGACTTTTTGGGCCAGTGCTGATTATTAACCAGTTTTTTGGCCAATACTGATCCAATTGCCAAATTATACAGCCTGGGAGCTTTGAGTGTTGCTGGAAGAGGTGGGGCTGGGGCAGGTGCAGGTGCTGCTCAGCTGGGGTGGGGCATGGGATGGAGCCACATGTGGCTCATACAGGGGGCAGGGGAAGGCAGCTCCCACCACTGTGCGCACCCCCAGGTCCACCAATATCGACTGATTTATATTGGTGCCCCTCAACAAATAATAAAAATGTTTTCTGACTAAAAGGCAGCATCACAAAGAGATTTTAAAATACAGAGATTTTGTTTTCATGCAGAGATTGGAAAAAAACAAAACAAAAACAGTTCCACCTTTTCTCACCTCGGCCACAAGAAAAAATCCTGGAAACACTACTATTTGTAGAAGTCTGGGTTTCAGTGACGCTGTCTATCTTCAACTCCTAGATCTGTCCACCCTTTGGTTCACTTTCTAAGCTGATACACTTTTCCAAGCGCAAAAATAAGTTATCCACAGCATCTAAAAATTTTGTCATTTTCCTAGACTATGAGCATGTAATAGGCATGTTTCCTGTCTCCACCCAGCGCCCACCCTCAAGTAGCGTAAAACAGATATGACGATGATGATAAATATTTGTGTCAGACCTGCAAAATGCCATGTCTTGTGTGACACTATCTGATAGTGTTGTCACTATGGACTAGTGTATTTAGCAATACTTCTGCAAAAAGAAGCCTTGTAATCAGAGTACTGTTGCAACCAGATTACATATGTACCCACACGACATTTGGCGGCAATCAGTAGATCTGGCTGAAACTGGGTGGATCCCCTACCACAGCTGCACTGGCAAGGCATGGAGTGCATTCCCTCCTGGGAGACATCAGTCATTAACGGGCAGCTGGCAGAAGGCACGGCACGTCTACACATGCTGCCTTTTGTTTGCAGAGCTGATGGTGCAGCAACAAAAGGGTTCTGCTGCCATGGAGGGAGCTGCAAGTGTGGACGTACTTGCAGTTTTGCTAGCACAACTTTATTCCTGCTAACAGTTGCGCATTGTAGATGAGGCCTGAATCCTGCAGGCCAGCTGAGATGTCATGCAGACTCTTGAAATGACTTGCAGTTGCTGCTGCAAGCAGCCATGTCATGCTGCTTTGCTTGACTGATTGCATGATGAGGGGCTCAGTAGCAACCCTCCTTTCTACAGGTACCCTTAGCTACTTGCTTTCCTGCAGACATCCTCACAGACCTCCCCACCAACATAGCCCTTTATATCCAGCAATAAAGCAGTCCCTTATACTCATTTATCTCCATGCAGTTTTGTGCCTTCCTGTGCCACTGCTTGAGGCAGAACCTTGACTGTAAGCTGAAGTTTCTCATTCTGTTCAGATATCTCATAATTGTGTAAAATGTCAGACTGAGCAACACCACTTAGTTCTGCTGTTAGGGGAACCAGTATTCAGCTTATTGTAAAGTCTGCCTTCTGGCATTTTTAATGAAGTATTTGAATCCTTCTTGCTGGTACATAGAAGCGGAAGGAGGTGCTGCCTTCCAGATAGAATTCAAGGAAAACTTTGGATTTTTTGAATGAGTGGGGAGCACTCTGGGATGTTGCTGTCCCATCTCTTCTGCAGTTTCTCAACAGCTGTTCTATTGGCCACTAACTGCATTGCACAAAAGGAAAGAGAGTTGCTCTGGCTACTTCATTGCCTGCTTTCCTGCCAGGCTATGTACACAGCAAAAGGATTAGTGCCAAAAACTCTACTATCTCTGCCTTGGGTTAGGGGCGCATCTTTGAAAAGATCTCTTCTATCTATCCCATGCAGGCTGCTGTACTTTACAGTAGGCTGGAAATATCTCCCCAGGGTTCTACACCAGTCCTGAATAATCAACACAGCATACTCGGTTAACTTCGTCCTGTCCATTCTCACGTCTCTTGTACCAATGGCTCTCAGGAATTAAATGTTCCTAAGTGCTCAGTAGCAGTAGAGTGTCTTTTAAGATGGCAAAAAATCTAGCCCCCAAGTACTGATAGATATGTTCAGGCCTTGGTTTGAAAAATCTGGTCACCAGTATGCTATACCATGCTTGGTTTCACAGATGCTTACCTTTTAAATTGGTAGGGCAAACTTGGGCTTTTAAAACATTGCTTTTTTTTCTTCAGTTGTTTATCTTTGCAGTAGCCCACAGCCAGGAATTATATATAAGCGTCTTTGTATAAATAAAGGGTTTTCTTTTTATTATAATAGTGAGAATATCATCTCGCTGGTTCTGTTTAGGTATGAAACCGAATGGTCAATATTATTCTTCTCTCCTTTACTTCAGCTCTAGTCAGTATATTTGAACATGCTCTGAACTGTTTATCATTTATCAGTTTGCCTTCATATACTCAACAGTCTTCATATTCTTTTTGTTGCTTTCAGTTACTAGGAAACTTTCTCCAGTGGTATGGAATCCTTTCAAACAAAGCTCTACAGGAATTATCAATAGATGGTCTGCTAAATAGATATATTCTTATGGCATTTCAAAATTCTGAGTATGGAGATGACAGCATTAAGAAAGCTCAGAGTGTAAGTAAAGTGAAATAAAATGTATTCTGTAAATGCAAATACTTTCCAACTCATGAATTGCAAGTCATGTAAATATGTACTTGTGGTTTGACTGGAATCTGTTCAGCTTCCCCAAGTTTTCCCTTGGGTTCTCTTATTATGATCTCTTTTTCAAAAAGGCAACTGCTCTGTGAGTCTGTCAAGATTTATTTCTAATGTTCATGAATTAAAACAGAATTATGCCCTTATTGCTGTTGGTGGGTAATACTGGGGCCTTTGAGAATTGATTCAGTATGTGATGCTAACATAATTTTTACTTTGGAAATTTTATATTGTACATAGTGAGAGGACTGTAATGTCTGTATTGGGCCTTGCATTTTTTACTGGGTTTTTTTCCAAAAAAAAATCACACCTTTTGATATTTATGTTTTGTTACTTGAGATTTTTTTTAAGTTTCTCTTCCCTTCCTCTCTAGGTAATTGCTTGCTTTCCTAAACAGTGGTTTACCAATCTAAAAGGGGACAAAACCATTATCCAGCTAGAAAACTTCTGTAGATATCTTGTTCATCTGGCTGATGTAATTTACAGAAACAGCATTGGTTGCTCTGATGTAGAGAAAAGAAATGCAAGGTAACTAATTTTGAATATTTTAAGGCATTGGTATCTCTTTTGTTGCTGATGCACACTACTTATGAAAAATAAGCCCCTGTAAAATTCTGCATGTTGCTTTATAGTCTTTGGAGTGATGTCCCCTAACATGGCATCATGGCTTTTGGGTATATTTTATATGGATTGTGTTTGATCTGTTCTCATTAGGTTGTTCTGCTCTTTAAAAAAGAAAAAAAAAAGACTTCAGATTGCACTTAGGGTTGTTTCTTCTTGCTGGCTTCTCATCAAGCTTGTCACACTGTATGGGGAAAATAGTCTACCTTAATAGCTAGATGAATTGGTTAGATTAGATGCTTAAATGCAGCCGATGACAATCTAGTCCATATACCAGTCATCTCAGAGGTTGTATCATTTCAACAAAGGATGAAATTTGAAAACAAAGGTCTGTGTTAGTGTGACAGAACAGTCTTTGACCTCCAAAGTCTTTATTTTGGTGGGGATAAGAAGAGAGGATCTCAAGGTAAGTTTGGGTTAATGGTTAAACCTGTTTGTAAGCTGAAATTCCATGTGGAATCTGATGTGTAAAGCCATGATGTAGGTAGTTAGGTACGTGTTTATTGCAGAACTGTACTTTAGCCATATTAGAATTTGTATCTTTGGAGGCTGTCAATGGAATTGCATTCTCCTCTGTGGTAGATCTTGTTATCATCAGGGAACTGGGCTTTCTGTTTCCTGTAGAAAAAAATGCGGATTTTCCCCTTTTGCAAACAGCTCTCCACAGGCTGGCAGAGTTGTAGCGTGCAATGAGCTGCTTGCAAAAAGGGCATGAAACCCTAAGCCCTGCCTGCTTGGGGGAGTGGAATCTGAGAAGAGCCAGGGCTGGCTCAGACTCACATTGCCTTCTGCAGGCTTTGGGGTGAGTGGGGCCTAGGCTCTTCTGGCAGGGCTGCAGGGGAACAAGGGGCTGCAGGTCAGGAGTGAGGGGCACCAGCCGGTATGGGAATGTGATGTGGTGGTGGGGAGAGGAGGGGAGCAGCGAAAGGTCTGGCCCCTTTCCACCTCCCAAGCACTGGTCCCAGGAGACACAGGCTTGGGGCTGGAATCCTTTAATTAAATTAGCAATGAATAAAATTAGATCATTCCCCAGCAACAGCACACCTGGGCCACAAAGCAGGGCATCTGGCCTGCCTGCTTTGGGAAGGGTGCAAGGGGTAGGGGGTCAGAGCAGAGGAGCGCTGGGAGCCTGGATGCCTGGGTTCTCCCTCTGCTGTATCCCAAACAGCCCCATCTCCCCAAGAAAGACCCTGGACCCGTGAGTTTCCTCTGCCCTCTGTAAAGGGAGCTAGGCCTGGGGCATAAGTTGGCACCCCAGACCATTGGGGTTCTGTACTCACTTGGGGATA
The DNA here is from genome assembly GCF_001723915.1 of Gavialis gangeticus. Taxonomy (NCBI): domain Eukaryota; kingdom Metazoa; phylum Chordata; order Crocodylia; family Gavialidae; genus Gavialis; species Gavialis gangeticus. Next base: position 217,886,621 of record NW_017729032.1, read on the forward strand.
GGACTCGGGGCTGGCAGGTTAAGGTGGGAGCTGAGACACCTAGGTTCTTGGCTGTCTCTTGGAGGGGAATGGAGGCTGACCGCTTAGAGCAGGGGGCTGACAGCCCAGACCCCTAGGTTCTACTCCTGCTCTGTGGTGCTTTGCAGGGGCAAACAGTCTGTCCCCACGGGTGCTGCTAGTGAGGCCAGTGCCAGATCCTCAGACCTAAACTGGAGAGGAGAGGTGGATTCTCTGCCTATCAGGGAGATCTGGGGGGCAGGAGGCTGTGGGTAAGGAGTTGAGAGGTTATGGGGTGACTGTGGCTTGGGAGTGAGGGATACTGGCATATCAGGGCTGCTCAGTGCCACAAAACAGCAGGGGAGATGGCCATAGCTTGACCCATGTCCTGGTGAGCAAAGAGGGCAGAGGGGGAGCTCTGATTTTCCATGATAAAAAAAAAAAAAAATCAAAATCAAATGCCAAAATATATAGGTATTTAGAATTTTATTTAATTATGATTGAGACACTGGTTGGCTTCCAAATTGCTTAATAATTGTAAATATGTCAATAAAACACTGTATTCAACTGATACCTATATATAGTGGTGTTTCATTTTATTTGCAGAAAAATGTAAATGGGGGGTATCAGAGAATTTTGGATTTTTATCAGAAAATTTTGTATTTTTTTGAGAGAGAAAAACCAGGATCACTGGTTATCATGTATAGGTTTAAATAGCCAATTTTTTTTCAAAGCGTATGTTGGAAGGAAATTGAATTTGAGAGGGTTTTTTTCTTGGAGACCTGAACAAATATCCCTCATTTGACTGAAGCTGTAGTGATAATGCCATGTAATTTCATTTCTTTCAGTTGCAGTAGTAGTTATTGCTAGGCTTACATCCTTATCTCTGTTTTTAAAAACAACTTTTAGTTTTGTGGACATCTGAATCATGCTCTTGTTGGAGAATGGAGAACACTACTGATCTGGTGCAAAGGATGGTCTAATGCTTTTTAGCCAGCCTAGGCCAGCAGCAGTAGTTTTTGTCTTTAAATCTTGTGACTACTTTGTGTACCAACTTCCTCTCTCCTTCAGCAGTCAGAAACCCAAAATGCTTACACTTTAACTAGATTCAATATTTTGCTTTTTAAAGAAACGTAAAGAAGTGAGGAGTATTAGTAGTATTAGCTATTTTCTTTCTACGTGTACTGTAGTTTTGTATGGAAAAAACTAGCACACGACTGTGAATTAAGGGGAAAAAATATTACAGGAGGTCAGTTGGATATTAAACCAAAGAATTATACTCCAGTCTCAATTTTAATTCCTGTGTGCTTTGTGCAGGTAATGCCTATTGAAGCATAGGGAAATAAACATCAAGTGGCAAAGCTTTTTCAGTCACCGTATGGTAACATATGAGAGACTTGCTCTATAATTTCAGTTTACAAAATTATAAAAATCTTCTTGTGTTGTATCTGTGTATCTAGACTCCTCTGTCATGCAGTATCAAGGGAAATATTGCTAGTACATTGTCTCAAAGCAGAAACATTAATCACACATTACTTGTGCCAAAAGGAAAATAAACATGCTAACCTGTATCTGCATCTGTCAGTTTGTCCAGTATGAAGGACTATTTCAGAGTTTGATTTGATGGTCTCATGTAAGGTAGTTTTTTAGACCATTCTACTGTTTGAAACTTTCTTTAGATGTTTGACTCCCATGCAGTCTTCATCTTTTTTGTTCAGTAAAATTGTTCTTAACTAGGCTTGTACCCCTGTAGACTAGATTGCTAGGGTTTGTTCACGCCAAACCTACTAGATTGATCTGAATCAGGTGTTTGTGTAAGTGTGTGGCCTCTGTCTTACCTCTGGATACATGCAGAAAGAGTGGCTGCTGATTTTTGACTTGATCAGTATGTTTACTAGCAAAGATTCACTTCCTAAAGCCAGTTATGACCAATAGGGCTGTGAGAAGCTTAGGTTGCTGATTCGGTTCAGAGGAGATGCAGCCTGATTCGGCAGCCAAATATCTGAATTCAAATTGAATTGGGAGACCAGTAAAAAGGTCCAAATCATTTCAAAGCTTTCTGAATCGATTCAGAGAGATTCAGAGATTTGGGCAGTCTCCGCTCACTGCCGTAGGGAGCTGGACCCAGACTCCATGCTGGTAAGTAGGGAGTGGAAGGAGGGGGCTGGAGGAGTGGGGAGGGGAACCATGGGGGAAACCCCATCAGGCCCCATCCCTTGCCTGTTCTCCCAGCCCCACTGAAGACTTCCCCGATCCCCACCCATTCTCCCAACTCCATCAATGGTTGCCCCGCCCAGCCCCAGCATCCTGGTGCTTAAAAAATATATATATTTAAAAAAAAAAAAAAATGAAAGCCCTGCACTCACCGGTACAGCAGTAGGGGGCCAGCCAGGGATCACCCCCTGCCTGGCAGGAGCCAGTGAGCGCAGGGTTTTTGGGTTTTTTCTAAAGTGGTGGGATGCTGCAACTGGGCGGGGCAGCCATTGATGGGGCTGGAAGAGCGGGTGGGGGTGGGCCCCACTCAGTTTGGAGATTCAGCCAATTCGGTGGTGTCTGAATCACTGAATCAGATTCAGCAGAATCTGTTCGGGACAGTGATTCAAATCACCAAATCGAATCACTGCCCCTGAATTGGCTGCATCCAAATCCAAATCGAATACTAGCTACTTCGCACAAGCCTAATGACCAAGACTTTATCCTGAGGCAATGGTACATTCAGGTAACCTACACGTACAACATATGCTCTTTCTCGCTTTAGTGTCACTACCCCCAAAGTAATTTTTCTGGTTTAATATCCATACTGATAATTTGCTTTCATTTCAGTTAACTTCAGATTTTTTTTAACTTTGTTATCCAAAGCTGTTTGTGTCTCAACAAATGTATTTAGTTTTCAGAAAATAAAACAGTTCTCTGCTTTCAAATGTTAATACTTGTCTTGGATAGTTTAATGTTTGTGTGTACTGACTTATTTTTCCCCCTTTCTCCATGTAGGGAGCACATAAAACAGATAATAAAGCTTCTAGCAAGTGTTCGAGCTCTGGACCATGCTGTGACGGTTGCAAATGATCACAATGTGAAAGAGTTAAAGGTTTTAATTGAAGGGAAATAAAATTTTCAGATAACTCATTCTGAGCTTTAAAAACCATTCCCGATTGTGTAATGTATATGTACATATGTAAAGTTTCTTAAACTGTAAAGTCTTGATCCTTGTTTTAATACAAAGTGCATTCTTATATACAGCATCCTTAAGTATTGATTTCTTTAAAAGAAAAAAAAAAAAAGAATCCTGGAAACTACTTCTCCAGAAACAGATTTTCCTTAGATTGCTCAGCATCTTGTTTACAAAAACATTTTGTACCCAAAATACCTAACCATCTACTCAGTTACTTGTCCCATGGTTAACTGGAATGTGGGTATTGTGTAATTACACAGTGTGCATATATTTGTATTACCATGTTACTTTCACACTGGATTTACTGGTCTTTTATTGTTAAAATAAGTTTTTTCACTTGCTGAAATTTATTTTGACAGTAAATTGACCATACTGTTGGTCAAAAGGGTTGGCAAAACGTTCAAATACGTAAGAATCATTTGACCTAATTTGAAAGGGAGCTTTCAAATAGCACCTGATATTGCATGGCAGCTGTGCTGCTCTCATATTAAAATAATTGAAGTTTACTTACGTTCAGAATGAATACAGAACTTTCTTCAAACTGTTCTTGAAATCATTCAACATCACTTTTCATAAAAACATTAGATTGGCAATTTAAATGTGGCAACTCACGTTTAAAGGTAAGTGGCAGCATTCCCTGACCCCAGAAGAGTCATTTACTTTGAAAAGGCAGCATTTCATGAATCCTGGATCCTCATCTTATTAGTAACTCAGCTAAATTTTTACTGTTCTATAATATAATTTATAACAATTTTGATTTATACATGGAATCTGTTTCCTCACAGATGAGTCTTTCTAGAGGTATAAAAGCCAAACAGGAAAATAAATTTTCTGTATCTCATAAATACTTGCCACAGTGTAAACAGACCAAGCAACCAAATTTTACAGTTCCTGCTAATCCAGGTTTGTTTGGTTTTGTTTTTGGTTTTTTTTTTAAATGAGCCATCATGCAAAAACAAATGCTCAATTTATTTGTGGCAAATCAAAATGCTATCTTTGGTATAAGCTCTCTTACATTGGAACACCAGTGATATTCTGGGGGCTCCAAGGAAAGGGGATAACAGCTGTCACTGTTTTGGAAATAGTTTGTCCAAATGTGCCCTACATTACTTGGGAATTGTAGCAATAAATTGGCATACTGAGTAACATTAGAATCATTGTATTTTATGCTCATGTCATGTGATATAAATGAGTATATTAAAATGTACAATTTGTAACATGCACACATCATTTGAACACCAAACAGTTGCTTTTTCTGAACTTGTTGGACTGATGGATACATTCAGAGTGTCTGCTTTTAAGAATCCTTTCAATAAACTTGTCTGTCATGGAGCTGTATCAGTGCAACCTGTGAGGTTTTATCTTTTACTTCAGAATGGTATTAACAGAAGAACTTTCCATGGTTAAATAGTTGTTTAAATAAAAAAACAAACTGAATTGGAAAACAGATTTTGAAATATACCAAAGCCACATTGTCATGATGGATTTCATTTGCTTTCCCAAGGTAAAAGTTAGATTTTCAATATATAGATGAGAGAATTCCAAATTGGCAGATCTGGTGTGGGGTGCAATGGTGTAGTTGTATACCCTGCTCCCTCCTTTGATTTCTCCTCCCAACTTTTAAAACAAGCTGCCTAGGATGGGCAGTGGCATGTCAATTAAGTCAGTGCTGAAAGAATCAATTGATTTAATGGTCCACTATCATCCCCCTGATTCATGCTAATCTATACTCTGCAAGATCTTAACAACCCTCTCCTTTTTAATGATCTTAATGTTCCACTATTTGAGCTATGCTTTCTTTTGCAATCTTACTGTCTGTCCTGCTAATGTCTTTCTCCTATTTCACAGCCCTGCAGTTTGTGTTTGACTCTAGCTAAAAACTTTACCCAGGTATGGTCATGTGAACCAGTGTATAGAAAAGACTGGCAGCGAAGTATTGTACTGCCAAGACATTCGAGAAGACTAGATTTTGTTTGATGAATCTGAATAAGAGACATGCATTTAACTATAATGACTACAGAACTAACGGAACTGTATCTTTTGACTATGTTTGCCTATTTTGTTGTGGTTTTTTAATTTTATATATAAAACTAGGGAGTTAGTGCACATTTCATTAGTTATATTTGTTTTGCTTCAATCTTAAATTGAATTACTATAGTCTTGTCATCTTTGGCAATCCCTCACAGTCAAGGATGATTGTCTTCCATGATTGTCTTATCTGTGTGTCTGAAGATGGCTGATGAGGCCTAACCAGGATCAGCAGACTCTACTGCAGCTTGGACACGTGTTTTCATGTGGTGCAGGTAGCGCTAGATTCTTGATTTGGTCCGTGACATGCTGTTTCAGCTGCTCCAACTTTTCCATCTCCTGTTGTTGTGAGGTTTCAGAGTATTGAGATACCTGCAGAAGACTCTTCCTCCGTTTGGGGCAATCCTGGGCAGTAGTCTCCCACAAGTTGAAATTGATGCTGCATTTTTGTTAAGTTGGCCGTGAGGATGTCCCTGATGTGCTTTCTCTGCCTTCCTCTTGAAGTGTACACCTTGGCTGAATTGAGAATAAAACTTGTTTTGGGAGTCTGGAGTCAGACATCCAGATGACATGGCCGGCCCATTGAAATTGATGTTGGATGATCGTTGCTTCAATACTTGTGTTTGCTTCCAGGAGGATGCTAAGGTTGGTACGTCTGTTTTCCCACTGGATTTAGAAGATCTTCCACAGGCAGTGTTGAAGGTACTTCTCCAACAACTTTAGATGTCTGCTATATGTCATATTTCAGCTCTGTACAGCACAGGGGGGATCACAGCTGCTGAATAAACCATGAGCTTGGTGTCAGATCTGATGTTGCAATCGTTGAACACCTGTTTTTGCAGGCATCCAAAGGCTGCACTTGCACATTTGAGGGGATGTTGGATTCCTTCGTTGCTGTCATCCTTCTGCGAGAGAGGGCTTCTGAGGTACAGGAAATACTCAATGTTTTCCAAAGCCTCACCACAGATCTGGATTACCAAAGCTGGGGGGACTGTTCATTAGGAGCTTGTTGGTGAAGGACCTTAGTCTTCTGAAAGTTACGCGTCAGTCCCATTCTCTTGTATGCCTTGGTAAAGACGTCAGCAATGGCCTGAAGGTTTGCTTGCAAGTGAGCACACACGACAGCATCATCAGCATACTGGAGCTCAGTGATTGGAGTGGGGGAGGTCTTGGTTTTGGCTCAGTTGGCTGAGGTTAAACAGCTTGCTGTCCATTCCGTGGTTTAGTTCCACCCCAGCTGGAAGCTTGTTAGTGGCCAGATGTAAATCATGGCAAGGAATATTGGGACGAGTCTTGGAGTGATGATGCAGTCTTGTTTAATGCCCACTGTAACCTCAAAGATATCTGTGATGGATCCATTTCTGAGAACCCGTGCTTGAATACTGTCATGGAGCAGGCAGAGACTGGTGACAACTTTTGGTGGGCATCTGTACTTCAGAAGGATCCTCCACAACGCTTCTCAGCTGACAGAGTTGAAAAAGCTTTTGTGAGGTCAAAGAAGGCATTGTAGAGAGAGGCTTATGTTGTTCCTGGCATTTCTCCTGCAGCTGGTGAGCTGTGAAGATCACATCAGATGTGCCTCTTGACACCCTAAACCCACACTGAGATTCTGGGAGGGGCTCTTCAGCAAGTGGAAAGGGATGGTTCAGAAGGGTTCTTGCAATGATCTTGTCTGTGGTGAAGAGCAAGCTGGTACCTCTGTAGTTTCTACAGTTGGACGTGTCTCCTTTCTTGAAGATTGTCACAATCATAGTGTCCCTGAGGTTGTGTGGGATTTTCTCATCATTCCAGGTATTTTAAGGTGAGGGTGTGAAGCTGTGATGGGAGCTTCTCTCCTCCCTGTTTGAAAGTTTCAGCAGGGATTCCATTCGCTCCAGATGCTTTGTTGTTCTTCATCTGCTTGATGGCTTTCCTCACCTCATCAAGGGTTGGAGGGATTCCAAGAACATCTCTGACTGAGCATTGCGGGATGAAGTTGAGAACACTCGTCAACAGCAGTCTCAATTTAAAGAAGGTCTTCAAAATGTTCCATCCAATGGGCTTTGATGGCTCCCTCTTCCTTGACCAGGTTTCCTCCATCCTTAGGTCTCAAGGGGAGTTGGTCCCCGAGTGCATGGACCATACATGACTTTGCTGGCACTGAAGAAACTGCATATTGTGAATGTCAGTGAGATGTCGAATCTCCTCAGCCTTGTCTTTCCACCATTTGTTCTTCATATCATGGGTCCTCCTTTGGACCTCTGCCTTGGCTCGTTGGAGATTCAGTTTAATTTGCCTGGAGTTGGTGGTGTTTTGCCAAGCGCAAAAGGCCTTGCATTTGTAATCAATCAACTCTTGGATATCCTGGTCATTTTCATCAAACCAGTCTTGATGTTTCCTGGTAGAGAATCCAGTTGTTTCTTCACAGGTGCTGATGATGGCGGCCTTGATCCTGTATGCTGCTGGCATTTTCCCATTGTTGATGGGAATTCACTGGTTTTTCATTGAGGCATGGGTAGAAGAGGTTTCACTTGCTTGGGTTCTTGAGTTCTTCCATGTTAATCTTCCATTGCCATTGCTTCTGCTGTGGCCATCATTTGGGAGCCAGTTTGAGTGACAACTGAGCTGATGAGTTGATCAGTCCAGCAGTCATCAGCTCCTAACAAAGCTTGGGTGATATGGACATCTTTGCAATCCCAGGCATGGACAATGACATAGTCAATCGAGTGCCAATGCTTAGATTGTGGGTGTTGCCATGATGTCTTGTGCCTGTTTTTCCTGGGGAACAAGAGAAGAACGTGGTGGTGTATGTGACGATGCACCATCTGTACCCTGCTTTTCAAAATCCTAGATCCATCCATAATTCCAAAGATACCTTCAAGGCTGTTATTGGTGGATTTAATAGATGGTAATATTTTTTGCCCAGCTGAAGAGAATCATCAAATTGTGATGTAATGGTAACTTGTGTTCAAGAGCAGCAAGTACCAGTAAAATGACAATGGTTTGTAAAGCCAATAGTAAAATTACTTGACTTGAATTTTGTAGCATAACTTCCCTTAGGCAGAAAAAGAGCACAATGGTGCTACCCAGCATTACTAAAAGTATTTAAATATTCTCAAGGCTCAAAGGGTAAAATTCAGAAAGGAATTTAGACAATTTTAAGACATTACCTCACTCCAACATTTTTTGAAAGCATGAAGATTTTTGCTCGAAGGATCAACATTTGCAGGTTGTTAGCCTACACTGAGCTCCATGCTATTTCAGCTAAACTAATGCAACCACCCAAGCTAGCTGGCATACAGCTAATTTGGGTATCTACAATACGCTTGAGTTCACATCTGATTGTAGTGTATCCTTATAGATAACTGCACGCATCTTCCGAGCTGGAACAAAAACCTTAGATTGCACTTCCAGAATCAGATCTTTATCAGGAAAGTTTGTTAGGTAAAAGCCACAGCTTTGAATATTTAATAGTACTGTTTGCTGTTGACTGTAAATGGCTAGCATTACTTCCACTTAAGGAAACATGCTTCTATTAGATGCTTCATAAAATTGTGACTTCAACCACAATGGAATGGGTTCAATAATCTTACCAGTCTAAGTGCATATTTTATTTTATTTTTTATTTTAAAGACTGTTAGGATAAAGGTATTTATATACACAAAACTGGCTAACAGTGAAAGTGAACATGTCAGTCCTGGAAAGATGACTTTCTAGATGACTGAATAGCAGGCTTTATTGGTCACGAAGGGTAAGTCATTGCAGCCTTAGTGTAATGAATAACCTGAGCAGTAGGTTGCCTTAACACAGCTCTGTTGTCTTTGATATCTGAGCCTGATATTGGGTGTTTCTACTCAGTACTTTTATTATGCCATGTAGACATAAAGTTGAAGTATGTTGACCAGGTTTTCACAGCCAGAATTAAATAATTGCTTGCCAAATATGTTGTTAGGAGGAAGAAAGCTGGCATGTTCAAAGGTCCACCATAGGGCAGGATACACTATTGGAAGGAAATGTGAGGAAATGTGGACAACGATTTGATGGCTGTCCTCTAAACTTTGAAATGAACAAAAAGGCGAATAAGCCAATTAGCTGGTCGTTGTTTGACCCTATTCCCTGGCTCTCTGTCACCATCTCATGGAGTAAGCCAGGAGCAGAGTAGAACTTATCCTACCTGTGTGTCTGCCTGTTGCTTGGAAAAGTTCATAGGAACAACTGTTCCTATAGTCTTTGGGTGTATTAATACATCACTGTGCCCTCCAGAGTATTACTTTCTCCCTTGCTTTGCTGTCTATTTATGCCTCCATTGTAGTGCTGGACAGGGGTGGAGAAGGGAACATTGGCTGCTCAGGGCAGCAGTAACTTTCTAACTTTTGCCCTTAACTTTTCCTGTCAAAGGGAAATATACTTTACAGAGAACTACACACAGATTCTCCTTTCTGCAGTAAAATCCTTGCCTGTCCCTGGGGCTGAGTTTGAGGAAGTGGTCACCATCAAAGAAACTACTCTGCACCCACATGCCCCCTCTCCAATAAGCAACAGCAGTTGTCATCTCTGCCTACGAAGCTGAACACTTTCAAGACAACTTAGTGGCACCCCTAGCCTAACAGCTTTTACTGCTGTAAATCAATGGCATTAACCTTAATTTGTGCTGCTGCTGCAGGCTGTTCCCAAGGAGGGGCAGACGGGAGAGCCTGGCCCCACAACCCTGTTCTAAAAGGTTGCCATCTTGTATCTGCCTCTAGTACACCCCAGAAGACAAACTGTACAGTGGCCTTAGCTCTCAAGTGTTAGTTTAATTTATCTGTTTGTATGATAATGTACAAGTTTCCCTTGGTTTATGCAGTACATGTGTTTCTGGAAAACTGTGCATAACTCAAATTCACGTAAAGGGAGCCCACTTTACAATGAAACAAATAGGGATATGTTCCAAGACCTCGACTGTACTGACCCCCAGGCCCATGTCTACCATTTTTACAATTTTGGTACTTACTAACAGCAGACAGTACACACAAGCACTAAGTGGTGGTGAATGTTTAGTTGATGTGAAGAGAGGTTGGTGAAAGGTGTTAGTGAAGTTCTCTTGAGCTTCATCGATGGACCAGGGCAAGGGATAGGAGATAATCTAGCAGGATGCTTAGAAGCCATAATGGGGATGGCAGCTACAGAAACGTGTCACAGACAACGAGCGAGGAGCACAGATTGACACAGGAGACTATATTTTGGTGTGCATCACTCCCACAATGCACCACACAAAGCAGCTGACTGCAGGCTTCCACCACACTGATCCCATAAGAGTGAATTTACCTCGCATATAACAAAATTTCAGTATAAAAAGGATCATTGTGTAAGAGCAAATTTGCACATACAGAACCCACATAAAGTGAGGGAAACCTGTAATGGATATATGCCATTGTTTAATGAGTCGTAAATTTTGAATTTATCATTTTAAAACACTCAGAATAAAGAAGTTGAAAATATGGAAATTACAAAATTATGGAAAAAGTACAATGGGAGTAGAGGGGCAAAATGAGCAACAATGAAAAGGTCTACAAATTAAGGCATTGATCCAAAAAAGCACTTAAACACAGCTTTTAATTTAAGTTTGAATAGTCCAATTGACTTCAATGGGATTGCTGATGAGTTAAAAGTTAAATACCTATTTAAGTGTTTTGCTGGATTAGGGCCTGCTAAAATGTAGCCACTTCTATTCTGTTTGGGACCTTTTCATAGACACTCATACTACTGGGGATATGTGTCACATAAGAAACTATAGAATAGACTGGGTCAGTATTAAGTACTTGTCATCGCTGCAGCAAGGAGCCCTGATTGGGATAACACATCCCTTGAACTAGGTAATTCACATGGTTCCTATCCAAATTTTGTTTTAAATCTAGTGACCCCAGGCCAGCACCTACTTGTGTAATTATCTCAGTGGCACACATTGTATCTATAAAGATGTGTATGTAGGCGTTTGAAGGAATTAGGTCATAGATAAGTGACATGAAGGAGGATACAATATGATTTTAATATTTAATTGCAAGTTAAAAAATCTTCTTAAAGCACCACTCAAGTTGCACCACCAAAGGCTTTTGAGAGAGATGGTCAGACAAATCATAGAGTAATAGAATCATAGAGAAGCACGGCTGGAAGCATCCTCCAGAGGTCTAGTCTGACTCCTGGCTGGAGGCAGGATTACCCCTATCCAAGCCATCCTATATGATCCATAATGTACACTCTATGTAAGACTGCCATCAACCATACAAACCTAACACCCTAATTTGCCACAGGTAAAGCTGGGAAACCATGGTAGCGAATGTCCTGCATCTATTAAATGTCAAAATATGCTCAAGAATTCCCAGATAGAAGGTCATATCCCTCACTAGAGGAAGGCAAAAACTCCTACCGCCCATCCCAATCTGACCGTGGGGTAAAATTATTTCCTGGCCCCAAATATGATGATCTATCTGACTCTGAATTCAGGGCAAGACCCTCTAGCCAGGGAACTGCCAGCTTTGCTCCCAGCTGTTACATAGACACACGCCAGTCAAAAACCCCAGCCTTAGTTGTTGCCAACACCCAATGCCCCTGAAGAAGGGCTTAAAAACACCCTCCTGCATGTAGTAGAAAGGGCAGAAGGGGCCAACCAGCAAAGCCCAGAATCATGGGGAAATACCCAGAGTAGAACATGGGCATAGCTACCCTAGATCATCCCCAACCGATGGAGTCTACAACTTCCCTAGGCAGTCTATTCTACTGCCTCACTGTTCTAACAGTGAAAAAGTTTTTCCAGATATCCTATCTAAATTTATTTTGCTGCAATGTCAAGCCATTGCTCTGTGTCCTCTCTGCAGCAAGAGAGAAAAGTCATTTTCCATTTCCTTTATGGCAGTCCTTCACATATTTGAAGACTTCTATCATATATCCTCTTACGTGCCTTTTCTACAAGCTGAACATGCTGAGCTCCTTTAGCCTCTCACGTGACTTGCATTCCAAGCCCTTATCCTTGTTGCCCAGCTATGGACCCTCTCTAATTTCTCCTTGTCTTTTTTTTTTAATGTGGAGCCCAGAACTAAACACAATATTCTAGATGAGGTCTAACAAATGCTGAGTAGAGAGGCACTGTCACCTCCTGTGTCTTGCACCATATACTACTATTGATGCATCTGGAAACTGCAGTCCCCTTTTGTGCAACTGCATCATACTGCAGACTCATCTTGTTTGACCCTATTTGTTTTTCCTAAATCCATGCTGGCTGCTTGTGAGCAGTTTACAAATGGCCTTTCTTAGGATATGCTCCAGTAACTTCCAAGGTACTGAGGTCAGACTAACTGGTCTGTAGTTCCCCAGTTCCTCCTCCTTGCCTTTTTTAAAGAGAGATATGATGTTGGCCTTTTTCCAGTCCTCTGGTGACCTGTCTCCCACAATTTTACAAAGACCATTGCCAAGGGCTGGGAGATCTCTGCCAGTTCGGTCAGCTTAGGATGAAGCTCATCCAGCCCTGCTGACTTGAATCCATTAGACTCAACAAAAGTTTTGTGACCATCTTCTTTGTTATCTCCTCCATCAGTTCCCCCCCCCTTTTCATCCAGATAATCCTTGTTTTTTGTGAAGACTGAAGCAAGTCATGGGAAACTTGGTAGCAAAAACGCCTCTGATTTTGATGGGTGTCATAGGAGGCCACTCTGGACAAAAGGGCCTGACCCTGTTAGGATGGGTTGCTCTTTGAAGGGGAAAGGGGATAAACTTTCAGTGGTCATCCACTTGTTGCTGGCCATGAGCAGTGGTCTGCCCATGACGCAGCTCTCAGAGAAATGCAGATAGGTGAGAAAAGTCTGAGGTCTTTAACAAACTCCCTCTGGGCTGCTTTTTAACATCCCTCTTGCTTTCTGAGCCATTGGGTCACCCAGAGCCAAAATTGAGGCTCTCAAGCAGTCACATGCCTCCAGGAGCTGGTGCTTTTCTCAGCCCATGGTTTTACATCCCAAAAGTGGGTGGCAAGGATATATGAAAGGGTCAAGAACAAACTTAAAAAATGGATTCTTCTTTAAAGGAGAAAAACATGGGTAACCATAGGTTTCCACTTGCAGGCTGCTTGGGACACACTGTGGGACTGAGCTTGGGGGCGGGAGGGTGATGGATTAGGAGCAAGGCGCACTGGGTTGAGACTGGCCATCAGTGTTTACAAATGGGCCCTGGTACAAAAAGGTTGAGAAGAACTGATCTAGGGAACAACCCCAAGTAACCCAAGACTGGCCACTACATTGCAAGAGCTGCCAGGGCTGCCATGGCAGCTCCCATGGTCCCTCCAGGCCTACTGCCTGCTATTTGCTGGCCCAAGCCATCCCTGGCCTGGGTCTAGGGTTGCCAACTCTGCTGGAATATCTTCTGGGAGGTTTCATTCCATGGCATAATGACATTCATGACTTTGCATCAGGAAGGTAAATGCACATGGCTATTACATTTTAAAACCTGCTGGACTACTGTAAACATGGGATTCAACATTTAATATTTATTTTAACGAATGCCCTGTCATTTATCTCCGGGGTGACTCTCTGCAGTCTCCTGGACATTTATCTCTAATTCCTGGAGACTCCAGGACAATGCTGGAGAGTTGGCACTTGACAGCCCTAGCCGGGTCCCTTTCCTGTTTAGAGGGGTAGAAGTTTAGCCAGGACAGCGCGCGGCGGGGCACCCTCACCTCAGCGCTGCTTATACCTCCTCCCTCCGCACCCTCAAGCACAGGCAGCTGGTGCCTAGGTTCGAGTGCTGCACCGCCCCCGCCCCCGCCCCGCGCGTGACGTAGACCCAGCCCCGCCTCCCCCGACTTCCGGCCCGCGGCGGCGCAATGCGGAAGGCCGCGCGGGCCGGGAGGAAGTGAGGTCACTGCCGCCGGTAACAGCAGCAGCAGCGGCTGAGGCGACGCTGGCGGCTGAGCCGGTGAGGAGGCAGGGGAGGGGGCAGTGGTAGTAGTGGCAGCAGGCAGGCAGGTCTGCGGGGCTGGAGGCAGGGCGCCGGACGGGACCCTCCCCACGGGTAGTCGGGGCCGCCCCCACACAAGATGGAGGCTCCGTGATTACTGGCGGCGCGGCGCGGAGGCTGCTAGGGTTGATCTGTCAGCGCGGCAGGGGCGGGTCCGACGCCCGGCCGGGGTTGGGGCGCCAACAGGCTGCGCTGCCTTGGGGCTGTCGGGGAGTAACGGCCGCTACGGGTTCGTGGGGGGTAGGGGGGAGACTGGGAGGAGGAGCATAGAATGGAGCGGGGTGGAGGCGGGGGCAGCCGATCGCTGGGTACTGCGGCCAGGCAACAACAGCAAGGAGAAATAAGCCCAGCATCAGCCCCTTCCAGAATGAAGCTGCTTAAGTAGGACCCTGCTGGGGCTTAAAGCGGCTGCCTTTGTCCTTCAGGGCATAGGCAACTCTCTTGGCTCTGGTCCCCCCCCATTCATTGCTGGCAGCACTGAGGAAGGGAAGGCAGATGTCCCTGCCAGCCCATGGGAGGGTGAGTGGGGTCTTGCCTCCTTCGTAGAGATGGTGATGTCTGGTCAATAAAATGACTTGTGGGCGCTTGGCAACAAACTAATTCCTTTGAAATCTGCTCAGTCTCTTATGTTTCAGCCCCGTTCTTCAGTTTGTTGGTCTTCACTGGTTGTGCAAACTATTCTGACCCCAATCTTTGGTCTGAATGTAATGAACCCATTTGAGGGGAGGGTTGGTTGTAGCTGTGTTGGTCTAAGGATGTGGGCAGACACTGTTCTTTGGGTAAATGTGAAATCTTTTATTAAACCAAGTCAATAGTTGGAAAAAATTGTTCTTTGCAAGCTTTTGGGCACAAACACCCTTCTTCAAGCATAGGAAAAGTCTGAAGAAGGTTGAGGAAGAACCTGAAGAAGGGTGTTTGTGCTCCAAAGCTCATAAAGAACAATTTTTCTAACTATTTAGTTGGTCTGACAAAAGATTTCACACCTACCCAAAGAAACTTGACTGTCTAGGAAGCCATTTGGTGGCGTGATCTCACCCAACAACTAATCTACAGTTTTCCCCCTCTGCTTGTCCAGGGTGATGATCTCTTAAAATAACTGAGTGAGGGGTAAGTGTTGGGCCTTCTTTGCTGTGAGTCACCTGGAGGTATGAAGCTGTTGCTAATTTGATATTGTGTTGCACAGGGCTGCCTCTGGCAGAGGCAAAATGGCTTTCAGTAAAGGATACCGTGTCTACCACAAACTGGACCCACCTCCGTTCAGTGTGATTGTAGAAACCAGAAACAAGGAAGAATGCCTCCTCTTCGAGTCGGGAGCTGTGGCTGTGCTCTGTAAGTCGGTCTGCTGTGTTAGCCATGATGTGAAAAAATTGACTGACTTAGTCTAATGAAAAACACATTCTTGTTTTAGCTTGTCTAATACAAAAAGGAAGATAACAGGTTAGGATAGTTAGTCTGTTCTTCTCTATCTTCATTAGACTATTTTTATGCTTTGAACTACTGATCTCTTCAGCCTCGTTTTAAAAGAGTAAAATGAGTTCTCTGTGTTCCTTTTAGAGAGAATTGCATTGCTGTTGATATTTCCTGACAACAGCTTTAAATGTTCCTCTATTAATAAATTCCCATTACACCCAATTATAATATCATATTCCTCTGAGTCAATAATGTGCAGTTATTTTTAGTTTTTCAACTTGCCTCCTGTATGTCATAATACAAATTCTATATTCCTTGCTTGTTCATCCTAATTGGTTTCTTCTCCATAATTTTTACAATAGTTTTGCTTCTTAATTATTAGCTTATTAGTAATGTTATTTCTGTAGTCTTTCAAGTAAGTACATTTGAGCATTATGTCTTCTATTAAAAGCAAAAAGAGTCTTTTTGGACAAAGTCTCTTGTAATTTTTTTCCAACTACATTTTAGAATAAACTATATAAAATATTTGGATTCTTTGAAGTAGTTTAATAAGGTAAAATCATTGGAGGAAGGGCAGTGTAATGAATAATGGAGGAGAATACTAGTGAACTTAAAATGCAATCATTTTCTGTTCATTTTAGTGAAACGCTGAACTTTGTTGCTGTGTATTCTGAAATTTGTATACAATTTTTAAGAGGAAACTGCATCTAGCCAATAACATCTCATAAATTTCATAGACATTAGGACTGGAAGGGACCTTGGAAGATCGAGTCCAGTCCCCTGCTCAAGGGACAAGAAGTCAGCAGGGGTCATAGGATCCCAGCAAGATAGAAATCCAAATGTCTCTTGAAGGCATTCAAAGTGGGTGCTTGAACTGCCTCTAGCGATAGTCTATTCCGAACCATGGGGGCTCGGACAGTAAAGAAGTTCTTCCTTGTGTCCATCCTGAAACAGTCATGGAGGAGTTTGTGACTGTCCAGCCTTGTCATCTCTTGGGGTGCTCTGGTGAACAGACATTCCCCTAGATCCTGGTGAGCACCCCTGGTAAACTTATAGGTGGCCACCAGATCACCCTTGAGCTTGTTCTTTTCCAGATTGAAAAGTCCCATAGCTCTCAGCCTCTCTTCATAAGGGGCTGGTTGGCCCCTTCTGCCCTTTCTGCTACATGCAGGAGGGTTTTTCCTGACCTCTGATCACGTGCATGGCTCTCCTCTGGACTCTTTCAAGCTTCTCCACATCCTTTTTGAATTGTGGAGCCCAAAACTGGACGCGCTACTCCAGCTGCAGCCTCACCAAGGCCAAATACAATGGGAGAATGACGTCCCGGGATTTGCTTGAAAAGCATGTATGGATGCAAGCCAGCATTTTGCTTGCTTTACTAGCCGCAGTATCACATTGAAGGCTCACGTTCATCTTGTGGACAATCATGACCCCCAAGTCTCTTTCATCCATAGTGTTAGCCAGTATAGCACTGCACCCTATAAGGATGCTGCAGGTCTTGCCTGCCAAGGTGGAGAACCTTGTATTTTTCGGTGTTAAACACCACCAGGTTCTTATCTGCCCATCTTCTGAGCCTGTCAAGGTCAGCCTGTAGTGCTCTCTTGTCCTCAGGTGTATGGATGCTTTACCCCAAAGTTTGGTGTTGTTGGTGAACTTGGCAAGTCTGCTTCTGACACCAGTGTCCACATCATTAATGAAGATGTTGAATAATACAGGCCCAAAGACAGAGCCTTGAGGGACCCCACTGGTCACAGGGCACCACGACTATTTACTTCCATCAACCACCACACTTCGGGTCCAACTATGGAGCCAATTTCCCAGCCAGCACATTATGGTGAAGCCGAGGCCACAGTTGGTCAATTTTGCTAAGAGGTGATTGTGGGATACCAGACTGAAGGTTTTTTGAAGTCAAGATGTGTGACATCAATCTCTTCCCCCTTGTCCAGGTGATAGGTCACCTGGTCGTAGAAGGAAATCAGACTGGTCAAGCAAGACCTACCCACGACCCATGCTAGCTATTCCTTAGGATTTTGCCATCGGCCAGTCTGTTGAGAATGGTCTCTTTGATAATCTTTTCCAAGACCTTCCCCGGGATAGAGTTCAGGCTGATGGGCCTGTAGTTTGCCGAATCCACTTTCCTCCCTTTCTTGAAGATAGGCACCACATTGACCTTTTTCCAATCTTTGGGCACTTCACCAGAGTGCCAGGAGTTCTCAAAGATCTGAGCCAGGGGCTGGGCTATGATGCTTGCTGGCTCCTTGAGTACCCTGGGGTGTAAGCTGTCAGGGCTGGCTGACTTGAGAGGCTGGATACCTTCAATGTGTTCCTTCGCAAGGTCAGCACTGATGGAGGGTAAGGAATCTCCCTCACCCAGGTCTTGCCGTCCCGTAATGGGCAGGGACTGGTGAAAAACCGACACAAAGTACCCATTTAGTAAGTTGGCTTTTTCCTCGGCTTTGGTTGTCAGTTGTCCCATCTGGTTTAGCAGGGATCCAATGTTGCCCTTGCTTTTCCTCAGGCTCCCCGCATATCTAAAAAAAGGGACTTTTTATTGTCCTTGATACTTGTAGCCAGTTGGAGTTCTGTCGCAGCCTTGGCTTTCCTGGTTTGCTTTCTGCAGGTTCGGACCAGTGCAGAATATTCCTCCTTGGTGGTGGATCTGTCAGGTTAATTCTGGTGAAACAAGATTATTTAGGAGTAAAAACAAAATTAAATGGAAAGTACATTCTTTTAGTATTGTCCCCCTTTCTGGCTAACCTTTCTATGCCCAAATAATATATCCTAAATTTACTGTGGATGTAATATAATTTAATACTTAATGTAAAAATTAGGCATTTGAGAATATGGATATCAGTTCATGTGGGGCAGGATTACTTGGTGCAAGCAGTAACACTTAGATCTATCTATTCTGACTATGCACTACTTTTTTACCAGGTTATTATGCAAGCAGTTAGATCAGCCCAAGAAACACAGGATTTGAATGCGAATTAGGCTGGGGGTTTAAGAACTTTTGCTTAACACCTTAGGCAGTGGCATGTGAAAGTCTGAAAACACCTAATGTTTTCCTAGTTAAGATTTCCAGGTCCTCAACTGAAAACATCCTGCAGCCTGATCATTAGGACATTCCTCTGAGAGTTGGGAGGTGTTTGTTTGAACACTTCTTTCGAGCTGGATGCTATTGTATAAAATGTGGGTGGCACCACCGTCTCTTCTGGCTATGTTTTAAGAGTGAGCCAGTTTTCCAGAAGGAATGATAATGCATCCAGTTCCAGAAGACAGTTCTGGGCTTTGGTTCTTGATCATAAGTGACTCCGCGTAGCCCAGGTTAGGTCTCTAAGCCCTGGATAGGGTTCAGATTGCAGAGATACAACCTCCTTTCAGCCCTTTTGTTAGCTTACTTTAGGACAGTTTCCTGTTTCATGTGCTGGCTATTGTAACTCCAGTTCTGAGGTGCCTGCCTCCCACGTGTTGGATAGAGAGCTTGGATGACCAGCATGACTGTGGATAACACTCTGGTGGAATTGCATGTACCTGAAAGAAATGGGGGACTCGGTGAGCATATCTGGCTGCTTGAAGACTATTAAAAAGAAAAAAACCCAAAAAACGTACTTTACCAGATGAAGCAGCACATTACTTTAATCTGGTTCTGCAGCATCTGTAAAGATTGACTGCTTCAGCAGGGCTTTTTGGCATTTGTAGCTAGAGCTGATTCAATTGGCTATTAGATAAAAGCACCAAAAAAGCCCCACTAAAATGCCTGATCTTTACAGATGATGGGCGAGCTGGGTTGAAGTAATGTGCTGTCTCTTCTGAGCTAGGGTGGGGCTTGGCACAAGAATGAACCAAGTTTAAAATAAAGCATCTGTTTTTGGGTTGTTTTTTTTGTAGCCTCAATGTATGTATATAGGTTCCCAAAGTTGGTAAATGAGGGAGAGTGAAAGCCATACGCTGCAGAAGAACTGGTGAGAAGACCCAAGAGGAACTCTCACCCCATTCTCATTAAAAAGTTAGGCAACTGTGGTGTTGATGCTTACACAGTCAGATGGATTGCAAATTGGCTGCAGGGCTGCACCCAGAGAGTGGTGGTGGATGGGTCATTTTTGCCCTGGAGGGATGTGGGCTGTGGGGTCTCCCAGGGCTCGCTCCTGGGGCCCGCGCTGTTTAACATCATCAGCGACTTGGATGAGGGGATGAAAAGCACCTTGTTCAAGTTCACAGATGACACTAAAATGTGGGGAGAAGTGGGCACACTAGAGAAGAGGGACAGGCTGCAACTAGATCTGGACAGGTTACAAGGGTGGGCAGATGAGAACAGGATGGGTTTCACTACTGACAAGTGCAGGGTACAGCACCTGGGGGGGGAGAGCTGGCAGCATACCTACAGGCTGGGGAACTCCCTTCTCATCAGCACAGAGGCAGAAAAGGATCTTGGTTGATTCCAAGATGAACATGGGCTTCCAATGTGAGGTCAGAAAGGCTAACCGCACCTTGTCATGCATCCACAGATGCATCACAAGCAAGTCCAAGGAGGTGATCCTCCCCGTTTATGTGACACTGGTCAGGCCGCAGTTGGAGTAATGCATCCAGTTCTGGGCGCCGCACTTCAGGAGGGATGTGGCCAGCATTGACAGGGTCCACATGAGGGCCATTCAGGGGGCAGCAAGGCAGGCCGAACGAGGAGAGGCTACAGGACCTGAACCTGTTCAGCCTCCACAAGAGAAGGCCGAGAGGGGACCTGGTGGCCATCTATAAACTTCCCAGGGGGTACCTGCGGGGAATGGGAGAGTCCTTGTTTCCCCGAGCACTACCGAGAGTAACAAGGAATAATGGCCATAAGTTGACTGAGAGTAGATTCAGGCTGGATATCAGGAGGCACTACTTTACAGTCAGGGTGGCTAGGATCTGGATCCAACTTCCCAGGGAAGTGGTGCTCGCTCCTACCCTGGGGGTCTTCAAAAGAAGGCTAGATGAACACCTTGCTGGGGTTGTTTGACCCCAGCATTCTTTCCTGCCCATGGCAGGGGGTTGAACTTGATGATCTGCTCGGGTCCCTTCCAACCCTGCCAACTATGAAACTGTTTGATATTTAAAGAGAAATGTATACTTTTTTTTCTCCAAACAAATCTTCAGAGACTGTCCAGCAAAATTCACTTTTTTATTTAAAGTATAATTTAAACAGTTTACTGATTTCAGTGGGGAAATCAGCCTGAGATATGTAATTCAACTGGAATGTCTGAACCTTTTTTCTGTCAGTACTATATATAATAATTAACCCTCTGGGTTGTCCTCATCTTTTTTTTAATTTAATATAATGGGTGGCTGTCTTACAAATGCTAGAAAAACTGAGTTATTTAAAGTAGGTTAAGCATATATACATGAATAGGTTTTTCTATAATTAATTAATTAAACAAGCTCAATTTATTTTAAAATTATTTAATCACTTTCAACAAAGTTTTATTTTTCTAATGCACACAAAATTGGTGTGATCTTGTTCACTGACTCTGAGGTACAAATAAAGA
Organism: Gavialis gangeticus; assembly: GCF_001723915.1. Classification (NCBI taxonomy): domain Eukaryota; kingdom Metazoa; phylum Chordata; order Crocodylia; family Gavialidae; genus Gavialis; species Gavialis gangeticus. The sequence goes on from NW_017729032.1 coordinate 217,907,708, forward strand.
ATTTAATTATTTAATTAATTAACAGCAGCTCAGTGTTCTTTTTTAAATGCTATATTTCCACAAAGCTTAGTGACTGTTTCTAAAACTGAGTTTTAGTTCTCATCCTCCTTATTTTATGCTCCTTTTTTTTTTTTTTTACAATTTTAGTGGCAAAAAAATTAAATTGAGGGTGGTTTGGTATTTTAGGTCTCATCTATACCTTACACTTAAGGCATGGTTAACCAGTTAGTCATGTCTTAAGTGGTCATCCAGCCACATGATGGAGCATTAATTCAATCAATTAATGGTACGATTATAAAGGAAGCAGTTACAATGTTATTACCCATATTTTGTAGAAGAACTTTGTAGCTGATTCCTATCACGCCACTATCTAAATGAGTGGCCTAGGAGACCTATCAGTTGATCAGAGCTGCCAGTTGGGGAGACCTTTGTACCCCTAAGTGTGGGAGCTCCCAGCCTCAGGAACATAGTCCAGTACTTAACCACCCTACTAGCTGGAAATTTCCTTCTAATCCCCAACCTAAACTTCCTCTTCTGCAGCTTAGTTCTAGTTCTAGTTGCTTCTAGTTCTGTCCCAACAGCCACAGAGAAAAAGCCCATCTCCATTCTCTCTATAATTGCCCTTCAAGTATTTGAAGACTGTTATCAAATCCTCTGTGTCTTCTCTTCTCCAGACGAAACCCTAGTTCTTTCAGCCTTTCCTCCTAAGTCTTGCCTCCCAGGTCCCTAATCATTTTGGTTGCTCTGATCTGGATTCTTTCCAAACTATCCACATCCTTCTTGAAGTGTGGGGCCCAAAACTGGACACAGGACTCCAGGTGAGTCCCTCACCAATGCTGAAGATCAAGATAAAAGCTGGGAACTGACAGCAGAAGAGGACTGGAGTCCAATTTCAGATCTTAAATCAAAGGTTTAAATTTTAGTTTGAAGCCTTTCTCTTATTCACAGTCAGCAGTTCATATACCAGCATCTAAAATATATTTATAGGAATAAATAGCAACAGGTGTGTCCCCTTTTTCTTTTGGGAAAATGTGTAATACACTGCTACTGCAGTTCCCACATCACAAGGCAGGAAACAAACATAACAATATCTTAATCCAGAAGGTTCTGGGTTTTAATATATACATAATCAAAACAGAAGACAACTCCAAATGGGCGACAGTAGAAAAGCTGCCTGAGTACTTTGAAAATATAGCCAAATCACAAACACATTCAGATTAAAATCCAGTACAGCATCAGTTCACACTGCAGAAAGCACCTGCTTTGTGGTTGCTATAACATTTTGTTGTGTGTGTTGAAAATTTGACGGTGGAGAGTGAGTTATACAGTGTTTTTCCTCATGATCCCAAATTATGCTATATTATTGAAAATGTAGCTGCAAGGTTATGGCTGGGATTTATACTGCACAGAAGTATGAAATTGAACCTTATGTTCTCTGTAGCAGCCATATCCTTGGCACCACAAATGCCCAGTAGTTATGCAGCCATTCAAATCAAATGTACAGGTACACTAAAATAAATTTGTATGCTACAGTGTGGCAAGCCTCGCAGTGCATATCAACTAACAATACACAGACTTAGAAATCCAGGTTTGTACTTCAATCAGTAGTCAGGCCTGCCAGCCTCCTTTTAAATACCACCACAAGGAAAATCCAGCCACCTCATTTGAAGAAGGTATGTGCTCCTTCCAGCAGCATATTGAATGTGTTCCAATAGCTCAGTAGCTTTACATTTTAGATGGGTCTAACTATATAAAATCTCAACTCTTAATTGTGTAATGTGCAGCAGTAGTTTGAACTGTACTAAGCATGTGATTTTTCTAAGTAAACAGTGGAGGGGAAAATGGAGAAGGGAAAGTGGGAATGGTCCAGAGCAGTTCTTGCACAATTGTTCAGTTTCAAAAAGGAAACGAGTCAAGTATACATACTCTTGTACTAAGCAATAAAAAAAAAAAAAAAAAAAGTTATGGCTGCTAGCTTAAAGGAAATTTTTCTCAGTTGTTTTTTAGGGATGTATTTGGTAGCCACGTTGGTCTGAGACAAAAAGAAATGCAAAATAAACTTCATTTTTGCATGGAGGTGCAAAACTGAGCTTCCTCCATGCAAAATTAAAGTTTATTTTCTATCTATGGGGACTTTTTACCATCTTTAATTTTCCCTGAGCCTGAGGAAAGGTGCATGTGCCTGAAAGCTTGCGGAAAGATAGAAAAAAATATTTCTTAATTGGTCTAATAAAAGGTATCATCTCTAAACCAAGAGTTCTATAGTTTTCCATTTCTGTTGGTTTTTGTGCATTAAACATTTGGGTTTATTTGTTTAATTTTCTAGCCTCATACCTTAACATTGCACTCTCCTGCTCTACTCCGTAGGGATCTCATAAGCCTGTTTTTCCCAAGGCCTTGTAAGAGCAATTAATAGTAAACATCAGTATCTCTACTTACTGTAAGCTTAAGCTATAGTATCCATCAATTAAGTAACCATTTCATATTTTAACAAAGAAGTTTATACTTTATTTTAAATTTTTAATGAACATTCTTAATTAATGTCCTACACAAAGCCAACAGTTGGCTGGGCAGGAGTGTCTTTTGTCTATGTAACCTCTATAGCAGTGATTCTCAACCAGGGATCTGGTGGCACCCTGGGTGCCTCCAGATTCTTTGAAGGGTGTTATGAGGTATGAGGAGATAAGCAGGTAAGTACAGGCTCAGACTTGTCCCTCCCTGGCTAGCCCTCCACCCTCACTGCCCAGCCCCTCTGCAAGAAGCTGAGCAATGTAATATGTAAATTATTTTATGAATGAGGGTGCCACAATTCACAGAAGGTTTATGAAGGAATTTCTTGAGTCAGGGAAGGGTATCTCAAATCCAGAAAGGTTGAGAACCTCTGCTCTCCAGTGAACTAGGGATATTGTACCTGGGTATTGGCCAGACTTGAGAACCAGAAGCTCACATGCAACTCTCTGGACTAGAAACTTTCTGTGTTGTTGAAGAACAAGGAGGGACAGGTACCATCCCTGTTCAATCTCTCTGTGGGCCTACAGAAAATGGCAATTGGAAACAGCCAGGCTGTAGCCTGTGTGCAGAAGTTCCAGGCAAATTTACCCACTCTTCCTATGAGATGAATTCATACCTTTTCCAATAGGTAGAAAGAAACTTTTGGAAAACAAGAGGATCTAAATGTGATGTATATGACAACTTGTGACACTTTATCAGGTTTCAAGTTGATAATATGACTCTAAGAAGTTTGTAGTCTACTTAAGGACTTGTCAGTTTTATGGCCTGGATCTGGCCCATAGAACCATCAGATCTGGCCTGCAGGCATAAGTCTTTGGCAGCATTCAGCGTAGGGATGCAAAAGGTTAAACATTTAAATGAGAAGTATATTTATGCCTGTAATACAATATCAGTTAACGTTCAGCATGGGGCACAGTCTGGCAGGGGAAGGGAATTGGCAACCTGTGCGGCTCTGGGCAGGTGTCTGCGGTCTCACCTCCGCAGTGGGGCAAGGCAGGCAATGGCCTGGGGCTCCACGCCCCCTGGCCGGGACTAAGGAAATGTTATTGGTTAACCATTTAACTGATATAATTAGAGTAGATTAGACAGGTAATTTTAAAAATGATATCAACATCCCTAATTCAGCAGTGGGGCCTTTGTCTGTGGCTGCTTGCTTTGTGCTGCTGTGGACACAACTGATGGCAGTCAAGTCCTAGTTTATGACCTGTCTGCTGCCCAAAAAAGTTGCCTACCCCAGATCTACTTGAATGCATCTTCTTCCATACAAAAGATGAGCACTTGCAAATGGATTGTGAAAACTCATTTTCTTGCTACCAGCAGAAAAGTTCATCATATAAAGATATTCTTCATACTGGAGTTAGTTTGCTACATCAATAATGAAAAAATAATTTCTTGCTCTTGAAATTGTTAAAAGCAGGGGAGTTGTTGTTATAAACAGGGTTTGTTATGTGGTTGTCTTGTATTTGATAACTGCCTACTTTTGCACTTAAAATTAGTAAAAAGACAGCATCCTGTACATTTGTAACTTGGTCATTTTAGTTGTCTGTCTGTTACTTGGAACCTGTCACTGTGAATTCCATATAAGAACTCTGCAGACCAAGTTTCAACTACTGAATTACAAAATTGTGCTCTCAGATTGTGTGAGGTGGTGGAGAGGAGGAGGGAAGTGACTGCACAAGTCTCTTGAGCCACCGTTTTTCATGGCTGGTTCTACAAAACAAAACAAAAAAAGAGGTTTTCTAGTAATAAATACCTTCTTATACTGGTGTATTTTCACGTGTTTAAATTCCACAATAGCAACTTTTTTAATACTTGGAAAGGAAGAGGATGAAAATTAAGAGTTAAAACTCCTCAAATTTAATAGAACCATTTAAGGATATTGGATTAATATTAGAGATCAATACAAGCTATGAGACAAATGTACGTGAGTATTCTGGTGAAGTGTCACTGGTCAGAAACCAAACCATATACAAGCCTTTCAGAGACTGTAGTATTAGACAATTTGTTAATTTACCCTCCATAACCAATATGACTGATAGCCCCTTTTCTGATCCAACTAGTTGTACAGTATGGTTGGAAAAGTGACAATTGCTGCTTGAAGTAGTACCTACTAAAAGCAACAGCCATTTATCAACAGCTGAAAAGTGTTTACCCTGGAAACACTTTACCTTCCAAGCATTCGGATAATTCTTCTGTAACACCAGTAGTGTGAAGAACAGCATAGTACTAGGGCACTGTCATGTTAATAGCAGTTGACTGTGCTGTTGAACTCCTGATGAAGTCAACACATTTCTGTTGCTCACAGACGTAATGTTCCAGAACAGGGAGAAGATGGCTTGCATTAAGTCAGAAAGGAAGCACTCAGACTTGTATATGTACTGGCTAACTGACTGGATGCATTATTTGCTGTTGTGGTAAGGACTGTATCAGCATATCATACCCAGTATCAATTCACCTCTTGCACAAGGTAGCTTAAGGGTAAAAAATGAGGCTAGAACGGAACATTTTTTTGACTTCATAGATGACATTTACTGTGTTAAATTAAAATTGTTTTTGGTAAAGATCTTGTTCCTACCCTGCTAAAAATCAAAAATATTAATGATATTCCCATTTTGCTGCCATTTGAACTGCTCGGTCCTTTCGGTTATGCCTAATAATGCCCATATAATTCCAAAAGAGATGATTTTTAAACTGCCTTCCCCTTCTCAGTTTGGAGACTGGTCGCTTTTCTGCTCCCTGTCACTTTTTAAAACTTGAAATTCTGAAAGCATGCCCAGCATTATAAATTAATCTGTGTAGCATATACTAGTCTAGAAGAGCCATAGTTGCTTTAGGAATATTTATTGTTAAAAATTTGGTTGTTATATGTAGGAAAAAATGTTGATCGGTGTTAGTGTTAGCTTGAGTTTGGAGCAGTCACGTGTTCAGACGAGCAAAGGCTTTGAAGACTGAAAGGCAAGAATCCCTTTCCTCCCATCCCCTCCCCACCTCCAGGGCTTCCCTTGTTCCTCAGCATTCCCCCCTGCTCCCTCCATCTCTGGTGCTCTCCCCTGCCCTGCCCTTTCTCACAGCTCACCCATGCCCCCCATGTCTCCTGGCTTACTTAGGATCATAGAATCATAGAAAATGAGGGTTGGAAGAGACCTCAGAAGGTCATCTAGTCCAGCCCCCTGCTCAAAGAA
>NW_017729032.1:217918400-217921572 GCF_001723915.1 Gavialis gangeticus
AGTAATAGTGCCATAGATTCTTTTCTTAGAGCTGAGAGCATGCAGTCTGGCAACCAGATGAAAACATCGGAATTGGTAGAAAGACTCTTCTTGATGGCTGTTATGTTTTAATATAAAAATGAAGTTATTCTGTATCATTTGTATGATTGTGGCTTTGGTTCTGCTAAAGCAGCACTGATTGAAATAATTTAAGTCTGCCATGGTAATGACAGTACATTTTGTAGTGAAGTGGAATTATTTAAGGAGCCATGCTTTCATGCACGCTTCTGTCATGGATCTTTTTCAGAAATGGTGTTTTCACTGGTAAGCAGTATTGAAATGTTGCTAGGATCTGGTGATACTATCTTTTTATTACTACAGTGAGATCTTTGCTATCAATGACTCTATCCCGTTTTTTGAAATGTCTAAAAGTTGTGCCATCTTTAAAATATCTCAACCGTGAATATCATCATAATATACTGAACTATGAAAGTAGAACTAAAAATAATAGTAATGAAAGACAGAGTTAAATACAAGCTGCCCTCCAATTTGTCTTGCAGCTTAATTCACTTCCTTAAGCAAAGCATCAAAGGTAATGCGAAGACTTTCCTTTGTAGAACTGATCTGCTGAATGTGGTATTGTCAGTTTGAGCAGCATTTGTTCCTAAGCCCTCACTTTCTGGAGTTATATCATGAGAACTTTGCTTTAAACTACAAGCAAGTTTCTAGCTCTTGGCATTTCAGAGAAGCTTGAAAGCATGAACCCTAAAGGTTCAAAAACCTGAAGACATGAAAACCCACAGTTTATTTCTTTTTAAATTTTTATGATTTCTTGTGGCATGACATCTGCCTTTTTTCTTTTCTTTTTGAAATACTTCATGGTGACAACACAGTGAAAGGTTTCCAGTTAAACAGGAACAGTATCTGGTTCCAGGAGATCTAGATGGAAAGTTAATGGTTTCTAAATGCACACTTAATGCCTCCAAAGACTCAAGAACTTGCTGTGGTTCCATAGCTGACCCAGCCTGCCCTGGAACCATGTGGGAGAATGGAGCAGGCCTCTGGAAGCTTCCCTTACACTTACCCATCCATTGTAATTTTAAGTTTTAATTTGAATGGCATAAGTGAAAATTTCTCAATTCTTAAGCATAGTGTGTCTCTTTTCTTGGTAAATTACATCACTTAACATCTTTTTTGAGATTAGTTAGCCCTGGTCGTTTTATCTGTCTGTTACCATGTATATTAAACACAGAAATCTCCTCTGGGGCGTTGAAAAAAATCAGTTGGCTAGGTCATATAATTGTGCCTGTGGCAAATTTGTTCATGTTTGAGGACCCTATTGTGTGGAAAGGTAAGTAAAAATGAGTTTCACAGTTGATCCTGAAAGTAGTGAAGTTGAGGTTCGTTCTGTCTAGGTCCAGTTGAGCAAGGCTCGCTCCACTCACTCATTTTGGTACAGTATTTTTTGCTTAGTTGACAGAGTTTGTATTCTGGGGGTATGAAGCTGTAAGAGGCTATGGTCATAGAACAGCGGGGATATTTCGGCTTGTAGACCACTTAACGAGTTTTGAGCTGTCCAGGGCTGTACCCAATCTTTTAGAAGATACCATTTTAACAAATTAAAGTTAAAAAAACAACAACCCATAAACTAAAATCAGACATCTACTATAGCATATTTTAATTTTATTTAAAAAATAGTTTTTGTCCTGACTTATGTTTTTTTGAGTAGCGTATATAGATGCAATTGCATAATAGCTCAAAATTAAAGTTTAACTCTTGGGGGAGGGGGAGTGGAGGGGTGTGCATGTGGAAAAGTGTGTGTGTGTGTGGGGTGGTCACGTGAGGGTGGGGCTGCGTGTATGTTAGTGTTGCATAAATTGCTGATTTTATCCCCTGGAGGCTAGTCCAATTCACCTGTAGAAGAGAGTCACACTTTCAGGCTGGGTCCAACTCTATTTTATTGCTTGCAGGCAGGCCGACAGAGGAGCTTGTTGCTCAGATCAGTGCTGACCCTAAACAAAGAGCACACGTGGCTTTTATTGAGCTAGCATTTTTTTCAGTTGACGTGTTACATTTTGATTGGTCATTTCAAAACAAAAACTGGGTAACCTATAAGACATGGGTAGGGGGCTATCCTGTACCATGTGGGTAGAAAATTACAGAATGCAGGGGTGGATACTAAAACAAGGAACAAAGAAACATAGAGAAAAGTATCTATTTTCGCTACATTAGGTCCTGGGAGCTGGCAGGGTGCATGCACCAGAGCTCTCTGGGGTGTTGCATGCAGGTGTACTCCATTCCCTTCCATTATTCTTCCTGCCCCCTGCCTGGGTGCTGCTTGGCTCTCTTCTTCCAGTGGCTCCTCCTCCTCCTCCCTTTCCCCTCTTGGCCCTGCTGCACCACTCCAGGCAGGGGGGAAGCTGCAGCTGGGCAGCTCCTCTCTCAGCACAAAGAGCTCCAGTTCCAGCTCCTGGCCACCTGCCACCCAGTCCACCCACCCAGCACAATCTGCAACCGCCTGCAGGCTGCCAAGTGGTTGGAAGGTGGCTGGGAGCTAGAGCTGGAGTCCCATGTGCTGAGGCAGGAACTGCCTAGCTGCAACTTCCTATTTGGCCTGGAGCAGCACAGCGCAGTAGGGGCCAGGAGGAGGAGCTGCCGGGGGGGCGGTGTTGTGTGTATGGGGGGAACTGATCAGTAAGCAGCACCCAGGTGGCTGAAGTGGCACCAGGAGCAGCCCCACTGGGAAGCTGTGCATGATGGCTGGGGTGGGGGTTGTTGGGGGTGCAGGTGGGAGGGTGGCATGGGCTGCCCTGGGTGGGAGTGGGTAGGGCTTGTCCCATGGGCTGTAATTTGCCCACCCATGTCTTAGAGGAAGATTGACCTTACCTACTTGAGATCATATCTCATGGATATCTTTTGACAATGAAAACTTTTTAGATTTAACTTTCCATGCATTTGGAAAGGCAGTAAAGAGACCAGAATCATGAGACAATGCCAAAATTTATTGTGAACACTAAGTGGTGAACTGCTGCCTTCTATATCAACTGCATTTTTGTTCAAGGTATGTAACTTGAAAGTAATAAATATATGGTTTGTTGTAGCCATATTGTTGGGTAGGATAAGATACAGTTATCTGACTTCCTTGGTTATTTAGTACTGAGGAATCTAAAAGGATCCCAAGGCTGGAAGCCAG
>NW_017729032.1:217921670-217923152 GCF_001723915.1 Gavialis gangeticus
GGTGGGGGTTGTTGGGGGTGCAGGTGGGAGGGTGGCATGGGCTGCCCTGGGTGGGAGTGGGTAGGGCTTGTCCCATGGGCTGTAATTTGCCCACCCATGTCTTAGAGGAAGATTGACCTTACCTACTTGAGATCATATCTCATGGATATCTTTTGACAATGAAAACTTTTTAGATTTAACTTTCCATGCATTTGGAAAGGCAGTAAAGAGACCAGAATCATGAGACAATGCCAAAATTTATTGTGAACACTAAGTGGTGAACTGCTGCCTTCTATATCAACTGCATTTTTGTTCAAGGTATGTAACTTGAAAGTAATAAATATATGGTTTGTTGTAGCCATATTGTTGGGTAGGATAAGATACAGTTATCTGACTTCCTTGGTTATTTAGTACTGAGGAATCTAAAAGGATCCCAAGGCTGGAAGCCAGTTTAACATTGTGTGAGAGAGAGTGCACATATTGGTACGGAGTGTTTTGAGAGAAGGTAAGGTCTTGAAAGTCTTTCAGCCAGCTTTAACTCTGTCTTGATTCAGTTTTAGCCACGTGCTAACTTCAAGTATGCTTGAAGAAAGCTGGAAGTTGGTGTTGCAAACATTTGTCATAAGATATTAAACTAGATGTTGTCTGGATAACATGTATTCCCAACTGAAGGCTTTGAAAGTGAAGGAACAGTTGCATATGCTCAGGAATGGTGGAATCTTAGCCATTTCAGAGCACTTATTTTCCCTTCTGTGGTATTTACAGGTGGGATTGGAGTTACTTAGGGCTCATTGTTACCAGAAAACTTCAGATTCAGCAGTGTGAACAGGACAACAAATGCTGACTGTGTACTATGCCCTGGTCTGAAGCCTGAGTGTAATGCATCTAGCATTTTACAGGTGGTGCTTGGTTACTTTGTTTAGAAAAGGGAAGTTAGACAAGGGTGGCTTTATCTCTAGTATTAAGTGACAGTTTGGTTAGATTTCACTCATCAGAAATGGTGCTGACGACCTTACTAATAGTAGTCTCAGGTTTTTTATCATCCAGAAAGGGCAATTTAATGTCACAGGGATAGCATAAATGTCAGTGCTTCTAGGATTATCGCTTGTGGAAATGGGGCAAAATCTGGGAAGTAAAGCAGTGTACTTTGGAGTTCTGCCCATGGCTTGTCCTGGGAGGCCTAGGTTGATATTTCAAAATGTAGATTTTTTTTGATTTTGGTTAGGGCCTACTTTTGTAGTGGGAATTGCTCTGTGGTGTGGTTGACTGAGGATGCGAAGAGCAAATATGAAAGTGCTGAGTTTGAAATAACCATTTAGGGAAATTTACTATGGTACCCATAGACTTAATTCATCCAGAATTGATTCATTTTGCCTTTTCTGAAACTGCTGCAACTTTTAGCATAGGTACTCCATAAAAACACTTTTAAGCAGCACTTTGGCACCTACTTTATACAGTACAAACTATGCATGATATTAGTCTAAAGCCAAAAAGCTCATGATT
>NW_017729032.1:217923163-217924988 GCF_001723915.1 Gavialis gangeticus
CCCCCCCCCCCCCCCAAAAAAAAAAGAAAAAAAAGAAGGATCCATGTTTATTAGCTCCCAACTCATGACTGGAAACTTTGGTATTCTTGTCATGAGTCCTAGGATCCTCCAAAAATTTATATGCAGATGTGGTGCTGGACAACCTGGTCTGGCTCTGCCTCATGGAGGCTGAGGCCACACTAATCATATGTGACAGGCTGAGAGAGGAGGGTGGCAGAGGAATTCTGGGTGAACTGTTTGGGGCTCTGTTTGATTTAAGGCTGGTAATGAAACAGGAAAGAAAGGCACAGCCCAACTGTAGGAGTGAAGAGGAAGTTGAAATGTATTTAGTGTAATGGTTCACCATGACTTGGAAAAAGTCAGGGCAGGGGCTGAGCTCAGTGGGCATTATCGTATGTTTTATTCAAATAGGCTGCATTTTCTATCCTTGTGGTAGGTTACAATCAGCTTCTTCACCTTTTCTGGCTAAGATAAAATGTAATGCTTTTGGCACTAAAGGGAGGGTGTCAGGGCTGGCTCTAGCCTTCCCAGTGCTGGCCTGGTATTGTAGTACCTGTGCAAGTTCCCTATAGAGGGAACACCAGTCTGGGTTCTTTTGGGTTTTTTGGTTTGTTTGTGTGTCTTGTTTTTTTAAGGGTCACACACACACAAAAAAAAAAAGGTTACTATCAGTATGGTTGACTACTATGGGATATTTGTTTTATAGTCATGCTTTGTGTTGGCTGCATTGAATCAGCTTCATAGCTGGTTTTCACTATTGAGCACACGCTGCTTTTGGCAGCAGTTTAATGATAGTGTATTTAATGTGGTTTCCTTGTATCCAGATGTAAGACTAGCTTTTTTGCCTCCATGCTGATTGGGGAGTGGGGGGACTTCATCTTATATTTGAGTAAATACAGCATTATGGAAGAGAAGAGATAACAGTGCAGTTCTAGAGAAATTTTCTCTTGCGCATCTGTTGGCATGTCTTCTGCTAGTGCTGCAATCTTTGTCCCTTCTTTCTTTTTTGCTGTAGGTCATATGAAAACAGCTACAATCTAATTTGATGGTTGAATGGCAGTTGATGCTTGAGTACCTAGAGCAGTAATTGTCTATAGCACTTCACTGAGTCTGCTATTCTTACCCCTTTTGTCTCCTGGTTTAAAGTAGATACTTTTATTAAATAAATAAATCTAACAATTTAGCAGGTTCCAAGAGTCAATATATTTCAGGCACTTATTAAAGCTTAGCAGAGATAACAGGCATGCTGAGCACCTTTGGATAGCGGCAAGTAAAATAAATGTAAACCTCCAAAGTGGAATAGCTGCTGTTCTAAAATGTTATTAAAATGCTACTAAGAGTTTGTTAGACTTCACTTTATGCTAAGATCTTCGTGTAAGATTTTTATCTTCTAATAGTCATTTGAAATGTTCTGGAAATACCTTGCAGCATTTTTACAGTTACAAAAAGAAAAGTTTTTCAAAATGCAGTGAGCTCAGTAATTCAGAAAATAGTTTGGCAAGAACAGGGTTTTGATGTTTAGAGGTTGATTTGTCTAATTTACTAGAGATACGTCATGAAAGTCAGACAAACTTTTTAGTGTTAAAACCAGTTGTTAAGGCTGTTCTGATGTTTCTGTGAAGGTCACATCCACCTAATCTAAAACATATGTACAAAAAACTAGAACTCTTGGTTCCAAAATGATACCTTTTATTAGACCAACTGGAAAATGACAAGAAAATTGTCCTTTTCTGCAAGCATTCGGGATCAAAGTCCTTTCATCAGGCTCTTTTCCCAGTGCTAGTTTTCCCAGTTTCTCAGTTTAATGCTAATTGCAGTTTTTGCA
>NW_017729032.1:217929988-217932185 GCF_001723915.1 Gavialis gangeticus
TTTCATCAGGCTCTTTTCCCAGTGCTAGTTTTCCCAGTTTCTCAGTTTAATGCTAATTGCAGTTTTTGCAAGTGATACCTTTTTGTTTGTTAAACCATGTTCATTAGAGAACCTATATATTTTCATTTAATTTTATAAGTTATGTAACTTACAAGAATTTTTATGTAAGTTGAGTATTGTGACTATATTTTCTTTGGCTTTCCAGTGTAAAGTAGACCTTTTGCATCAATCAGGCTGTAAGCTGTTTACATTTTGAACTCTCTTTTTCTGTAGCATCTGCGGAGAAAGAGGCAATCAAGAGCACATACTCCAAAGTAATGGATGCATATGGACTCTTAGGTGTACTAAGATTAAATCTTGGTGAGTAAACAATAAAAAATGAAATAAGTTTGTGTGTTGTGGGATGTCTTTTATTTAATAATTTTTAGGGTGAATGTCCCTCTGCCCGGGAAGAATCCACAGTGTTTTGGTCTAATGAAGACAAACACTTTGGCTTCTTTCTAATGAGTCGCCATTTCTCCTATTTTATCAGGGTATCGGTGTTGTTTGCCCAAAGAATAAGAGCCGAAATCAGGAGAATGCAAAATATATACTCTTCTTGTATGCTTTTAGTAAATACTATAAATTATCCAAGAAAACAAACAGTATTTTTTTTGGTGAAAGCTGTAAACAAATTGCACTATGCTGCACTGTTTGTATACTATATTATATAAATCCTAAATACAAGATCCTCTGTGCCACTTCTTTGTATGGTGATTAGCATGGTAAAATCAGAAATGAATAGTAAGCAAAAATAATTTTTATTTTCTCAATCCTTTGCTTTCAATGAAGCTTCTTCCTTGTCTGTCACCTTATTTGCCATCACTTTTATTCAGTAAAATTTGAGGAGCCCTATGGAGACTATCATGTTTGTACTTCTTTTAGGCAAATTACAGGGATGGCCTGCATGTGTTTATACATGTACAATAGGAGCATCATGCTCCTACCCAGGGTAGTTTTGCTGCCTCTTTATTATATCTTCTCTGCTTAAAGGAAAAGGGGAAAAACTGAGGCTTAACACAAGACTAAACTTAAAATTACTAATAATTTTACAATTAATAAAATATATTGCTGTGACACATGCTTGTATAAAATAGTATAATAAAAGACATTACTTAGGTTCAAAATTAAGATTTGTATTTATTAATTTTTTTAGTTAAATTTTTGCAGAACTATACAGAGGAGTGCCATTGGTGAATTTACTTGCATTAGGCTGGGCTGGCTGTATTAGGAAAGTACATCAGGCTTGGAACAGAGAAATGGCTGAAAATCAGTTGATAATCTCACTTATCTGAAATATTTGTCATAAGAAAAAATTCAACAATGTTTTTGTTTTTACAGGTGATACATTGTTACATTATCTGGTTCTAGTCACTGGATGCATGTCAGTAGGAAAGATTCAAGAATCTGAAGTTTTTCGAGTTACTAGTACTGAATTCATATCATTACGAACTGATCCTTCAGATGAAGATCGTATCTCAGAAGTGCGCAAAGTTTTGAACTCAGGAAACTTTTATTTTGCATGGTCTGCTACAGGCATCAGTTTAGATCTTAGTCTTAATGCTCACCGTAGCATGCAAGAACACACCACTGACAATAGATTTTTCTGGTGAGTTGAAAATGTGTTATAGGCCTCATATAATGCAAAATATGCATGTGCATATTTTTCCAGGGCAAATTTCTATCTTTGAATTTCTCAACTGCTATATAAATCTAAATATCATAACCTTCCTGATCTATAATTGAGTGACTTCAGTCCAGCCTCCTATAAAAATCAGTAATGGTTTTGTAAAGTTTTCAGAGGCATTTTTAAGTGTCTTGGTTGGAAGGCTGAGTTCTAACAACTTGTAAAATTGTACTTTGATCATGATGTTTGCTACAGAAGTATTCACTTTTAAAACGTATTTTCTGTAGAAAACTGGTGTGGAATGGGAAATTCCAAGGGCTGTTTTATTTCAGAGCTTTATTAGTTCTAAAACTGAGTAACTCCTGTGGCTTGGAAACTACGTGCTCCTTTCATTCAGTACTTTGCAGCAGTAGAGTGTTTACAGTGTGTGTGCACATGTGTGTTAGAAGGTATTTTTCAATGAAAAATGCTTGTACATACAGTAATGAATATTATAGTTTCGTAGTTGGTAGGGTCGGAAGGGACCTGAGC
>NW_017729032.1:217932196-217935702 GCF_001723915.1 Gavialis gangeticus
CCTTTGCACTGACAAGAAGGGAGTTCCCCAGCCTGTAGGGACTATTATGACTATTATTTTTATAGCGTTGCCAATAAATGGCTGAAATATCAGTGGTGTATACAGATGTGTGCAATCTATTTGAGATTTTAATTATCTTGAATACTCCAAAGATTACGTGGTAAAGTGATGAATCTGAGCAAATTCTGTTTCCAGCATAGCCTTCCTTCCACCCATTTCTGATGCTCAAGGAACAAAACTTTTTAGCACAGTGCCAGACTTTCCTAAAACTTCTGAGACTTGACACCACATTAGATAAAAAGGTGAAAAAATGCATTTTGTTCATTTTTGTTTTGTCTCTTCTGCTGGTAGCTCTGTTCATGGCTTTTCTGTCCTTTTTGGTCAGAAGCCAGGAGGAACAGAAGCAATTTGTATGAAGTCATGTATGCAGACCAGGACAAAAGAAAAATTCTTAGCCTTAAACACATTTCTGACCTGTATCATCTTCCCTAGCATTCCTGTTGAGCACCTGCAGTTTGCATCTGTAGGCTGAAGGAAGCAAGCTAGGCCCTACCGATAGGCCAGTATCTTTAGGACCATCATGTTAGCTTTCAGTTTTCCTACACATCCTGAGCTTCCTTTAAAAAAAAAAAAAAAAAAAAATACTTTGCAACTTTAGTAGTTAATAGGGTGCAAATTTATGATGGGAGGAAGATAAAGATACAAAATTAAGAACACTGACAATGCATAAGCAGGATATTTTATTTTTTATTATTATTTTGTCCAGACTCTTCTACAGGAAATTTAGTTGTTAATCTCCAGGGAAGAATGTGTTTTGCTTTCTGAGTCTCCCCTTTAAATGCAACATTGCAGTAATATATTTTTGTGAAATAAGACGTACTTAACCCACACTAGTTTTTGAGGCTTTATGTAGTAATGTTTGTAAAGCAGTTTCAGATAACTGGTAAAATTTGGGGTATAATAAGGTTTCTTTTGTTTTTGTTTTTTTAAAGATCAGTATACAATCTTGGAACAAAAAGCTAAACCAGAGACTTGTATTGAGTTTTAAGAGCAAAAGTACATAATTTGTTTGTGGTTACAAAAGTACTCTGGGAAATGATAAAACTGTCTCTTATTGAATATAATGTACCCTTTCTCTCCTATCCAGGAAACTTTTTATAGCTCCTTTGTACAAATGAATTCTTCACTCTCAGGAACCAAAATATAATAAATTGGATTAAATACCTTTATGGAAAAACACTTATTTACCACTTGGAGATAATTTTTTTTTTAAATGCTGCTAGTTCAGCCATGTCCATCTAGTTTTATGCTTTTTATTCCAGTGAGTTCTATTTTTTTTAATATCCTATACACCGTATTCTAATACATGTACTACTGCATTTACTTGTGTACTACACACTTTCTATCACACAGTTGGTCCTCACTCTGGAACAATCTTTTCTTCTACAATATGCCTTTCAGAAAACAAGATGTGTGGTATGCAAGAGAATACAGTATCATTCTTCATTCTATATTATTCTTTTTTCAGTGTAAGTTTATAACTGTAAACTGAAATTTATAGACATTTGAAAATCAGTTTAATATAAATGCAGCCCTTTGGGCTTGTCTACAAGTGAAGAGCCTCTGCAGGATAGCTGTGGTGACATTTATGCTGGCAGAGCTCCCTACTGGAGATTCAGTGTATGGTAACAAAGTTGTTTTTGTTTAATTTTTGCCAGTATAGCCCCTGAATGACATAAGCTAGGCTGCCCAATAGACTTTTGTTAGCATAACTTCATCTGCATCAGAATTTTTGCCAGCATAGCTAAGACTGTAATTCTTTCACTCTTCTAGTCAACATAGTTCTCTCAGCGGAACTTTATAACATAGATTTTTCTTACTCATTCCTTGGTAGTACTTTGAGGTTACAGACTGAATGGCTATGGAAAGTAAGCTACCATTTCATTGCTAAAAGGTCCTCCTTTATCAGAGTTTGGGCACATTTGCACAACATGTGGCATATGCATGTTATGTGGATAAATAGAAAACTCTAGGCCAAGCCTGTGCCAAATCTAATTAGAATTTCATAATTACTATTAATGTTTCCTTAGTATCTAGCAGGTTAGAGTCATGTGGTGGTGGTCATTGTACAGCAATGGATTACAGCAGTGGTGCTCAACCTGCAGCCCCTTGGGCTGTGTCCCATGGGTGGGGCATTATTCCCTGGAAACCACAGCAATTACCACTGTCACACTCCTCTGCCACCAAATTTCCAGACCTCTGTGAAGCCCCACAGGCCAGATGTTAAATACTGCTGGATTAGAATGTAGGTTATACATTCTAAGTAGTAACAATGCAGTGTTTTGTTACACATAGTTCATATTAATTGTGTTGATCTTAATGTTTACTACATTCATTCAATTTATTTCTCCTTTAGTTTCATAGAAATACAACAGAACTTACAACTTGTTTTGACTTTGCATACCTACTTCAAATACTGTAAGAAGGAGGTTAAGTATTTGGGTTGCATTGCAAATACGTTCTGTTTTGTGGAGTTTTAGTTAACCTCAGCTTTTTTATGGGATAGGTTGAATTATGTCCTCACTTTAAGGATTTTTGATTTTTTTTTTTAAGTTTGCTTATTCAAACAAATTTATACTTCCTTCAGTGAGGCTGTAACTTGAACATTCCATACATTTAAAATTCAAAGTAGAATTTCTGACTCAATAAAATGCTTTTATAGTGGATTTATTAGTTTGATTTTTGTTTTCCTATACCTGTAGCTCTGGTATACTAATATGCTTTACTAATACCCTCTACTAATATGCTTCACAACCTGCTTAGGAAAACCAAGGATAAGAGAAGAAGGTTCTTTATGACTCAGTCAGTCTGTGATGAGACTATAACCAAAATGCCCATTGTAGATCTACAGGGGTGTAGGTTGTAGCCGTGTTGGTCTAAGGACATAGACAGACGAGGTTCTTTGGGTGAATCTGATATCTTTCATTAGACCAACTTTAAATAGTTGGAAAACAATTATTAAGCAAGCTTTTTGGTTCTTTGTCAGGCTAAGGAAGTTTCAGCAGTTGGTGTGTGCTCTTCCTGGATGGAATGAAAAATAAAGAAGCCAGAGGCTGGTCTGGTATGCATACAAGACCGGTAGTCAGTGAAAATGTAGATTGACTCCTCAATGGGTGAGACACAGGTGGGGGGAGAAGGGGGATGAATGTTGGAGAGATACCCGGGGAGTCAGATGTCAGGCAGGTTATAATGTGTCCTAAATCCAATGTCTATATTTAGTCCATGATTTTTAGTATCCAGGAGGTTAATGAAGTGGAGTTCATAGGCTCGTCTCTGGGAAGCATTTTATAAGTTTCCTTTGAGGATCAGGACTGAGAGAGTGGTTTTCTTGTGAGAAATGTGCCCCCACAGGTAATTGGGTATTCCTGTCTTTGATAGATTTCCGGTGTGCATTCATTCTGGTGTGCAGTTGTTGTTTGGTCTCTCCTATGTATTTTCCATCAGGG
>NW_017729032.1:217936299-217936724 GCF_001723915.1 Gavialis gangeticus
GTCTGACATGACCTGCCCCTAATGAAACCGTGCTGGTTGCAAACAAGGGTTTGGTGGTGAAGTTCTTGAGGAAGTCGTCTTCCAGGTGACTCATAAAAAGGTTAGCATGCTGTAGGGCCATTTTTGTGCCTATAGCTGTTCCCATCGTCTGGAGGATGTGTTGGTTATTAAAAGACAGGAATACCCAATTACCTGTGGGGGCACATTTCTCACAAGAAAACCACTCTCCTTCCAATCTCTCAGTCCTGATCCTCAAAGGAAACTTATAAAACGCTTCCCAGAGACGAGCCTATGAACTCCACTTCATTAACCTCCTGGATACTAAAAATCATGGACTAAATACAGACATTGGATTTAGGACACATTATAACCTGCCTGACATCTGACTCCCCAGGTATCTCTCCACTATTCATCCCCCTTCTCTC
>NW_017729032.1:217941724-217954292 GCF_001723915.1 Gavialis gangeticus
CTCAATCCACATTTTTACTGACTACCTGTCTTGTATGCATACCAGACCAGCCTCTGGCTTCTTTACTTTTCATTCCATCCAGAAAGAGCACACACCAACTGCAGAAAATTCCTTAGCCTGACGAAGGGTTTGAACCCGAAAGCTTGCTTAATAATTGTTTTCCAACTATTTAAATTGGTCTAATAAAAGATACTGGATTCACCCAAAGAACCTTGTCTGCCATTGTAGATCTATTATTATTTTTTTTTGTGATGCATGGACTATGAATTCATTTCAGAAAGCCCAAATACCTACCATATCACTAGTAATCAGAATAGATATGGGATTGATGTCTCAGAACCAAAAACAGCATGTATAGACCTGTACTCTGAGAGTTTCCTACTAAAAACAATTTTTTAAGTCTTCAGGACATGTTCCCAGGTCCTGAAGACTTTTCTATAACCACATATATTGTTCTCAATAAGGTATGGAGCATCTCGGTTTTTGTTCAATTTAAGCTTGCTTAAGGTAACACAGTACTTAGTTGTTTTGAAGCACTAATATCAGCTGACATCTTACAGACTTCTAAGCTACTGTCTTATTCTTTCAAGTATGTTTAACTAGAAGCTGTGTACTATCTACTGCAGAGAAGACTTTTTCTTCCTGTTCCCTGTTTTGGTCATAATTAATGGCTCCAGAACTAATTAGCTAGCTGCCTAAACAAAATGAGCACCTAAACAAAATGAGCAATGCTTTATTTAATTTCTAGTGATAAATCTTAGCTATTTCTTTTTCTGATAGGAACCAGTCTCTTCATTTACATCTTAAGCACTATGGTGTGAACTGTGATGACTGGTTATTGCGCCTCATGTGTGGAGGAGTTGAAATTAGAACAATTTATGCAGCTCACAAACAGGCAAAGGCTTGCCTCATTTCACGACTAAGCTGTGAACGGGCCGGGACCAGGTTTAATGTACGGGGAACAAATGATGATGGTCACGTTGCTAATTTTGTTGAAACTGAACAGGTATGATGTGTTCTGTGTTGCTTATGTGCCTCTAGTCAGTGTAAACAATGTGTAGATAGTAACTAAATGTTGGCTTGTTGCACTTAATCCGGTAATTGTGGGCCAGATATTGGTGTAGTTCTTTTGATGCCAGTTAACTTAAATTACTAACTGAGGATCTTGCTCTGCATTTGTAAATTATTATACCAGATTATATGAAAGTATAAATCATCCTATGTTTTGTTGCTCTCTCATGGTTACATGGTTTGCCAAGAGTCTGAGTCTTGCAGTTGTGTGGGTAAATCGTGTCTCAGAATCGCTGCAGTTTTGCGGAGTCCCAGTGACTTCAGTGTTCCCCTAGTGAGTAGGAAACTACTCTCTCAGTTTGCTTCAGAGGGTGGTCAACAGGTAGCACTATAACTTTCTATCAAATCATTTATTAGTTAACTGTCACGCGTGGTAATAAATAAAGCTTCACTTGCTTATATTCATTGGGCTGTTGTGTTTTTAGGTCCTTGCTGCTTAGGCCCATTTGGTCTTAAACTTCCCTTGATCTGAGTTTCTTTTCTTGGCTTCTCTAACATGATTCTTGGGCACAGATTCTGTTTCCTCCTTTGCAGAGGTGGGATTACACATAGCTCAGCTGCCTAAAACAATGCTTGACTCTCCAGTTTCCTCAGTTGCTTCAACATGCTCTTATTTTCCATAACTGAAGACGCACAGAAAAATTGCAGTTTACAGAGTAATTATTTGGGGCAAAACAAAGCAGGCAAAACAAACAGATGCATGGAGCTTTGCAGCAACTTGTAAGCGCAGCTACACTTCACTTAACACAAAAGATAGATCCAAATAAATAATAAAAACCCTGTATTTATTTCCCTGCCTTGTTTTTTTTCACCACTCCAGTGTTCTTTGGGCTTAGGTCAGTCCTCTGGGATGTCCAAATCAAAGATAGTCTTTCAAACCTGATGGTGTTTAACACCAAAAAATGCAAGGTTCTCCATCTTGGGAGGAAAAACCTGCAGCACCCTTATAGGCTCGGCAGTGCTACACTGGCTAGCACTACGGAAGAAAGAGACTTGGGGGTCACCATTGACCACAAGATGAACATGAGCCTGCAATGCGATGCTGCAGCTAGTAAAGTGACCAAAACGCTGGTTTGCATCCATAGATGCTTCTCTAGTACTCAGCCTTGGTGAGGCCACAGCTAGAGTAGTGCGTCCAGTTTTGGGCTCCACAATTCAAAAAGGATGTGGAGAATCTTGAGAGAGTCCAGAGGAGAGCCACATGCACGATCAGAGGTCAGGAAAACAGACCTTACGACGATAGGCTGAGAGCCATGGGGCTCTTTAGCCTGGAAAAGCGCAGGCTCAGGGGTGATCTGATGACCCCCTGTAAGTTTATCGGGGTGACCACCAGTATCTGGGGGAGTGCTTGTTCACCAGAGCACCCCAAGGGATGACGAGGTCGAATGGCTATAAACTACTGCAAGACCGTTTCAGGCTGGACATAAGGAAGAATTTCTTTACTGTCCAAGCCCCCAAGGTCTGGAACAGCCTACCATTGGAGGTGGATCAGGCACCTACATTGAACACCTTCAAGAGCAAATTGGATGCTTATCTTGCTGGGATTCTATGACCCCAGCTGACTTCCTGTCTTTCAGGTGGGGGGCTGGACTCAATCTTCCAAGGTTCCTTCCAGCCCTAATGTCTGTGAAATCTATGAATTCTATCGCTACCCCCATCTCTCCACTGCAGGTCACCCTCCATTTACTACAGCAGGAGCAGCCAAGGTTAAACACAATCCCTGATATGAAAACATACCTTCACTTATGCCCAGCACATCTTTCTGAGTGTCTCTGAGCACCCTGGAGTTTCAGTTCTAGTATCAACACTAGGGATAGGGCTATGTAAACAAGCTGTAGTTACTGTGCATTAATTTTAGTCAATGCGCAGTAACTCATGCTATTGCACAGTAGCACCAGTGCATGGGTTTTCACAGGCACTAACTGTGCAGTAGCCTAGTATTTCTGCACAGTAGCATATTAGCACAGGTTTCACCCAGCATGCTACTGCGCAGTGTTAAGCTACTGTATAGTTACTGTCTCGTGTAGACGCAAACACTGAAGAGTAAGCCATCTTGCATTTACCGTGGGATAAGAGCATGGGCGTGGACAGTGACAACATGATAACCAGAATTCATACGCTGAACATAGCTGAATTCAAATTGTCACATTACCAAATCATAGTTTGCTTTTATAACATTTGAGAGCATGTTATTTTTAATCTGGGACTTAATTTTGAGTTTTCTGGATAAAATACAGTAGCAGATTTAAAAACTGTGACTAAACAATGAGTTAATGTGTATTAAAACCTTCAGTGTTATATCAGAAATAAATTAATGTCAAAAGTCTTAAACTAATAAACATAGATCCATAAACTAATAAATTGTGTTTGCTCATAAACAAGAGTGGACTGAAATAAATAAATAAGGAAAAGGAAACCAAAATGCCATTCAGAATTTTCAGAGGAACTTTAAAGAAAGCCTTGAAGATGATTTTGAAAGGATGGTTACAGACCAGTTTGATTTGAACATGTGGTTTTATAAGATTCTTAAATGAGATTTATGAAGAAATAAAATGAAACTTCAGGTCTTCTGTTGTCTAACACCTAAATATTACTAACACATGTATCTAAGAGGTACATATGAAATCAGTGTTGTAAATAGTATCAGTGTTGTCCTATTACATTTTCACAGGGGGACAAAATGAAACTCTTCTGAAGTCAAAATTTGTGTGTGCAGTATGGGCAGCTTACTGTCAAGTAGTTTAGTTCATAAATAAGAACTTTAACATTACTTGATTAAAAATAACTCTTGACAGTTCTGCTTATCCTGTGGAGTATGCAGTATATTTGAATGTATTTTAGATTATTTAAAAAACGTTCTTTTTCCAACTCCCCAATTGTTCCTTTGCAACAGGTGATTTTCTTAGATGACTGTGTGTCTTCCTTCATCCAAATTCGTGGATCTGTTCCATTATTTTGGGAGCAGCCAGGCCTGCAGGTAAATAAAAGATAATATGAATATAATGTTAAATCTAAGTAATTTGTGTGTTAGCTGTAGTTTTTTCTTTTACAATACCTTCTCATATTACAGCATTTAGGCCACTGGTCAGCAACTTTTCAGAGTTGCAGGCCAGAACAAACTGAATTGGGTTTGAGGCAAGCTGGCATTTTCAACCTGGCTGCTTCTGTCATCTCTCCCTGCCCCGCCCCCATTCCCAAGTTGCAACATGGGTACAGCACCTGGCCCCGTCACAAACAAAGCCAAATTGTTCCATGGGTCCCCATTGTAGGCCATTTTGCCCACTTATTTTTCTGTTTAGGAGCCAGTCAGTGTTGCAGCTAGCTGACTGGTGGCATTGCTCTGGGGTCACTGGATATTATTTCCTCCAAGAGCTGAATATGCTTTCTCTCTAAAACTCCTAACATCTTTTGGTCTAAAGTTTTTTTGAATTCTTCCTTTTTTAATATAAATAATTATCTGACAGAACAGGTTGTTCTAGAACATACAAAAGGATACATTTCTCTAGATTTAGACTGCTTTATATTATTCAATTCAAGTAATTGTCAGACTAAGAAACACTGACTAAAATATGATTAGCCCTAACGTTCTTGGAAGAGGAACTGTATTTTTAAAATTTACAAAAGAAGAATGAAATAAGAATCTAGTAAAAAGGAATTAGTCAGAGTGAAGAATTAGGAATTTTTAAATGTAGTACGAAGGCCATAGAATACTTGTTTCCATTTAAAGTAGGGAAGGAGGGCCCCCTTTACCTGTTATAGGTATTAAGCAATTAACTAGCTAATTGCATGATTACCTTGAGACCAGTTACGCATGCAAAGTATAGTTACCGTGCCATAAAAGCTACAACTAGCTATAAAGTTAGACCTTGAAAATGTGTATTAGCTTTATAGCTGGTTGCTATTAAGCTTTAATTTGCATATGTAATAGGGTCTCCCCTGCAGCTGGGAGCCCCATTAGCTGATGGGGCTCCCAGCTATGGGGCTGTACCATGCTCAGCCAGGGCTGATAGTTAAGCAACTGAGGGGAGACTCAGCCCCAGCAGCTACAGAGTCTGGGTCTTGGCAGCACCCCTCAGCTTCCAGGACCGGTGTCTCAGAGCTGCCGCTGTCTCCCAGTTCTGGGGGTTTCACACACCCCCAGGTTGGAAGATTGCAGCATCTGAGAGTGCTTTCAGTTGTGGGAGCTTGCTTCTTTTTGGCTGCCCCTGCACTGGCAGTAAGGCACAATGGGATCTAATGCGCAGTCCCATAATTGTACCTCCTGCCTTGCATATGTCACATGGCAGGAGGCACTACTGTGTGCATCACACATTGGATCCCATCACATCTTTACCTGCATGTGTAGAGGGACCTTAGTAATTAAGCAGCAAGGTTAAAGAGGTTGAATCAAAAATATTCTTCAGAATATAGAAAATAAATCTAAGTGAAGCCAGTGTAAAGGAATGCATATAGAAAGTAAGGTACATGATGTAAAAAAAAAAAAAAAAATGTTTAAGTAGGCAATTTAATTTTACTCTTCTGATCAAAGGTGGGATCTCATCGTGTCAGAATGTCAAGGGGACTTGAAGCTAACGCACCAGCTTTTGACAGGTGAAGTAGTGGATGTCTCTTTCACCCCCCCCCACTAGATTTTTCTTAACTGAGTAGAGCTGTGGTATAGCAAAACACTTGAAGTGAGCATGTGATGAAGTTCAGATGAACTACTATTGCGCTTAAATGAATCTGAAAAATGTTCAGATAGCAAAATACTATACCAAATTGAGACTAACTTTTATATCCATAAATGTTTTCTTATAATGCTTTGTTTGGCAACCTTTATAATACAACTGAAGTTGAGTTTCATTTCATACCTGAAAACACCTAGCCCAGGTATCATGACTTCTTGGCACTGATTACATATTCCATTAAGAAGAATTTATGCTACTATTGTCCTAATTAAATAGTGGTCAATTGCCATTTACTGTTATTGAGTTAGACTGATTCCTTGGGAGCCATCCTAGTAAAATGGCTGCTGCAGTTAATGGAGTACTTCTTTACTGTTCCAGGCGAAGTTTGATTAATGGTATATGCTATGTAGTAATTATGCTAGTTTTCCACCTGACAAGGTGAGTGTGATTTTTTTTGTTTGTTTGTTTGTTTTTCTTCTAACAGGCATTTCCGAACCCTTAAAAATGTATATGGCAAGCAAATTATTGTAAATTTACTTGGGGCTAAAGAAGGAGAGCACATGCTTAGCAAAGCCTTTCAGGTAAACATAGTGATTATCTGGTCCTGTGGATATTTTTGGAATCTGTTTGTCTTTTTAAGAGGCTGTTAAGTAGCCATCAAAGAATGAAACAAGCATGTTATACTGCTTACTGTTAAAATAAAGCTATGTCCATTTTGCTTAGTCAAAGATTCTAAAAGCTCAGGGTAGTCTCTAGGATATAACAAAATGAAATGAATGTTAAAATAGTTGTAATTACAACCTATACTGCTCAGTGTGTTCTTCATCTCTGCTCTTATTTTTCAGTAAAAAAAAACTATGTAGCTGTTCATTGATTACAAAAAAAAAAAAAAAATTAGCCTCCCATAAATATTGGTTTGTCTAAAGAAAAACGTGCATGTTTTGTAAATATGAAACAGCTGCTTGGAGTATAGCAAGTGCTTCAGATTTGCAATTTTTTTCCTCCAGAATCATATTTTAGAAATTCTTGGTTATATTTGATGGGTATGAAGTACTTTTTGCCCAACAATATAGTAGTTTAGGCTTAAATAGAATGGTTTTCTTTAAATGAAAGAAGGACCACTATTCAGAAGAACCAATATTTTGATTGTAAACTATTTGCAAGAATTCTTGCTAGTGGGTTAAATATAATAAAAAAAAAAAATGTATAAGACTCTAATCAATTAGAGTAGAGCCTCCAGTTTCCTGTATTACTTTCATCATAGGAAAGACCACTTGTGTCACTGAGGCCTCTGGCAGACATGCACGTGAAGATGCAAGATCCCCACAATCGCACATGCAGGGCAGGAGATGTGATTCTGGGATCCATCATCAGATCCCATCATGCTTTATTGCTGTGCAGAGGGACTCCAGGATTATGATCTCAGGCTCCCTCTGCACCTGCTGGGAGCCCCATCAGTTGATGGGGCTCCCAGCTTGCAGGGGCGCACCATTGTATTACAGAAAAAATGTCTTCCTGTGTTCAGTTAACATTCTATTTATACTCTGAAGAAACAAATTGCCAGCTTTTATTTTTGTACTAGCTAAAGTTATTTTTCTTTTTTTCCCCCTAGCTGTTGAGCAGTTCACTTAAAGCTATTATTTCCTCTTGGTTATTTTCCAGTATTACCATGGTAAATGTATATAAAGCTGAGAATTAATTTAAGTTTAAATAGGTTTTTTTTAAAAAAGTAATTATCTGTTCTGATAAACTTTATCTCTTTAAAAATGGAAATTTATAATCATTCAATCGCAGTTTCTACTACTGGACTTCCACATTGCCAGTGCTAGAATTAAGTATTCAAGGAAGTATTATCAGTAGTTCTAATCTCAAAATGTCCTTTTCAGTGATGCTATTTTGAACTATACTTTCAATGTGACTATCTATATTAATACATGATGAGCAGTAAGAACTCCAATAAATTCCTTTAATCTTTTGTCCATCTTACCTGCTTTGCCTGCAACACTACTTGTAAGGTTATATGCTTCTGGCAAATCAAACAGCCACAATTAAAAAAAACAAAAACAAACAAACAAACAAACAAACAACTGTCTGCAAAAAACCAAAGCAAAACCTCTCAATCTTAATGATCGCCTTTTAAATTCCTTAATTATGTGGTCTCATTGTTGATGCATGTTCCATTCAGTTTTGCATAAGTGGAAGGTTTAATACAAATTCTTTTATTAACCTTCAGAGCTAGATGCAACTATTGTATCCTGTATGCAAGGTGATAAACTCCCCTTCTTGTTGCTACAGCATTTGTTTCTATACTGTAGTTCTGGAAGTGTTATCACTGTGGGTTTATTTAAAAATATTGATGGTCTTTAATAGATATTTCTAAAATTAGATTTCTGATTTTCTTTCCTTAGTTTTAATTGTTCCATAAAATAGACAGGTCTCTTGAACAGGAGGCCTGTTCAGTTGAACTTGTAGCACCAAGGCAGTCTGCCATTTTACAGAGCAATTAAAATTGGGAGGGGTTGTTGTTTGTTGGTTTGTTTTTTAAACATCTGACTTTTTTTCTTTTTTTTTTTTGTAAAATTCTGCCATATGTTGTAGCAGTAACTATTCCTTTTGTGAAAGAGTGCAGCCAAAATTAATTACAGTGTTAGCCAGAAAATAAAGTTCTGGTTGTCTTTCATTAAAACTCTGCAATTCAGTTCAGCCAGTAGTGGTCTACCAAGATAACGGAGATCAGAATTTTGTCTGCAGATTCTTAATTTATCCAGTAAGTTCTTTCCTGTTAACTTATCTAGAATATGAAAGCCCAGGCTTACAAACTATTGTCTCAAGATTCTGTTCCATTGAGACCAGAAATGTGGAACTCTACCAAAGCACATTTATACAAAGTCTTTTAAGAGAAAATAGGCAATTCAGTATCAGAAATAAGTTGTGTAGAATTCAGATGCAGAGTCTGATAAGGTTTCTCTGTTTTGAACTGTATCTTGGTGGAATGTGTTGCTTTGATACGTGACTATATTTGAGGTTTGTACAGACAGCTCCTTCCTCGTATTGGCATATGTTATCAGATGACTGCTTACATGCAAAAATAATATTTTAAAGAAATCACTAATTTGTTTAGGTGTTTTAAAATGCAGTTTAACAATAGAAAGCTGAGAACCAGCACCATAGGGGGGAAAAAACCCCAAATGAACTGTTGACAGGCTTTCTGATTTTAGAATTTTTATATAAACTGCAGCTTATGGGCTGGCAGTGACTACAGAGACCTGCCTAGTTCTATGTGGAGGTTGAGAATCCTAGAAACACATTTAACAGCAGAATGTGTAAGAGCTACACTGTTTAGTGAATGCTAGCATTGCAGGTAGAACACAAATCTGATTCTGGTTTTGGCAGAAGGTCACAGTTTAGCTGTCAGTCATTTATTTATGAGAATGATGCAAGTACATACAAGTTATCAGGCTCATTTTTACTGAAGAGAAAATTGCATAGTGGGGAAGATATAGAACAAATTGATTTAGTATTTTGATGGTGGTGACATCAACTTGTTTATTGCTTGGTGTATTTATATCACTTTTTTCCTCTCCCGAATATTAGAGCCACCTGAAAGCTTCAGAACATTCTACTGATATCAAAATGGTGAACTTTGACTATCATCAAATGGTTAAAGGTGGAAAGGCAGAAAAACTACACAGCATGCTTAAACCTCAAGTTCAAAAATTCTTAGAGTGTGGATTTTTCTATTTCGATGGAAAGGAAGTTAAAAGGTTTGACTCAGTTCCCCATTCCATCGTAATATGTTGCCACCCTAACTTTTTCGTTATTCAAGCCTCAAGAAGAGAGAAACGTTTCTAGTTATTTGTGTGGAATTAATTATCTTTACTTTTTCTAAAACAGTAACTAAGGCAGAAGTATGAATCAGTCATTTTGCTTTTATATGTAAATTTATGTCTTGTTTGTATGGGTTTCTAAAGTGATGCTAAATCCTAAATCTGTTGTTATTTGTCTAAGTTTATGGCCATCTAAGCCATAAGTAT
Source organism: Gavialis gangeticus (assembly GCF_001723915.1). NCBI lineage: Eukaryota > Metazoa > Chordata > Crocodylia > Gavialidae > Gavialis > Gavialis gangeticus. The sequence continues at coordinate 217,951,497 of NW_017729032.1, forward strand.
TATCAAGCATCTAACCATCTAAGTATTATTAAACAATACTTCTGAGCTTTTATAGTAAATTTCCAGTAATGGGGAAAATAAGTATGTTGTAAAATAAAATGGGGTCATCTTCTTGAGAATGAGGAAGGGCCCGTGGAGCCAGGCAGTAGCTTTGGTTTATCGACTTTCCTGTACAAAGCTTTCAAACAGGGTAATTTTGGGGAAAATGTTCGCTTCAGTATTATAACAGTTTACAGTTTCATAACAGTTTACAATTTCAATGTCAGCCAATATGAGAACACTCCCAGTTGTTTGTTTTCTAATGATATTTTGTTCCCCAAATTCTTCATTTAAACTAGGATTTTTACCCCCCACCCCAACTTCTTTAGAAAGTACATATTCTGTTTCCTGGTGTCTGGAAAGGGAATTCATTGCAGTGTAATGCTTTAGTTTAGAAAGCAAAGAACACTTCAAGAAACTGAGGGCACACTGGCTTTATTTGCAAAAGATAAATTGCTTATGTCTAGTCAACACAGATGCCAAATTTATTGCTATTAGTAGAGCAAACCTATTGCTGCCAACTGTATACAAGCATTGCTTTATAATGATACTCTTGTAATTATTGAACCTTAATTTACTGTCCTTGCCTTTGTTGATGGTTTTATAATACTGAGTTATTTCATTTTTTTTATCTTGTACTTGGCACAGATATCAAAGTGGTACTATCAGGACAAATTGCTTGGACTGTCTGGATAGAACAAACAGTGTACAGGCTTTCTTTGGCTTAGAGGTAAGAAAATAATGTAGATGCCTAACAACAGTACTTTGCATTGCAGATATTTTCTAATGCTTCTTTTAAAACTAATGAGTCAAGTTAATCTTCCATATGAAAGAGAATTACAACATGTGCAAGTTATGTGCAAGAACTTGATTTGTAGCATGACATTAGGTGCGTAGGATAACAAATCTTGGTAGCTCAGTTCTTGGAACATACAGGAAAAAGTCTTCTGGTCTACTGCTGATGCCTTCTCCTATTCTTGTATGTTTTTGTTGTCCCTCATTAAGGTTCAGGCTTAAATTCCAAAGTAATAGTGCTTCAGTCCTGCATAAAAGCATTTGTGCAAGGCAATTCCTGTGCATGAAACTGAACTTTCCCAGGTTTGCTCTTGCAGTAAGCATTGTGGATGATGTTTTTGGTACCCAACGGTAATTCTCTTGAAAGCTGCCACTAGTTGTTCAGGAAACCATGGTTACTGGGCTCCTCAGTTTTGTGGATGAGGGAGAATGTTAGTTGGGGCCAAGGTGCATCCAAATTCAGTGTCCAAATTCCTATGAAATTGTATTCCCAGTTGTCTGCTTACATTGAAAATACATGTTTCTGATACTAAAAGCTATAAAGCAAAGCCTGAAAACATGAACAAAATGTCAACTGATATAGTATATATGATATAATAATAAAATGTCCAGTTTTCAAGCAACCTGAAACAATAGCTGTAAGGGGTTATGAACACTCCACTCCTCCAACAAATTAGCTCTAAAGATAAAAATGGGTACCAAATGGAATATTGTGGGCATTGTAAATTGAATTAAATATAAAAATAGTACTACTAAAAATATTTACATTTATAATTTCCAACAAAACTACAGTCCATAGACTTCTAACCAGAATTTAGCCCGAATGATTTGTGGAGTACAAAGCATTTTGTTTACTTGGAGTTTCCCTGTCGAGTTGTATTTTAGCCTTAGTCCACTGATTTGTCCATAATTAACTGTCAAATGTGCTCTCATTTTTTTTTGCCTTTTTTCCTTTTTTTTTTTTTTCCACTGTTTTAACTCCTGACAGTCATATATGCATGGTGGATGTAGCCAGAGGTTGGAGTATTTAAAGTTTTGTAGCATGTTATCCGCCTGAGTTGCAGGCAGTCGTGGTTTTTGAGTCATGGAGTGCAGAAAAATAAAAGGAAAGAATCCTACTTGTTGGTCCCCATAACTCTGGGTGGGTTTTGAAAATCTTATTTTTTTCCCATGTGATGTACTTCATTCTAGGTATAGTAAAAAAGAGCTATGTGGCTTAAAAATCCCAATGTTCTTGACTAAACTGTTTTACAACTCCACCTCATGTTGACTTGCCAAGGAAAAAATAGTGATTTATAACCTTAAAGAACTTTTCTTATCTAAAACCTGTTTCCAACTTGGTTTTGGGTTTGACAGCTCATTACAGATTCATATCTAGTTTTGAAGCATTCCAGTCTTAGGTTAGGCTGACATTAGGAGTTCACCGATAGAGATTTTGTACAGATGACCAATATTTAAGGAGGCATATGGGCTGATACTTTCCTGATGCAGCTGCCTCCAGCTGGTAAGTCTGTGTGGTGGAGGGGGGACAAGCCACTACCCCCCCCGCAATGAGGGGGCAGGTGCTGCCCAGATGGGCAGGGGAGCATGGAGCTGTGGCTTGTGCGAGGTGGAGAGGAGGGAGGTGGTTCTTGCTGCTGCCTGCACCCCGGGAGGGCACCAGGAGGGGGGTTCCCCTGGATCTGCATGGGGTGGGGTGGGGTGGGCTGCAGCTGGGGCCGTGCGGGACTCTGCTCAGAGCAGGTGCTGGCAGCTCTGGGAGGATGCTGCCTCCACCCCAGATTTCACTGCCACTCCACTCCCAGCACTGCAGCTGCCTGGCACAGCGCTGGCTCTTCCCAGTGCATGGGTGGAGGCAGGGTGTTGAGCCGGGGCTGTGGTTGGTGGCAGCAGTGCTGGCAGCGGACTGGCGGTGAAATTTGGGGTGGATGAGAATAGGATGGGATTCAACACAGACAAGTG
>NW_017729032.1:217959292-217961631 GCF_001723915.1 Gavialis gangeticus
GCAGTATCTTCCCAACTCCACCAGCGTGCACTCCAAGCCCATCCTCCACCAAAAAAAACCTACACAGCCCTGGCTGCAGCCCGCCCTGCCCCATGCAGATCCAGGGGGGCACACTCCTCCCCCACTGCCCTCCTGGGGTGCAAGCAGTGGCAGGAGCCACCTCCCACCCCTCCACCCACGAGCTGTGGCTCTGCCCTCCCATCCCGCCTGGGTAGCACCTGCCCCTGCCCCCTCCCTCACCATGGGGGGCATTGACCTGCCCACCCCTCCTCCCCTTCCACCACACCAGACTTACCAGCAGCTTTCCCTGCTGCTGTCTCTGCTTGTTGCTGCCTGAGTAATGTGCGCGCAGCACAGGCATTTATCAGCCAAATTATCCCCATTGGGCTGATATCCAATGCAGATAGTTTTCTTTATATCGGTACCGATTTCATGGCAAAAAGGGAGTTTTGCACTCACTCAGTTCATTGACAGTTCTAGAATGACAGCATCTAAATTTTGTCCCTTCACACTTGAGTAAATCTGAAGTGAAGTCAGTAATTTTATTAGAGCATATAAATTGAACTCATCTGTGTAGGAGGCTGAATTATCAATTCAGTTAATCTGCAAGATGGAAGTGTAAAGCTAGTGAAAAGCAACCTTTTCAGTCTTTTTGAGTTTCTTTAATTCCATTTAAATTAAATAATCTCCTAAATGTATATTAAAATAAAAGTGAGGCAGCCATGCTCTTGGTTGACACGCCAGGGAGAGGACTGAAGATCGCATGAGCTTTGACACCTCTCTGCATTAGGGCAGATCTGAATTTAAACCTTATATAACTTTACTCGTCCACTTTTATTGGGGGAAAAAAATTAAGCCGAATCAATAGCGTCTGTAAGAGTAGGGATGGAAACTTACATTCATTAGTAAAATTGTAGCAAAAATATAGTGAGTTGCAGAAGTGTCTGCTCTGGAGCTGACGGTGTTCAGAATTCATACTATGTATATTTCTAGAGGATTACTTGCCAGACATACTACCAGTATGTTACAGATGCATTGAGGAAGCTTCTTTTTCTCTTTCCATTACTGTATCTCTACATCCCTCCATGACTGGTCCTTTGACTGTTTTATTGGTCAACAGCCTCCCCCTCCCCCGTCATGGCTGAGCAAGCAGCTCCCACTCCTAGCACTGCCAAGCCTACAGCCCATGCCCTCCTGCCTTGGTTGGGCCCCCCACTTACTCAGCTGGGATGGGGGGTACAGGCATAACAACGCTGAGAGTGGGAGCTCTGTCCTGCTGCCATTTGCCCAGCTAGGGCAGGGGGATGTGGGATGCAGGCGTGGCAGCACTGAGTGGGGGTCTGTCCTCCTGCCGCTTGCCCAGCTGGGGCGGGGGGCAGGGGGCACAATGCAGGCGTGGCTCACTCCGGGCAGAAGGGAGCCAACCTCCAAGAGCACAGCCCTGGACCAGCCTGCCCCACGCAGTCTCAGTTCCTCCCTCACTGTGGGGGTGTTGATCTACCCTCCCATGTGCCTTCCCTCCCCTTTTCCTCCCACCACAATAGACTTCCCAGCTGGAGGCAACTGTATTCAGCGTGGTGAGGACTGCTGCCTGTTTAGTCTGTGGACAAATCTCCGAAGCAGCGCCGAATCTTCAGATCCAGTTGAGCCGAATTAAACCAGGACAGTGATTTGGCATAATCAGATCAAATAATTTAATCACTGTCCCTCTGAATTAGCCAAATCCAAATCTGAATCAAATAGTTGCCGCTTCTCACAGGCTTAATGTCTGACATGGCTGGAGGACCGCTTTTGGGATAGTGCATAAAATTCCTCAGATCCCAATTGCATCATTATTTTAAGAGATTTTTCACCTCCTTTCAGCTGCAGATGACGGGCATCTGCAGGTAGTTGCCTTCCAAAAGTGGCAGAGGGAGCTGATGTCTGGAAGGAGAGATCTGAGGACTAGGTATGGGCCACAGGTCACTTGTTTGACACCTCTGCATTAGGGTAGCTCTGAATTTAAACTTGTATAACTGTACTCATACATTTTTATTGAAAAAAATGAATCCTAATCTATAGTGTTTGTAAAAGTAGGGATGGAAATGTATATTCATTAGTAAAATTGTAACAAAAAAATGAGTTGCACAAGACGCTCAGCAGCCACAAAGAATGATTGTTGTCATGCTCTGATAGTAAAGGTCAATGTGGCTTTGTTTGTTTTGTTTTGTTTTTTAGATGAGAATTTTATAGGAAGAATATAAACTGCTCTTCATTTGGATACTTTGAAGAATCAAAGACCTGAGAATCAAAGTTTATGAAACTACCATAGATTTTTTTTTTTTTTTTTTTTTTTTAAA
>NW_017729032.1:217961731-217964573 GCF_001723915.1 Gavialis gangeticus
AACATTTTAAAGGCCAGCTCTCTGTTTCCATATTACCGCTTCTGGTTTGAGTTTTCTTGGAAAACTAAATGTTGTTGCTATTATACGTGATGTTCTTGTGAAGAAGGATTTCTTAATGTAACAGGGTGTCAGTTTTCCCAGAACGTAATGTTAACATCAGCAATCTTTTATACAGAGAATTTGACTGTAATTTTTAGTAGCTATATTTCATGAACCTTGTTATAAATGTTTCCTTTTAACTGTTCCAGATGCTAACAAAACAACTGGAGGGTTTAGGATTAGCAGAGAAACCTCAGTTGGTTACTCGCTTTCAGGAAGTTTTCCGGTCCATGTGGTCTGTGAACGGTGATTCTGTCAGTAAAATATATGCAGGAACTGGAGCTCTTGAGGGAAAAGCTAAGGTAAAGCACATTTTAATCCTAAGCATTCTGCTGCCTTCAAAGTACGTTTCATTTTACCCCAAGTATAATAACCAAGAGGTTTTTCTTAAAATGTACATTTTATAATGATCCAGTACAGTTGGGACTAAATGAATGGTCATTATAAAAAAATCTAACTTGCCAACCAACTCCTGTTCCACTAGTATCTTACCTTCAGTTCTTTTTTCCCCTGTTCCTTGTCAGTACAGTTCTATAACAAGGGATGAGCCTCAGAAGAGTCACCTCCTAGATATGCAATCCAAATACACATTTAAATCCAGGAATTGTTTTTGGATACTTCCAGTTTCTTTTTTGTGTTCTTCTCTATTGCTGTAATTTGAGAATATCACTTCCTCTCAAAAATACTTTTAGCTGGAAATTACTGTTGTGTTTTTTTTCTCTTACTCGTTTTGCCTTAGCTTTTCATTTTAGTATGTTAATTTGGTAACATCATTGTTTTTCAGTTTGTGTCTTGTAAATTGTCTCTAGTTTTGTGGTTACTCAAAAAATCCTTCAAGTCTAGATTTGTCTGTTTTTGGTAATAAGCAATGCTGTGCTACATTTGCTAGTGTATTGTTCAGATTACTTCTTCAACCTATTTTGTCCCTTTTTAATGCATGTGTTGGACAGCTCTACTTTTTTCTTCTAACAAATAACATTGTGGTTTAACTTATTTTCATAATGTTTCTCTTTCTCATCAGGTGGTCTGTAACAAACTAATGTTGAGCCATAAAGACTCTACCCCTAGCTCAGGGGTGGGCAAAATGCAGCCTGTGGACCGGATGCGGCCTGCCAGGCCATTCTATCTGGCCCACGGGGCCCCTAAAAATGTAGAAAATTAATATACAGCTGCCCCTCGCTACCTGTCATGCGGCCCTCGATGGCTTGCCAAAACTCAGTAAGCGGCCCTCCACCCAAAATAATTGCCCGCCACTGTCCTAGCTAGTTCTTCTGAGATGTTGTTTTGCTCATGCAGTTCTTTTTATAAAGAATAATCTGCATTTAATCCTTTGATCTACACTTTCTATTTCATCATATCGCTTAATAATTGTGATTTAACTATACTTTGTCTTTCTCACTATATTTCAGAAAATCCTTAAGGTCAGAAATCCTTCTGTGCCCATACAGCTGTTATGGCAATAGGCTTCTTAAAAATTAAACAAGTGGCCAAATTCTCCCCTTTTGTATTGGTACATGCAAGACTTATTGATTTGGGAGCTGCTTGAATTTTTCTGAGTTGGTTTAAACCTTCTGCAAGATTACACTGAGCATAATTTTGGGGTTTCTCTCCTTTTCCTGACTTAATTCCCCCTTTGACCTTCTATGTTTAATGTAATACTTCCATGTCATCTTTCTTATCTCATTAACTCTCCTGGGGTCTTTGTAGGCACACTATTTTGCTTCTATCTGAAAAATTATATCTGTTCCTCAAACAAATGTTAAACTTTTTTGTTAGCAAAAACACTTTGTTCAGATATTGTGCATTCTACCTTGAAAGAGGGCTGTCTATTCCAAAAGGAGTGCTAATGCTTCACTGGGCCTTTTGTTTTTTTTCATAACCCAGGTCCCTCATGAATAGGGTGATCATATGTCCCAGTTTGGCTGGAACAGTTTCATAGGCTGGTCCTGGCCAGTTGAATAAGTCCCAGAATTGCAGTGGCATAGGGCATAGTCTGACAGGGAGGTGGAGCAGCATGGTGCACTGGGCAGGCACCTCTGGTAATGCTGCTGTGCAGGAGCAAGGAAGGTGGACTAGAGCAGACACCACCCCACCCACAGGTGCCCAGCTCGGTTCTTGAGCAGAGGTGGGAGGCGGGCTAGGCTGGGTACCACTTCATTCTGCCCACCTTATTCCTGCACAGCAGCAGCAACAGTTCCTGGCTGCCCGCCTGCCTGGCACACCATGCTGCTCCACCTTCCTGACGAACCATACCCTCTGCCTCTGCCTGCAGCAGTGCTGCTGACTTGGATGGTGGAGCGGGGGAGTGGACAGTGTCCTGGGTTTCCTTAAAAATTATATAGTCACCCTTCTCATGAACAATTTTCTAGCAGCAGTGCCATGATAATACTGCTTATAAGTTCCTAACTTAGTTTCTCAAACCCAATATAAGTTTTCTACCCTTGTCACTTATGCCATTTTGTTTCTTCAAAGGCCAAACATACTTAAGTAGTTGTGCAACCTTTAGATATCAGAATATTTTATTTGACCTAAAATGTATAAATATGGAGTGCATTTATATATTGAACAGTCCACTTACAATAATTTCTATGCTTATTTACATCTAACTCTTTAACTGCTTTTTTTTTTTTTTGCTTTCTCTGGGTTCCTTTCAATTGTTTGCCTGATATATGAATGGTGAGTGTGGGTTTTTTGATCATGTCATACAATATAAGTTATCTGGTAGAAAGGAAGCAACATAAAA
>NW_017729032.1:217969573-217982788 GCF_001723915.1 Gavialis gangeticus
TTTTTTTTTTTTTTGCTTTCTCTGGGTTCCTTTCAATTGTTTGCCTGATATATGAATGGTGAGTGTGGGTTTTTTGATCATGTCATACAATATAAGTTATCTGGTAGAAAGGAAGCAACATAAAATATTATGGCAAAATAATTTTTTTCCATCAAGTATGTCATCCATCATGTTGCCAGTTTACAATTTAATAGTTACAATGCAATCATTGACTTTACTTATAGGTGGTATAATTTACAGTATTTAATACGGGGGTGATTGAGCCAGTTCTTAATTTTTTTTAACGATAATGTGCACTAAAGTGCTCTTAATAAACCATTCAAGTCATGATTATTCAATACCTTCCTGAAAGAATGTAATCCCATGCAGCATCCCCAAAGGAATGCAGAGTCTACACTTCATCAGAGGCATTTGCTTGCTATAACATATGTAGACACAAGCACACACCATGATCAGAATTTACATTTATGCATAACATGACGTTGATACAATATTTTATAATACGTGTCTCTGTCATTTTTGTGGCTGTGAAGCATATCTATTTTAAGCAGTACTGACTGTTCATGCAGCAATTTGTTGAATTGTCAGAACTGCATATATAACTACATTATAAATATCTAAATGTCTGACCCACACAAGGTATCTCTAGTATCAGTTGCACTCTTGTTAGGTTCTTTTTTAGTTCAGGTAGTGGAACATTCTTCTCTTGGACCCAAAAGTCTATCCCCTTCATGCCACTTGTGTGCAGTGTGACCAGTGACAGTGATATATCTGTGTTTACGTAGCTGTGCAAGTTCCTTCCAGGATACTGCATGAGTCTTGCATGTTTTTAAAAATTTAAATTTTGGGTCTTAATAGGTTGAAGTTATCCCTTTTTTAACAGATATTTCTAAATGGATATATTCATATGTACAAATGTGTATGTGTCATGATGTTTTGGCACAAGTGCTTGTTCATTCCTTACTATTTGGGGGAAAACCCAAAATTCCATAGCATGGTCTAAGCGTTGCTTTAATGAGGTGTGTTTTTTTTTGTTTTGTTTTTTTTGTTTGTTTTTTTTTATGAAGGTAAAGAACATAAAACTTAATGTGGTTTTCCTTTTTTTACATAAATGTTTCTTAACATCTGTTTTATGGCTTCTACAGAAGGAGAAAGACATAATGCAGACATAGTACAGTAAGCCCAGAAGACAGTTTCATTTTAACACTTAATTTGACTTTGGTTATTGACATTAAAATATGGTGAATGAATATTGCTTATGTTTTATGAGTAATATCCAACATAAAACATTTTATATATGTTCCCCTTTAACAGGCTGGAAAGCTGAAGGATGGTGCTCGTTCTGTGACCAGAACAATTCAAAATAACTTTTTTGATAGCTCCAAGCAGGAAGCCATTGATGTTTTGTTATTGGGGAATACCCTAAATAGTGACTTAGCAGATAAAGCACGGGCTCTCTTAACCACCGGCAGTTTACGTGGTATGTGTCTTTCGGGATTTTAATCTCTGTTAACTATTGCTGTAATATAATGTGCAAGCTGTGTTTCTAAGCAGTATCTCAGAGTTAATGTGCCACTTAATATTTTGTCTCCTTGGGTGTAAAAAAAAAGTGTTATGCTTTTCTAACATTTCTAGACTAATATGCACTTATTTCTTCACCGTTGGGATTTTGACAGTAATTCTGGGATGGGGGTGACAGGGATAACTGTGTACTCTACATTTTTAGGAAATGGATAATTTTATTAGCTAAGTACTTTAATTTTAATAGCTCTTAGATATTTAAATTTAATAATTTGTTAAAGTCCTTTATCTTGTTGTAATTGGTGACTATAGTAACTGTATATCTAGTAAACCAGGAAATTTTCCGTTCTCAAAATATTCTTTTTTTTTTTTTAATTGTAGCTAGATGCCATCTTTCATTCCGTCATGTCATACAGTGAAGGGATTTCTCACTATGTAAATATATTCCCAGGAAATTTTGTTCAAGGACTCTTTGGAAACTACCTGTTTTGGTCTAGTATTTGACTTGGGAGTGACTTATTGCAAAATTAGATTTCCAATTAAAATTGCAATTTGAGCTGGTTGGGAATTTTTCTAAAGAATGTCTTCAATGGAAAATATTAATTTGGAAAAGATGAAAGTTTTGTTGGGAATCTACAAACCAGCATTAGAGCTGGTATCTATAACAAGTTTTTTCAGGACCTGGAATTTGCAGTCCAAACCAGAGAGAGGGAAGGTGCCCTTTTCTCATAGTGGCCATTATCTTACTGTTTAGCACAGTGGTCTCAACCTTTAGTTGCCTCAGGGTACCACTTAAAACACCCATTGGAAAATTCCAGCCCTTACATGTCACTTGTTTTTTGACTAAGGAAAAAAACAAAACAATTCTTTTGTTACAAAAAACTCAGGACCTCAACAGGCCAGAATGGTTTTGATACTAGATTTTGATTTGAAATCTCTAGGTTTATCTTGTGAACTGTATGTTTGGTGTTTGCATACCTAACAGTGTTAATATTATATGTAATCTTGTGGCACCCTTAAAATGATCTTCTGGCACCCTAGTTAAAAATCATTGGTTTACCAGGTACACCTGGGATTTGGAAGACCTGGGGTCAGGTAGCCTGTTCTGCCATACTTGGACCTTAGTTTGTTGCATTCCAAGTGAAATAGGTATAGCCCATGTGTAATCACTGGGCTTCATAGTGTCTGTCTCTGGCTCTTGTTTGGAGGAGTTCTACCCTTACATAGGTAGTTATTGGTTGAGAGAGAGCCTGACTCTATCAGTCATTAAGGCACTTATCTGGGGTATGGGAAACTGATATTAAAGTCCCACCTTTGAACCAGTTTCAAATTCCTGCTTTGCCAAGACTCCAGCATCCCAGGGAGATGCTCTAACTTTGGGATCATTTGCTTTCCTGGAGTGAGTAACATGTTGTTTCTCTAGCTCTCACCAAAAACTTCAAAGGTCTTAGATTCACCCCAATGCAGAATGGGACATCTGGAAAATTCAAACTCTTTGGGGATGGAAAAATCACTTCTGCCCAGCTCTACTTGCAGGTCTGGGGAATGATTCAGAATCCTGAATGAGGCCATTATTCCTTCGCCTCTGTTTCCTGTAGTTTGCACTCCACAAGACTGCAGCATTTCCTGCAGCTGAGGAACATCGTTTGGGTCTCAAAGAGTAGTTCTGTCGTATGTGAAATTGGCTAAGTGTTCCTTTATACTGATCTTTCCTTTTTTTTTTTTCCCTCAATCCCACTCCCAAATGTGGTCCATCAGTCCAGGGGACAAAGCATCTTATTTATTAAATGTAGATCTTTTGCATGATCAGGTGGTCATTAAAGTTTTTTTTAATCTTCTATATATTTTGCAAGAGATGCAAAAATGTGCAATTATCTACTATAAAAGTTGCATTTCAAAATATAATAAGAATTTTTAAAAACATAACCATTTGTTTGTGTCTATTAATTTACTCTTGTTTCCTTCTCACTGCATTCGTAGTTTCAGAGCAGTCGTTGCAATCAGGTACAGTATATTAAACCAAGCCATAAACATCTGAGCAATTATTGTTCTTCTTCAATTTTCAAGTCCCTGATGGTATAATTTGGGAAACTGAGGAGGAGAACTCTCTTGCTTTACTGATCATTTGGGCTTTGCACTTCTGTACTGCAAACATGGGGCTAGTGTGAAAGGTTTAGGAGGGGAGAAGAAAAAAGTATTCAGTTTGTATTGTAGCATAAATTATACATTAAATTTTCTGTCTGTTTTTATATTCAAGCAGATGCTTCATCCTAATCAAAAATATTTTTTCTGTGATTTTTTTTTTTTTTATAATCAAATGTTTCTATTAACTTAAGGAGTTAAATTCAATGGCAGTAGTATCTTTAGAAAAAGTTACTACTTTTCTTTTTTTTGCAATTTAGGAGTATAAATTGTCTTTAGAGAATCTCCACTATTGGCTGTGTTCTTTCACAGAATTGACCAAATTCAGAACGTGCCTTAGCCGATTAATCTAATTGGTTGCCATCTCTCTCCATCGTGTGACATACTTTTGCTAACTTTAAACCATAAACTCCTCCTCTGACTGGAGGGTTCTATACTGTAGTTATATGTTACTTTAAAGCTAGGATTCTAACATTGAAGAAAAATACATTTTATTTAGGTATGTTTCTTTTCCTGAGGATAAAATGAAACATTTTACAAACATGAAATAAGCCTCACAATTCCCTACAGGTATAAGAATCCAGGCAACATTCCTGCTTTGTTGCAAAGTCATTAGCAGAATATAGAATAAAGGGGTAAAAACATGAAAGCATTGGAATTTTAAAGTTCTAGACTTGCAGCTGTATGCACAATCAAGAATCTGGGCCTTGAGGTAGACTTACATATGCAGTCACTTTGCTCTTTAATTACTAAATAAAAGCTATAAATTGGTACTTTGTGTAAGACACATTCTCACTTGACAGGTGTCATGAAGTTCTTGCTTTCTACAAAGAAAAGGTATTGTGGAACTTCTTTGGAAATGTTTCCTCTAGCATTGAGCTACTTCTGCAATTATAAACCACTTCCATATTCTCTAGCACTTTATACAGAACGGATGCTGCTGTTGCTTTGCTAATCCAGTTAAGCGCAGGTCATTACAGCTACACAACAAATCTGTTTTAAAACACATTACACTTTACATTTGTATTAAAAGAATGTTGTGCTTACCCAGTGAAGTACCCAAATATTAGGAAATGACAGAAATAATGGACAAGAGTGCAAAAAAAATCAGTATTTATAAATTAATATAAACATATATTGATATGCAACATGATGATAATTATAGCAGTATATAAATAAGCATATCTAATACAAAATATAGGTGCAGTTTTGCATCCTTTAACAGCAAATCTCCCCTTAAACTGACCCAAGAGTAGATTACACAATTAAGTCCAAATCCTGTCATTTTAAAATATCACCTACATACCTTAACTTTGGCATGTGATATTATACTTATAAAAGGACAAGATCACAATGTATAAAAATGCTAGTGCGGTTTTGTGAAAGTAAGGCATTTCTGCATATCCTGATGAGAGAAAGGAATGTCTTATAGTATGTAGGACCTGGGCTGGTAGAGAAAGCAATGTTGGATCTATGCCTCCATATAAACTTTTAAAATCTCCCCCACAAGGACTGTTGGCTCGCTCTCATTGTTACATCTTTGAACACTGCTTTCGTGACCTTCTGATTTTTTTCTGAAAGCCAATCTCTTATGTAAACAGTAAAGTTGCATCACTGTTGATGTATTATAGGACAGCTGAGAAGTGTTTGTTATCACCCATCTGTGCAGTGTACTATTTCCTGTGCCCAGAAACTTTTTTTTAATCAGCTAGTCCAAATGCACAGATGTTCAAAATTTCAGTCCATGTTTGAAATGCTTATACAACAATTTGAGTTTTCACTTCACTGTTCTCCATGTAGGACAAAGTAAAGTTGGTGATTTCAGTGAAGCTAGTTGAGATGCTTAGGTCCCTAGGGGGAGAGAGGTAGTGGGTAGGAGGGAGTGCATAGCATCCTTCCGCAAAAGCTCTTTGCTTACCCTCTGATATATTCTGCATGGCATATCAATTAACTCTTTGCCTGAAGGATGGTGGCTATTACCAAAGGCCTTGACTACTTAAAGAATAGATTCTTTGTAAGAAAGATAACCCTAAAGATTTTAATCAAGAATTTATTGCTGGCTAGATCAAACTTTTTCACTGCTACTTAAATATTAAAAGCTTTTTGCTTATAACTGCAGTTAAACATGCAAGTGGTTTACAGTTAGAACTTCGATCATTCAGTTTCTTCCTCAGACTTCCTCTGAGTTGTGGGGGGAGGTGTTGGGGGGTGCTTATTAGTCCACATTGCAACCCCATACTACTTACTTGAAACCAATAAAACTATTTTGAGCTTTTAAAATATGAAGTCCAAAGGAGTCTTGGGTAATATGTTTTCAAAATAAATGGATCGACTGAAATTAGCAGGGGAGTTTTAAAGCCTTTTTATTACAGTACATATTGACTACTTTAATTGTGATGTCACCCTCTTGAACTACAAGAATCTTTATTTTATAATTCTCTATGGGTAGCATAAATGTCAATTACTCAAAAACTATTGATTTAATAGTTTATTAGTGGCCAGATCTACCACCTAAAAGTATGTATTAAAGACAGCCTGTGTACTAAAATGAATCAGAAAATATATATAGTCATTTGTATTGTATTACAAGATAGTCTTTAGCATTTAACTTGTAGTAGCTTAAGTCGTTATTTTAAAACATTCCTTTAAAAAAATTCTCTAATCTGCAGAAGTTGCATTGCAGGTAAATAATTTAAGATAATTACTTGTATTGTAATGTGGTAGAATAAAAGCAACAGTTTACTGGAAGGAGAAAAAGTTATACATACCCAAGGAGATATGTGTAGAAAAAGCTACAGACCTGTGAAAGCAAATGTGCTCATGCAATTTTAGGAATATTTCCTGTGTTCCTCTTCATCTATTTTATATTAGTACAAAAATCATTTTCGGATTTAGATTTTTTCTAATTTTCTGCTGTTCTCTTAAGTTAGGCCCCAGTCCAGAAAGGAGATCTAGCCATGAGAGGTGCCATATCAGTGACTAGATGATGGATATCATTTTGCAACACATCTTAAAAGCTTCTTGGTTGCAAATCACCTCTCATTTATTCTAAAATAGTTGGCATAAATAAAGGTGCAAACTGCCAGTGAAGGTTGTATCGTGAAGAACGACAGTTCCAAGTTCCATTTATAAACTATGATACGCTTACTTGAGATACCACCTTCAGTAAATCATGCAGGCACTCAAAAATATGATCATGCTTGTTTCATGAGTGTTGGCTTCTTTCCCTTTAAATGTTTGGATGCTTCCTGTGGCTCTACTAGACCTTCTTTTCAGTGAGGCTCAGATGCTTGTCTTTGTCCAGCTTTGATACTTTTCTGATATCTGCTATGCTCTTTGTCATTCTCAATATGATAACCTATCTGCTCAACTTCAAGTCATTCTCAACATTGAAATAGGTAATACACTCAGAATGTCATTGTTTTGATTTGTACTGTGCTTTACACTTGGAAGGGTTTTCTTACACAACCATAAGAAGGGAGATTTTACTGTTTTTTTGTTTTAATTTCCAGAGCAGAAAATGCCAGCTGGAGGTGTGGAGGGAGGGGATCTAGCTCACAAGAATACTGGTGTTTTTCTCAGGGCAGTACTAGGTTAAAAGGGAAAGGAAATACTAAGGAAAAACATTATCTCTGGTTGCTTTCTGCTGTTTTGATAGCACATTCAAACATGATGTTGCAGATGTATCAAAGCTGGTAATAGTAACCTGCAGCTTTTTCACTGTGATTCAAAAGAATTGTAGTTTTCCTTTAAAGTATTTTGGTATATACATCTAATTATGGAAAAGTGTAGTTCACTCAAAAAAAAAAAAAGCACATCTTCATGTATAACAACTCATCTAACACAGAGCTATCACATGGCTAATCAAAGGTACTTTGTCTCCTGCTGCTGAACTAGCTGATCGTCTTGTCATCTTTAATGTCTTTATTCTCATGCTAATCATTTGAGGCAATGGTACTGCTGCCATCCCCATTTTATGGAGCAAGGAGTTAAATCCAGGTATCTTGAGCCCTAGGATAATGCCCTATGCACTGGACCATCCTCTGTCATCTGATTTAAGAGTCAGTTCCCATTTATAACAAAAAAGACATGAGACTTTCAGCTTTGATATCTATAACTTAGCAGTGATATTTGAAAGCAGCTAAATAACTTTAATCTATTAAAGTAGGGAAGCTTATTATTTTCACTTTCACAGTAATTGTACTTGTTTTAAAATAATTAATTTGGAAATCTGAAAGCTTGATGTATTTGTTTTGAGTGCATTTAAACAACAGGTGAATTTCATCAGCAGAGCATTTTGTTGGGGTGTATCATCATAAATACTGGCTTCCATTGGCAGATATCGGTCACATATATGTTAGTTTTGCTGACATATTTCTAAAATGGTTTAGAAAATTCAATTATGGGTAAAATTTAAAATAATAAAATCAAGAGCAACTCCGAAGCGTTACAAATTTACTGCAGTTTTTCTTCCCATTAGTATCCTACTCAGACAAGTAAATATGTCAGTATTTTCCATTATGAAGTGCATCACTGTGGTGTTCAGTATGTTTCAATTTGCTTCAAATGCTGAAAATTTTGTGCGCGCACAAACATTGCTTTGGTATGATTTTGTTTAAAAGGAGAAATTGTATTTATCAAATTTTGTGGAAGTCTTATGTAAGCTAATGTGTTAATGTTTCTACAGCATCTGTAAAAATCCTAAAGAATATGTGTGAAAACTTTTATAAGTATGCAAAGCCCAAAAAGATTCGAGTCTGTGTCGGAACATGGAACGTAAATGGCGGGAAACAGTTCCGAAGCATTGCCTTTAAAAACCAGACACTCACAGACTGGCTTCTCGATGCGCCAAAACTAGCTGGTGTCCATGAATTGCAAGGTGGGTCATATACCTTCGTGTTCCTTTTTGCTTGAAATATCTGTGCTTAATGATTTTTAATGTGCTTGTGATATCTGATAAATATGATAAATATCTGTGCTTATGATTTTTAATGGATCATAAGAAATGAAAATAAGTAGATAAAATATTTTTTAAATGTAATTCTAACGAACAAATAATCTCTTTTTTTTTTTAAATTTAAATATAGATCGAAGAAGCAGGCCCATAGACATATTTGCCATTGGATTTGAAGAAATGGTAGAGTTAAATGCAGGAAACATTGTAAATGCCAGGTAAGTGATACCATATACACAGCTTCAGTTCATTTGATACAAATACCATTTGCAGTTTTTGTTAACATATTAAATGTGTTAACAATCTCATTTTGTAACACACTTGACTGGTTCCAGATAAATTTTTGTCCAGGTACTAGCAGCTTCTGCCAAGAAGTGTATGCCTTGACTCAGATTTCCCCTGGGGAAACAAAAAAGCAATGACCCAACAAAACTGTCTGCAGTATGCCTTTACATATCAAAACAATTAATTAAAATCTTGGGACTAGCACTCTCAACTCTTGCACTGTTTGCTTCCTTAAGCACTCTAGAAGTAGTATGTCTTGGATGTTTGTCTGGTTCCACATATCTTGTGTACTTCCGCTTCTTGGGTGGGAGAAGCTACTGGTGATGGGAATGTGGAAGGAACCCTTCTTGAAAGCCCTGTTTCTTAAGTGGTATGCAAGTGCCTTTGCACACTTTTTGCATCAGATTCCCTAGTTCTTACAAGGAACTATTCGTCTAACTTTATTGGTTTCTTCTTTGCTGGAGAGAGCAAAAAGGACCCTTGACTATATTCTGATTTATTCTTACTTAATGTATGGTTAGCTATATTAAGGTTTGTTTGTCATTAAGCTTTTAATATAGATTTGAAGTAAAATTTTCTCCCTAAAGGTTCCTCAGGGCTTGTCCTAGCACAGGGAATATAATAGATATCCAGGCTAGAAAGAAATTTAGGAAGTGCACATTAAGCCCAATCTTAGAATCTGATGCTCTTTGCTGTGTTCTGTATGTCTCAGCAATTTACCTCATGATATGTAGAGAAGTGTATATGCAGGGCTTTAATCTTCCCTTCCCACTAAATTACCAGGAAAAGCACATAAGTATTTAAGACTTCCGAAGCTTCACAACCTTGAGGACAAGCGGACAGACCTAATTTCACGCTTCCCTGTAAAACATTCTACCTCTAGGCCAAGACCATTTTTTATTCAAGTCCAGGACACTCATGCTTATGTTGGTTCTGTCAATAGTGTCTATCAAGAGAGCTGTGCCAAGTCCTTCACATAACGTTGCTGGATAATTCAATCTTCCAGCATCTGGAAGGGCATTTGTACACATGCTTGTGCCATAGCACCAGACTTTCAAAAGCGCCCACTGCTGTGACGCATACAATTGTATAGGCAGCGAAATGCTCGTCAGCATGCAGAAAATGGTGGTGGCATACTTCTGAACTGAAACACATTTTATTTCAGAAATGTGCTGCTGCCTTTTTCTGTGCGCTGACCCACATTTTGCTGCTTGTACAACTGCATACAAAGCAGCACAGTGTGCATCAGTTTGCATGTGGAGCAGACTCGATTAATTGAGTCTCCTCCAACCTGCTGGATCTCCAGCATGTTGTGGGATGAAAAGATATGTGTATAAATGTCCTAAGGTTCCAGTGATATAAACCAGTTCCTGTGCCTGTAGCTCCTTCTCTGGCATCTACCCTCTCATCAAGTTCTAAAGCTGTTTCCAAAGGAACTTGTCTACCTTTGGAGACGGGAGCATCTTTTAGTATGGTCTAGTAAGGCTCTGAAGTTCTTCATTACTGATATTGGCACCAGATCACTGAGACTATTTTAGCCTTTTTACCAGCTCTCAAATTTCTGACTCCTGGAAGTTTTGTTTTTAGGGTGTCTTCAAGCTACTGATGTGATATTATTGTAGGAGTCCCTTCAGTCGAAACTGGAGGCAGCAGAGTCCAAATCTCCCCTGTCAGTATATCTAGGTTTCAAGGGAATGCCCTATTGACTGCACCATTTACATAAATTTTTGCATCCACGCTGATCTGATGCCTACACCAGTGTTTACAGATGACAATACAGGTGTTTACATTGATTTGAAGAAATGGTATGTCAGGAATATCACCTGACAGTATGATCTCTGGACAATTTCGAGCATTTCAGGAGTTGCTTGGAAGGATAGTCACTTTACAGCTTGCAGTTAGGACTTTTGTAGAGGAATGAATAAATGGACCTAGGTGACTATACTTGAGTGTAGACTGAGATAACAGTTTTACCATTAACTGCTTATACCTGTATTACTTGATATGACATAGTTGTCACATTTGCATGTATCTGTAGCAATGCAAGCATAACAAAGCCATTATAATTTTAACTTTTCATTCAGGATTAAAATTAAG
Source organism: Gavialis gangeticus (assembly GCF_001723915.1). Lineage (NCBI taxonomy): Eukaryota > Metazoa > Chordata > Crocodylia > Gavialidae > Gavialis > Gavialis gangeticus. Next base: position 217,980,573 of record NW_017729032.1, read on the forward strand.
GTATTTAGCTAACTAGGTTTAGCTGCAGGATCATGCAGATATAACAGTTATATTGTAACAGTTGATGTGCACTTCTGAGTGGCTACTCCATCTCCCCTTTTAAAGTGGTTAAAAAGGTATGCTTGTCCATACCCCATGTTAGGGGTTGGTGACCTGGCAAAAGATATTTAGCTGATTTGGTTTTATTTTCCCTGTTCTTCAAGAAAAGAGCGTATAGTCTCCCCTATGTTTGTTTTTGCCAGCTGCATCCTGCTCCGAAATTTTTGGGGATGTCAACTGTTTAGAACAGATATAAGTAGGTTGGGCCTTTGCTTTCCACTCTAGCAGACAATTTAAGGGGAGAAACTGACATCCTTAACTGTAAGGAAGAGTCCACAGGTCCTCCAAAGGATGACAGTGGCCAATTAGAACTTTACAGCTGTCCTTTATGGGGTGTCCATCTTGACTTCCTTCCCAGCAGATCAGCAATAGACACCCAAAGCATTACTTACCAAACACTATAGGGTAGCCAACCACACTGAAAGCTCAGTAAAATGCCTCAAACTATATTGAGCTGTGGCTTTTGGAGTAACCCTGCACAGAGATTTTTTACCATACTACTCCAGCCTAACATCAGTAGCTCAGAGAAAGATGTAAGACTTAACTTTCAAGGACAAGGGCTGTTTCATTGAGAGAACTGATGAAATGCTAAAGAAAAGTAAGTACAGGAAACCCTTGCTATTCGCAGGTTCAGCATTTGCAGTTTGAAATATTCACGAATGCCAAACCCGCATTTTAAGTACACTGTCTACACTTACAGGAGGTTGTCAGGAGCTCCGAATTTGCTGCTGCTAGGCTCCCACTGCTGTGCACCCCCCCAGCTGCTGGGGGCACTGCGTTCATAAATGCAGTGCCTTACTTGTGGATTTCGCCATTCGCAGGGGATACAAGAATGTCATGGGGTGCCTGTATTATGGCCACAGCTAGATCCATTGGGTCTTCCAGATCTTTCTCAGGTCTCAAGCTCCTCTCAGTCCTTTGTCATCTGATCCAGTCCTCAAGTGACAAAGGAAGGGTGGTCATAACTTGTGGGCTGTTCTTTTCTACTGAAATTGTAATCCTTTCCTAAATTGGCCTGCAGGAATGGTCTCAGCCAAAAACAAAAATTTCAGTGGCTCATTTTTTGTACCCATCTTCTGCCTCTAAGCAGCAAGTCTGAGGAAAACTTCAGAGCTTGTGTACAGTCCTATGGGTATCTGCCAAGTGACCACGGTGGCAGCTTGCTTTTAATGCCAAGACATACCATATTTACTTGCATAGAAGATAACCCCCCAGTAATTAGATTCTATTATGGGAAATTTATAAAATATCTATAATCTTCCAAGTATGGAGTCTAATTATTGGCGGTTTGCCTTTGAATTTGTCCCTCTCCCACTGCTACAGCAAGGAAAATAAAGCTGGGGGATCAGGTAACATTTTGCTCCCTACTTCCCCCCAACTTCTTACCCTGGCAACCCCTTCCCCGTCCCCTTAGTGTCAGACCCTGCTCTCCCTAAGCATGTGGAAGTGAGGAGCAAAGTTGAAAACAATAACCTTGCAATTTAACATGGTTGTAGCAATTTGCATATAGTATGCATAGACTTAATTCATCCAGAATTGGTTTGTGGTACCTTTTTTTAAACTGCTGCAAGCTTTAGCACAGGCTTTGTTCTTTTGGTTTTTTAATTTTAATTGAGGCCAAATCGGTTCCAAAATTCAGCGAGCAGAGCCCTGTCAGTCTAGGGCTTCGGGTACTCCCCAAGTCCAGGTATGTGCAAGACCCAGGCCCAGAGGCCCTTGGTTTCTTTCATATGCCCCCCAGTCTTACTTGACTTGAAAAAGAGTTGGTGGGGATGTGGGGATTGCACTTAATGGGCACTACCATGTGTCTTATTCAGATGGCTATACCAGCCTGTTCTTGTAGCAGGTCCCAGTCAGTACTGAAAGCCTGATCTATATCTTGAAGGCAGAGAAAGGGACTGAATGATTGTTCTGGGTGTAAGGAGTGGAGGAGGGAGAACCCAAGCTCAGAAAAAAAAAGGCAAGTAGCCATGAGGTAGAAAGAGAAATGAAGAGTGGGAAAGAAGGGCAAGAGATAGATGGAGAGCAGACAAAGGTGGAGAAGTGGGGACAGAAGCTGCTGAAAGTGGGAAGACAGCAAAAGTGGTGATAACCAGAGCAACAAAAGGAGTGACAAC
>NW_017729032.1:217987788-217989680 GCF_001723915.1 Gavialis gangeticus
TGGCTTTCCCAGAGAGATTGATGGATGCATAATAAGGCGGTTATAGAGAGAGATGGCAAGTCAAGTGCTAATAAATGGACATCTGAGCAGAACCATTAAAATTCAAACAGGGATAAGACAGGGATGCCCATGGTCACCAATATTGTTCTTATGTGCAGTGGAGCTGCTGGCACAAAGAATAAGAAAAGATAAAATCATAAGTGGGGTAATGATACCAGGGAGAGGTAAAGTTTGCACTCGGTATGGATGACATCAGTGTAGTGGTTAGGAGACAAATTATCAATTGAAAGGGTACTAAAATGTACAGTGGAGTATGATGAAGTAACTGGGGCTAAATTAATATGAAAAGCACTATAATGGAAGTGGGAAACTGGAAGGACATAGACAAGCTTGGACTGCAAGTCCTGGAGTAAGACATCAGAGTTTTAGGGATCCCAGTCAAGGGAGATGGGAAAAGAAGTAAAGCACGGGAAAAGGTGAAAGCAAGGGTATGACGGGTATTATGGTTGCGGATGGGAAGGGCTGTCTTTTGTTAGAAAAGTGGTGAGTTAAGGTGCAGTTAAGATGGTGTTGCTGCCAATCGTTCTGTGCACCACAACTGTTTTTCTACCGTCATGGCAGCAGTTAGTGAAAGAACAAAGGGAAATATGTTTGTTCTTTTGGAAAGCAAAAAGAGGCTAGCCAGAATGGAACTGGATAAAGCAAGAAAGATTTGGGGGCAGAAGGGAGGAAATGCTGGATGTAGGGTTCTTCGTTTACCCAAACTGCATGAGTGCAGTGTGCAAAGAAGCAACAGAGGGAGGGAAAGCAAATTGCCTTCGCTGCTTTTTTGCAGGTACCGTCTTGAAAAGATGGGGAATGTATGGGGGCTCTTGGAAGAAGCCATGGGTGTGGCAACCTCTCATTCATTACATAAGAATAAAAAGTTTCATAAGGGCATACAGAATAGGAGAGGTGGGACTGGAGGTCCTGAAAGATTGCTAGAGGCTGACAAAAATTGAGAGAGGATGGCATTGGGGACCTTACAGAGGACAAGTGAAGGTGTGGAGGGAGGTGGCTGATGGAGGACAGAAAAGGGAACATGCTGATTTAGACGAAATATCTTGCTGGTGAGGGAGGTGCAACGTAGACGGAGCATGGCAAGAACAACAAAGTGTCCACGGGAGAGGTGTGGGGATGAAGAAATGGTGGGACATGTTTTGGGACCGTACATATGCAAAGGTCATGTGGGAAAGTGTGTCACTTTTTTTGTGTGTGGGTGTTGCAAAAATAAGCCAGTTCTTTACACAAGAAATGGTATTGTATGTGCTCAGAACAAAGAGGCCTGAGGAAACCATGTTAAGGGCACTGGGTTAGCAGTGTTAAAAACAGTGTATGGAAAGTAAGAAACTTCTGGGTTTTTAAGGGGTTGGCTTTCACTGAAAGAGAATGCCTGAAGTTGGGGCAGCATGAGCTGAAATACTACATCAGCTGGGACAAGGAAGAGAGGAGGCAAAGAAGTGGTAGAGAAAAAAGGACTTGACATACTTATTTTGCTGAACCAACAGAGAGGACAGATGGGAGGGGCAGAGGGTTTCAGGTCATTACTAGGGTGTTGTTTTTTGTGGGGGGGGGGTGTTTTTTTTTGTTTTTTAGAAGGACATTAATTGGTATTCATGGAGTTCTGTATGAAGAAATAGAGTTCTGTAAGGAATTTTGTGGGAAGTTGATGCATGCTGTTTAAGGGTTTAATATATGTAGTTGTGTTTGATATGTAGCTTTGCAATATAAAAGCTTGGTAAAACAAGGATGCTCAATATGTGAAGCTTTGTAGGTGTAGAGTGATATGTGCGTGTTTAATAGCTTGTGTAAAAAAAAAAAAAAAAAAAAAAAAAAAAAAAAAAAAAAAAAAA
>NW_017729032.1:217989697-218033810 GCF_001723915.1 Gavialis gangeticus
AAAAAAAAAAAAAAAAAGAAAAGAAAAAAAAAAAGAAAAAAAGTTCCCATCAGCCTGTTTGCCCGATGGGGGCCTCGAATTTTATAGTTAAGCTCAGTGTTGGCTTTGTTTAATTAACTTCATAGTTGGTTTCCATTGCTGAACACATGCTGCTTTTGGCAGTAGCTTAATGATAAAGAATGTAGTTAGTGAGATTTTATTGTACGCAATTATAAGACTAGGGGCACATCTTCCTCGTACCAATTGTTGGGGTGGGGCGGAACCTCCTCTTGTATTCCCATAAATGCAGTAATATGTATTTACCTGTGTTTGGATGACATGTTGATAAAAGTCAAATGAGAGCTGGAATTGACTGTAGCCTATTTCAGTCACTGGGCTTTCAAATTAACTGGAAGAAATTATTTCCAACTCCTTTAGGGGATAAGATTTATGGATACAGGGCTAGATTCATCCTATGCATTCCTTCTGAAAACAGGTTCCTTTAGATACCAACAGCAGTTTCCATTTACATAGCCAGCTCAGTTTAAAGTGCTGCTAAAAAGCTCCCTCCAGATTAGTTTAATTGAGACTTATACCCCTTCACTAGAATTGGGAGTTTGACTCTTGTAGTCTTTCATTAACAATGTCATATTAGTACAAAGACTAAATGATTTGGTTCCAATCATTACTCCCTCTAACTTTTTTCTCTGGCATTTTCCAAGGATGATTTTCACAGAAAACTGATAGGGTTTGTTTTTTTTCTCATCAAGTAAAAAATAATAAAGGATTCCCTCTGTGTGAAAGGGACTGAATTTTCTTTCTCTTCTTTGCCAGCTAAGAAAAAAAGGTCTTGTCAGTACTTCATATTAGATGCATCTGCATTCAGAAGTTTAGGTCTGGAAAAGTTCATGCTATGAGATTTCCCTTTCTTGGTAAAAGGGAAATCTCTTTCCCAAATTTCCCAAATCACTTTCCCAAATTAACACAATTTGTCCATATTTAGAAGCAGGCACTCAACCTTGATTTTTCTCTTCATTTGCAAAATCTGTTGGTTTTATTCCATTTCCCATTAAAAAACCCTTGTTTAGGCCCTTTTAGTTTCCTGCCTTGTTCACTGTAATCTTTCTCTTAGGCCTGCTGAATTCACATTTTACTACTTCCTCATTCAGTCTAAAATGTAGCTGCAAATGTCATCAATTTTTGTCCACATATCTATGTATGTCCAACTTATTTTCAGATCCCATAGCTGTTTTCTCCATTCTGATATCAATTTAATCTCCTTGTCCTTTGCTTCAAGTCCATTTTCTTTTCTTTTTAACTCATTTTTATTGTACTACCAGCACAACAAATCAGAAGCTATGGTCTGTTGAACTGCAGAAGACAATATCAAGAGATTACAAGTATGTGCTGCTGGCTTCTGAGCAGTTGGTGGGCGTCTGTCTCTTTGTGTTCATCAGACCCCATCATGCTCCTTTTATCAGGTGAGTGAACAGGCCATCGTGTTTCAAGCTTTTCAGATTTGTTTTATGTTGCAAACTTCTTTCTGACATGACTGTGCTGAAAAATATGTATAGTTTCTGAAAAGCTATTGCATTTCGTATCAAAGAATTTCCTGAAATGCTATAATCTTGTTCACCTGTGAGATCTGAAAGGTCGTAATTATCTGTCTTATCTGCTCAGAAAAAAATTGGTATTTCTGAATGAGTTAGTGTAACTTTTTCTATACAGTTATGTTGTTTCACCCTGTCATTTTGTGCTTTTGCAAAAGATAATTTAATCTATAGTTAGCTGTTTTTGAGTGTTACTGAGAGTTGCAGAAGATTTGTCATTATTTTAAAGGTTTAATAATCAATATTCAATTTTTTTTTAAAGGGATGTTGCTGTTGATACTGTAAAGACTGGTATGGGAGGAGCTACTGGCAATAAAGGTGCAGTTGCAATTCGAATGTTGTTTCATACATCCAGTCTTTGCTTTGTCTGCAGTCACTTTGCTGCAGGTCAGTCACAAGTTAAAGAGAGAAATGAAGACTTCATAGAAATAGCTCGAAAGCTCAGTTTCCCAATGGTAAGCAGCAATCCTCTTCAGATTCCATAATACAAAAAAATTAAAACCTCAGGGTAGTTGCTGAAAGTGTGTGATGCTTTTGATTTTTAGGACAAGTCTAAGACAAAGATTTTCCAGCACTACTCATGAAACTTTAACACCCAATTCTGCAGCTTGCTTTTATAAAGACATAACAAATGCAGACGTTAGTATTTGAAAAATGTTACCATCTTATAAGAAATGTGTTTTAAGTCTAAATCCAAGCCCCTGTTGCTAAATTATGTTAATTTGTTATACCTATGCCTACTGTCTTGATGTGCTTCCCATACGCAAACTGGCCTTTACTTTTTTCTGTGCCACTATATAAGAGGGAGATGGTCCTTTACTTTTGATTTCTTAGTTCTTTGTTTTGTAACTGTCATATCTGTAGTCAGATTTTAGTTCCTCTCAACTGACAATTGCAAAGACGCAAGTCAGGTTTTTAAAAAATTAAATACAGTTAGGTTGGCAAATTTTGTATGAGGGGAGTAGAGAAATCAAACTAGAAAATCAAAATGCTAATCTTCCAAAGGCCTTAGAATTTATTACAGAATCTTTTTAACACCTGAAAACCTTACATAATTGAAAATACTTAATTCTAATTGAATAACAAAGCATTCCTTTGCTCAGCTTGCTAGTTAGTGATCTGCAGGGTCCCAAGGGAGTGTCTTCACTGTCCTGAAAAAAAGCCCTCTTGTAATTTGGATGACATGCTTCTCATTACAGCACCTTCTAAAACCAGAGCAGAATGGTAAGACTTAGATTCCAGTTCAGATGACCTGCAAACTATGTAAAAGAGTGTCATTTCATGGAAGATTTTTCCTTTTGTGCATATGAGACCCTACTTCCAATTCTTATGTACACACTACAATCCAGATGAGCAGTAACCATAACTGTGTACGTGATCAACCCTCCCTAGGATTTCTATTCAGATAGAAATAATATGGACTTTACAACTGAAAAGGCTTGTGAGTTTTACTTCTGCATTTAGAAGTTGTAGATTTGTCATTATGTGGACTTGAATTTCATTGCGTCTGTTTTTCTTACAGGGAAGAATGCTCTTTTCCCATGATTATATATTTTGGTGTGGCGATTTTAACTATCGTATAGATCTTCCTAATGAGGAAGTAAAAGACCTAATTCGGCAACAGAACTGGGATTCCCTTCTTGCAGGAGATCAACTTGTAAATCAAAAAAATGCTGGGCAGGTAATTTGGAGGGAGTGTTGCATTTACACATACTTTATTTTACAAATTCTTTCTTTCTTACTAAAGCTAGCTTATTGAGGGTGTTTGTACAAGTTTGTGTTGGCATTATTAATTTATCACTTTTGTCCAGACCCTAATCTGCTGGGGTGGAGCTGTGAAACTCAGGAGGGTACTTGTTCTGAATAAATTTTTGTTTTGCAGCTACAATGACTTACCTGTAAAACTAAAGCTATTAGTATACTTTTATAAAAGAGGGCAATTATATTTGATTTCAGTAATGGGGCATATTAAAAATAGGTAAGGCGTGTCAAACATAATTGGTTCCAACACGCTGGATTTTTGAGAGCGTTTTTTGTACTACTGCCACTTGATCCATTCAAATTGCTGTGCTAATAGAATGAATGTCTTTATAAACCAACTTGTGACACAGTCCAACAGATAAGCTAGCAGTTTGGAAACAAATTATGGCATTATTATTTGAGAGGAAAAGTTTGGGGTGGAGAGAGGTTGTGGCTGAAAAGAGACTTCTAATTTTAGCTGTCTTCTGGTTTTTAATGATGACATGCTAATTGGGATTTTAATCTAGAGCTGTCAAACTATTTAAAAAAATCATAATTAATCGCGAGATTAAAAAACTTGTGATTAATTGCAATTTTAATCATGCAGTTAAACAATAGAATCCCAATTTTTATTATAAATATTTTTGGATGCTTTTTCTATATTTTCAAATACATTGATTTCAGTTACAACTCGGTGCCATAAGAACAGAGTAGAACTGTGCTAATTTCTGCCTAGTGATTTCAATACAGTAAGTGACGAGGGTCAAAACTAGAGTTACCATATTTCCAATTCCACAAAAGAGGACACCTGTCAAGGGCACACCTCACTCCCAACCCACAGTCCCCTGTTTCCCCCAGCAGCATCTCCTGGGGCTGCATGGCCTTCACAAGCACAGGCACCAGCCCCTGTGCCGTCAGCTTGGCCACAGCTCCTTGCTGCCCTCAGAGGCCCCCCACCCCATTCCCCCACTGGAGGGGCAGGCATCTCACCCTGCCCTGCTGCAGACCAGGCACCCAGATAACTTGACCCCACCTGGCTGCTTGTTGGCCACATGTGCATGCAGCCAGGCAGCAGCAAGGGGGACAGGCTGCTTATCCCCCAGCATGCACAGCCCAGCAGCAGCGATTTTAATACGCGTAAAAAAATTAATGTGTTAATTGGTTTTTGTATTAATTGTGCTTGTTAATGGCAATTAATTAACGGATCTAATTTAATCATATTTTTTCTATTTTAAAAGTATCAACTAGAATTTAAAAATCTTTTCCTGTTTTTTTCCATTCTATTGATTGACTTGGTTTTATGTATTGACAGCATTGTATTTATAAATAGTGCTTTCCAAACCATAGAGCAGCATTTTTTTTCTGTTTGTGTGGATCTTTCATACAACTACAGGGAAGATGACCCCTTTTCTCATAGAAAAACATTGTGGGGGAGGGGGAAATGGCACAAACACCAAAAAAAATCTAGTAGCCATTGAAACTTCTGACATTTTTTTTCTTTCTTTTTCTTTCAATTAACTCAATTTCAAGATTTTGTTTTCTTCAAAATAAGCAAGACAACCTGATATTTGAGCAGCCTTTGGCTTAAAGGATTGGAATTACATTTAGATTTTCTAGAATTAGTGGAAACTTAAGGACTATCAATATAAAACCTAAGTTCAAACTACTGGTTGACTTTGAGTTCTTGCCTACCTGTGTACACTTTTCACTTCTCTAGTAAGAAAACTTCTCTCTCTTTTAGGGAACTGGGCCTATTAGCCTTCCCTTAGGAACTCCTGAAATTTTCCCCCTTAAAGGATTTAGTCATTTTCAGCGGCAGCTGAATTCTACAGGAACTCTTGACAGACTTTCACATTTTTCTTTGGCAGACATGTTGATTACTATAGATTAAGAAAAGTGAAAGTTATCCTTTGTATTTGCTGTATTTCTGTGTTCCTTTCTAGTTTCCTTTTTAAAACCTTCATTTAAGAGGTCACTTAACTTGTGTTTAATGAATTGGGAGATATCTTTCATCAAGGCCTGATGGAATGCAGTTTCTTTCTATGCCCAGTGCATATGCCATAATGTTTCTTCTCAGAATTATAGATTAGTCTATTTCAATATGGCAGTGATTAGCCTGGTTCTGTATCTACTGTTACACAATGGCTGGTGTAGGACAAATTCAGAAAGTAGAATTTGAAGGATGAGGTCATTTTGCCAATTAGTAGGGTCTTCTGAGAGAGAGAGAGTATATATGCATGCACTGTTGTTTCACCTTCAGGTGAAAACAGAATTTTGATTAGTTTCAAGATATTTTCTGCTTCTGATCTACCATTTGTGTGTTGTTAGGTATGACTCAGAATTTCTTTGCTTATTTAGATCTTCAGAGGATTTTTAGAGGGAAAAATAAATTTTGCTCCTACTTACAAATATGACTTGTTTTCTGATGACTATGACACCAGTGAAAAATGTCGCACACCAGCATGGACAGATCGCATTCTTTGGAGGAGAAGAAAATGGCCTTTTGACCGATCAGGTTTGAGAATTTACTGAGTTCTGTATCATTTCAAGTGACTTAATGTTATTATCTTGACAATGTGTAATCCCCAAGATATTAGATTTTTTTCCTTGCTGTTGAAACAGCACTGAAAAATACAACTTGTTCATTTTATTAGCTGACTTCAACAGAGAATATAGTCCTCATTCTTCTTGGTATAAATGTCTTGATCATCTTTTATGTGTACCTAGGGACCTACCTAAACCACGGAGGCTGCCTCCATTTTTTTTGCAGTCCCAGCATGGTGTCCAGTGCCATTTTTGCAGCACAACGTGGCAGGCCCCCCATGCCTTTGGTAAAGGGCTCTTGGAAATCCCTGTCCTCCCCAGAGATTGACAGATAGCCATCTGTCAATCTCCAGGTAGGGGCAGGACTTCCAGGGCCCCTCAGCCAATCTCTCTGCCCCCCACCCCATGCCCCCAGGACTTCCCATGGTTTTCTGTTTGCAGCAGCTTCCCCCTGCTGCTTGCTGCCATTTTTGCGTTTTATCGCGGGAGTTGAGATTTTTCGCAGGGGACCTATGAAATAAACGGTTTCTATGAAAATTGCATAATTGCGAATTTGATAGGTCCCTAATGACAACAGTTGCCAAAGGTGTTGTAACTGACATTTGAGTATTTAAAAACCCTCCAATTTCCCTAATCTTGTTCAGTTTCTTTTACCATCCAGATTTTTAGCATGTTCTTGCAGTCATTCTTTTTGTTTTCTTAAATATTTATTTTAGCTGAAGACCTGGATCTTCTAAATGCCAGTTTTCAGGATGACAGTAGTATTCCTTACACATGGACCCCTGGCACTTTGTTGCACTATGGAAGAGCGGAACTTAAAACATCTGATCATAGGTTTAAATTTTACTTTATGCATTACTCTTTCATCATCAAATAGGTAATACTTTTGTTTTTATTATTGTTTCCCTTAGTCATTCTGTGTTACAGCTTTTTCTTATTTATTTTTAAGGCCTGTTGTTGCATTGATTGACATCGATATATTTGAAATTGAAGCAGAAGAGAGACAGAAAACTTATAAGGAAGTTATTGCAATTCAGGGCCCACCTGATGGTACTGTAATAGTCTCTATCAAAAGTTCTTCACCAGAAGAAAACTATTTTGATGATCAGTTGATTGATGAACTTCTTCAGAAGTTTGCAGCCTATGGTGAAGTTATTCTTATAAGGTTAGAATACTTATTGTTTAAATCATCTTAGTTGTTTATAAACCATCTGTTTCCTGAAATATCCAGCAGCCAGGTGGTCAGCGCTGCCAATTTTAATCATCAGTGTCAATCAGAACTGCTAAATTTGGCAACATTCACCTCTTGGGTACTGGCCATGCTGATACTGTGGATCTGGCAGCTGTGGCAATGGGGGTTGAGCAGCAGTGGTATTTAACTCCTTAGCTGCTGGCACTGACACCTCAGGCATGGCAACCACAGCAAGAAGCTGAGTTGGCCAGAAGACCCAATGTGATCCACAGTGCTCACGAAAAAAATTGCTAGGCTAGTAATGAAAGTTACTACTTATTACCCTGTTTTCTTCCTTTGTTTCCATCCAGTGTTGTATAGGGTAAGAGAGGGTTGGTTTATCATGCTTCCTGCTCATTTATCTTCTGGTAACTTAGATACGCTTTCAGTGGCAGTTAATTGGTGGTTACCAGTCCTCCCACCCAAGAGCAGTGTTCTGTAAATGGGGACAGCTGAAGAGGGAAATTCCAGAGACTAATTTCATGATAGCTCCTTCTGTAGGCCAGCCATGTGTAAATTACTGCTGCTCCTGATAAGACTGAACTTGAAAAATAAAAGTAGCACTGGAAAAGAACCAAGGTGGCTGGGGAGTCAGGGGAGTTCTGAAGGGACCTGAGGTATATTAAATACAGTAGAAGGAGGCAAAAAGGTATGGGGGAGAGAAGAACAGAATTGTTTGGTTTTAATTTTCCACGTTATATATTTTCTAATGAGGAAGTTGAGAATTAAGAAAATAGAGTGCATTTTAGTGGTCCATTACATAGATGGCTGATAACTAAATGAGAAAATGTTTATGAGGGCAAGGGAGAGTCTCTAATTTCCTACTAAATTAGGAAATTACTTAGCAATATCCACACGTACTTCCATACCAATGGCATTTAACCACACCCTGTCCATAAAACTTTGGGTGAAATCCTAGCCTCTCTTTTTTTTTTTTTAAAGGCAAAATTTCTCTTGCCTTCATTTAGGTCAGGTTTTCACCTTCCATCTTAACTCCTTAGTGCCTGGATCCTGCAAAGTGATCTGTGCATGCAGAATCTTACAGTAGGATAGAATTCTGCTGAACTCTTGTGTAACAGTTAAGAGGGCTGCACCTTGATAGAACCTGCAAGAAGTTGAGAGTGCTCTTATGAACTCAGTAGTAAGTTAAAGGCCTTCAACCCTTTTCAAATTCTTATATACTCTTTTCATAGAGCACAAGATATATATAGGGAGAGTTTTACATTGATAAGAAAATCTCAATCTTTACAGAGCAAAACAAAGCAAAAAAGAGCTGTGTTGAACTCAGATATAATTAGCAGTATTTAATCAAATCTAAGATGATGCTGAATTTCAGATGCCTCGCCCCAATAATAATAATCTATACATGGAAAATGTATAAATTCATTAGTGTTCCAGGTATAGAATCTAATTATTGGAGTGTCATCTTTAATTCATCCCCCTGCTGCTGCAGGGAGGCAGGTAGTAAGGGGGGAGGGGAGGTGTCAGGTGGTATGGGGAGGTCAAGTAGCTTGTCCCCTGCTTGTCTGCCAACTGCAGACTGGGAGCGGGGGGGCATTCCTTCTCTGCCTCTGCTTCCCTGCTTCTCTGCTCACCCCTCTCTTCTCCCTACCTTACCCTTGCTCTGCACCAGCAGGCTCCATCCCCATTTTAGCCTGGGGCACTGAGCCCAGCCTCAGCCCAGCCTCTATAGCAGCTGTGCAGGCTTCACATCACTACTATAGGATTGGGTTGGGATCATTGAGTGCTTCAGGCTGCACTGTGGACAAAACCTGCTGGCAAGGAGTGAGGGTAAGAGGGGAGGAAGAAGAGCAAAGGCTGCAGGTGTGGGGAGGGAAGATGGTGAGGTACAGAAGTGGTGGGTGGGCAGCAGCTGTGCCATTGGCCCTAACCTCAGGTAGAGGCTGGAGCCCATCACAGCAGCTGCCTTCCCTTCTACTGCCCTCATACTGGATTCTAAGACAAGAGGCTATCCCCTCTCCGCCATGTTAATACGGTAACATACCTTGTAATACGTTTTGTGTGCAGAGTTAGAAAGGTCAGAGAGGTAGCACATTGCTATGACAGTCCAGGGAATTTGTGATGAGCAAGGGTTGTTGAGTAGTATCACTTATTGAATTGGCTACGTAGTTGGGAGTGCAAAGGCATTTTGTGCCTAAGCTTGTCTAGCATCTCCAACTATGCAGTTGGCTCAATAAAATATATTTTCAAACAAACCTTGTTTCCTAAGTATGTCGAGGTACCTTTTCTGTCCCTGCAGGAGAGAGATTATAATTGTACTGAATGATTCCATTTTTTTCTGTGAGCTTTTTCTGGTTTAAAATACAGACCGAATTACGGAAATGATTAACTAAATATTTATATTTTAGACATAAAAACCCCTTTATTTTGCTTTATTCTAAATAAGGTGTTCAAAATAAAATCTGTAAGCAACTTAGTAGATGACAATACAGCATTGGTTTAATCACAGTTTGTGACTTCCAAATTATCTTTTAAATTTTGAAGGTTTGTAGAAGACAAAATGTGGGTAACCTTTCTGGAAGGAAGCTCTGCTTTGAACGTTCTGAATCTGACTGGTACAGAGGTAATGTGAAAGTGATGGTCATTATCTGAAGCAATTAGAACGTCATGTTATCAGGGTTTCTAAATGTATGTTTCCTACTAGACTAATAGACATAGAATTTAATACACATTCTCTTTCTAAAAGATTTTTCCCTAATTGTTCTACATGTATGCCCCACTTCTAAAACCAGAAAAAGACCATTTCAGTCTTCGTTCTGTGAATGATCTTTTGTGTTTAGCCACAGTCTCTTTCATTTTTTTTTTTTCAATCAACCATCATTGCTAGAACAACACCTTGTTAGGCTCTTATTTGTCAAAACATTTAAGCTTGTAGTTTAAATCCAGTTGAGGTAGATGGGATTTAAGTATACACTTTGCTTAATAGACATACCCATAAAGGAGACGAACACTTATAGGAGTCAAGGTTTCATAGTTTTTTTTCTTAAAATGAGTTTATTTTTCTACTGCTTCAAAAAAGATGCTTCTGTTTTGTTAGTTTGTGTTTTAAACTTGTCCTGACAGTACAGTGTGGGCCAAGCTTTAGTTTTATAATGCAATATACTTAGCAAAGGTGTAGCACTCTTATGGGTAGAAATGTGGCTCTGTTGAAGAGTTTTGCCATTTCATTTACTATGAAAAGTACTTCATCTCTGGTATCTAGTACCTTTTCTTTCCAGAATTCTATTTCTAGATGAGGGGTAGGCAACCCCTGGCACATATATGCCAGAGCATGGCATGTAAAGGCATTTTGCTTGGCACACATGCCTTCCAGTAGATGGTGGGGAAGGGGCCGGGGCTGTGCTACCACAACAAGGATCGGTCCCCTCACAGGCTCACCCACCATCCACCCCGGCACACCAGCTTCTTACAAGTTGAGGTTGCAGGTGTTTTTGGCACCTTCCACAAAATATTGCTGACCCTTGACCTAGATCGTGTAGTCTGATTTTTACAGGCCTATCCTTTCAACTGCACAGATTAGTAAGTTACACTTAAATCCCTATCCTATGTGGAAATTTTCAGAATGAAGGATCCAGGCATTATACAGTCTGTTGCAGGTTGGGATCACTACTTATTTACGGAGCTCAAAATTAAGTCCAACTGTTTTCCATGGCAAATAAAAGGAAAATTATGACATTGCAGAGAAGAGTCATAGGTCGTACTTAACTTTAGAAAAAAGAGTCCTGGAATAAGATAGTCTTTTGCATTTGCTTTTCATTAAAAAGCATTGCAGAAGTTTAAAGGACATGGAGATATCAAAATGTTAAAGTGGAATCAGTTGGGCAAATGTTCCAAGGATATTGACCTACCAGTAGGAATACTGGAGTGGAAAAGATGCTGATATTTTATGGTGCTAGGGAAGAAGCTAAGGGTGTGCAGATAAGAACCTTGGAGCCCTTTCAAAAGGGTAGCAGCTGGTACATTCTAACTTATGTATAAGAGCAGATGAGCTGATAATGATTCAAATGTGGCAAAACCAGTCTAGCTTTAATACTCCTTTATCTAGGGTTAAAGTTAGAGGAGCTTTGCTGCATTTGAATCGTGTCCACACCTTAGGTTAGAGGTGGGCAAAATATGGCCTGTGGGCTGAATCCAGCCTGCCAGGTGGCTGGATCCAGCCCACAGCTGCCCCCATAGTGCTGTGCATGGGACCAAGCCCCACCTACTTGCACTCAGGCTGTCTGCGCCACACTCCCACTGGTGTCCATGGTCCAGCTGTGGCCAGTGCACACAGCTTTTGGTGGGGCTGTTCCTGGTGCAGCTACAGCCAGCCGGGTGCTGGAAGGCAGCTGGGAGTTGAAGTGGAACCCTGCACTCTGAGACAGGAGTCACGCAACTGAAGCTGTCCGGGTGCCCACCTGGAGTGACACGGCAGGAGGAGAAGCCACTGCTGGAGGCAAGGGGAGCAGAGCAGCACCCACCAGCTGCAAGGAGCATGGTGTGGGCTGCCCTGGCACAAGCAGGCAGGGTTCAGCCCCATGTGGAGCACCACGGGGGCAGCTGCACACTGCACTGCCCAAGTGAACTCTGCTGCATGCACCCCCCACCTTCCACTTGCCCTCAGGCTCCTGGGACCTAGTGCCTAGGCAACTCCCTGCTGTCCCCATGCCCCCCACCCCCCACTCATACACACATGCATGCCTTCCCCAGAGAGCAAGGGTTGCAGGGAGCAGATCCTGATCCTGAGCTGTCACTACACCATGAGCTGGCCCTGTGATCCCCACCTCATCCTCCCCTCTTACTTCTGATTGCTGCTCCCTGCCCAGCTACAGCCCCATAGGGAGTTTTGGTGAATTGTTGCTTGGGGGTGCTGACCTGGCCTGTGATAACTCAGCAAAACTCCCCATATGGCTGTTGGGCCTAAATAATTGCCCGCCTCTGCCTTAGGTCATTGTTTTGTCATAGGAGTTCTATCCCAATAGACAGGCTTGCTCAGTTTTTTTGTGCGGATAAGTTAATGTATTATATGTATATTTAGAAAAGTGATTGTAGTGCTTAATTTTAATTTTAAATAATTTTAATTTTGGAAAGTTTTGTATTTTGAGTGTCTCTGTCTTATGGTAATTTAGCTGTTAGGAAGGATCGTAAATATTAACTTAAAAAACCCAGACTGGATTAAAAGTTTGGAAGACGAGATGAGCCTGGAGAAGATTAGTGTTGGATTGCCTTCATCAACCAGTTCCACTTTGCTTTGTGAAGATGCTGAGGTTTCTGCAGACTATGATATGGAAGGTTTGTTGAATGAAATGAATTTCAGTTTTTGAAACGTGTACATATGTACTCAAACAAATATTAATATGTATGGACCACTTAAACATTTTTCTTTTGAACTTGTACCATACCTACAGCTGATAAATTGAAAATGACCATGATATGACCAGCTTGCTGGGCAACACCTGCTAGAGCACTGTTTCCCAAACTTTTCCTCAGCATGGCCCCTCATTCCCAACCTACAGCCCCCCAGCCCCGCTACCCCATTAAGGATGTTGCAGCCTCATTTGAGGTTGTCCCACATTTTGGAAACCAGTGATCTAGAGGTTTTTATTCTTACTATGCTGATGATTTGATTCATTTGCCAACATTTTTGTAGCTTTGCTGGTTGTTGTTCAGAGGCACAAAAGGCATGGGGAATCAAGTGTTATTTTCCAAAAGGGTTTAATGAAATTATGCTTTCCAACCCTTGGAAACTACTTTGAAAGTACAAGGCAAAACATTGTACCAAAATGTGAGGAGTGTGAATTCAAAACTTTCCTTAAAAGAATGGAAAGGCTAACTTCCTTAACAAGAGTTTTGAGAAAAGGAAATTTGGTTTTCTGCTTGTAAAACAATCGCCAAAGGGGTGTGCTATTTCTATAAGAAACCCCTGGTTTACTGATTACTGATTCTTCTTCTTGTGCGACAACACCTCCACTGGTCACTTAACAGAGAGTTACCTGTATTTGAAAAGGGGTAAAAAATTGTTCACCTCTACATTGTGGAAGCTCAGGGAAAGATTTACTATGACTACGTATTGGAAAGGACAATCTCTTAAAAGAATAGTACTGATATCCTTGTGTTACACCAGACGAGAAGATGAAGCAGGTCTGGTAAATTTTTAAGTATGCTAAAGAAGAAGGATAATATTTTCCAAACCACACCCAGACTCTCTGCACTATATAAAGAAGTTTTATATAGAACAGCCTAATGCATGTAACTTGACTTAGCGGTGTCTCTTGCAAATCAAAAGTAGTGCTCTAGTCCAGTGGTTCTCAGCCTTTTTGGACTCGAGACCCCCCTCACTCCCAACCCACAGCAGGGGTGGAGTATGGGGGGTAGCATGGCCTGGTTGCCACTGCTTCCCTCAGGCTGCCTGTACTGCCCCCTCTGACAGCCAGAGGGGATGAGAGCAGTTCACCACCCCCCACCCCCCAGGTCCGTTAGTCTTCCCGCTGCTGGCGGTACGGCTGGTACAGGTGATGGCAGTGAGTCTTGTTACCCTGTTCTGCCCTCCTGCACTTGGGTCCTGCTGGCTGGTCTGACCAGGCTACAGCCCCACATCCACTATAGGTGCAGAAATCAAGTGGGAGAGGGGGCAAATATGCCACCCCTTCAGCATATTGCCAATGACCCCCTCCTCTAACTCACCTGCAAGGAGTTGTGGGCATTGGCAATGCGTAGGGGGTGCATGTGCACCCTAGGAGCATGGCAGTGCACCCCCTGAGAAAAGGCGCAGGCCTGTGGACAGTTGCCACTCACCGCCAGAACACTTGTAAAATTCTTTTAAAATCTTTCCTTATTTTATTTTGTGGTGCTGCTATACTTCATTATACCTATAATATAAGTTATTTAGGCAGGAGTAGTTCAGATGCTTTAGAGATTTCTAGATTCTTTCTTTGTACTCATCTCCCCTGAACCAGAAAAGGAAAATGGGAACAGTTGCTTGCCTTTTCTCTGGCAAAGGTTGTTATATACTTTTAGAAAAACAGGATTTTAATTTCACATACAAGTGTTTTTGTTGGTAAGAGTCCTATTGTAGTAAATGTTGTATAAGGAGGCAGGTTTTGCACTTGGTTCTCAACATCTTAGTCCATCTTAGACTCTTCTGACAGTGAGTTTTTGTAATCATTCTCCACCTCCTGCAAGAATTGCCATCTGTAATCTCCTGTTAGTTGATAATTTCGCTGTAGTCATGAGGAGAAATTGTTGGGTCTAGTCTCATGCAAGGAAATCGGCAGGGCTACTTAGAATGCATCAGCTCCTCAATGAACTCATAGTCTAAAGAGCACCATATCCATGTGAAAGACTTGGTGAGCTGTGGCCTGCCACCTACTGAACCTGCACAGATCTTCTCAGTGGTGTTTTGTTTCCCATATAAAGAGAGAGAATATCTAGGACAGAAATTACAAAGGGGATGGTTCATTATTGCCTTACAGGCTGGTAGGGTATCATACAGTCTCTAGGCTTCTGGATGGGTGGTAATCTCCCAGGTCTGGAACCCCCCTGGCAGGGGACAGGACAGCTTGCCAATTAATGTGTTTGCCAAAGGGTGGGAGTGCAGGCAGGTGGAGGGGGGTTGGGGTTAGAAAGGTATTTTTCTATGCCAGACCTAAAGATATGACTACAGCACAAGCAGATGTACCCATGCTGGGTTGGGCATAATAACAGTGACACTGCAGAGAGATAGATAAGTCCATACTGAAGTCCAAGTGTGTGGCAATGGGTCCAGGCCAGTTTATACAGTGAATGCTGAAGCTTTTGCTGCTTTCTACACTGCTGGCTTGGACATCTTTAAATGTATTGCAGCCTTTTCCCTTTGAAGTATTTACTTTGCAGAACTTCCTGTTGTACTAGGAGTTTTCATTATGCACAAATTTTAGCATTGCCAGCTGCCTCTTATAGGCCCACATTCTTTATATTAACAGTTTTATGGTGCAAGGGTAATGTAGAAAGGTTTTTTTTAGTAGGTATTTTTAAAGTTAGGGTTTGGATGTTTCTAATGTGAGAAGTGAATATCTCAATTAAATAGCTGTTCTATCCATGATTGGACAGGCATTTGTAGAAATTTTTATTGCATGATTTTTTTTCCTTTGTTTTAGGAGATGTCGATGACTATAGTGCTGAAGTAGAAGAAATTCTTCCTCAACATCTACAGCCAGTTGCAAGTTCTAGTCTTGGAACTTCACCAAGCTCTTCACCGCGTTCCAGTCCTTGCCAATCACCTACATTTGCTGATGGACCACCACCCAGCCTTCCCATAAGACCAAGCCGAGCACCAGCAAGAACTCCTGGACCACCTATATCCTCACAAAGTAGGTGTCCATAGAGGATGGTAATAGTACCAAGCTCTCATAGACCTTTTCATTTTAAATCAAGAACCACTTTAAAAAGGATTTCAGTATTGTCCTTACTTTACATGAAGGAAAACTGAAGCCCAAAGATGACAGTTGGTCTAAACAGTGATGAGAATGAGTATGGGAAACTGTAGTGATATATAAAAATCACTGTCACTTTTTTCAGTTGCCCTGCTGTTAGGAACATGATCTCTGTATGTTTTTATCAGCCTGCATTCTGAATTTTCCTTAATATTCCTTTCTCCCAGAATGAGGCCTGAGCTGAAAAGGAAATTATTTTCAGTATGGTTTATGAACATATTCAGGAAACCTAGAGGAATGCTGAATAGTCAGATTTTTTGGTAAACATAATTTTTACTCAAGTATGTATTTGCTTTGTTTTACCACTTCATGATCATCTCTTTTTTTTTTTCTCTCCCCACACAACTGGGTGCTGCTGGTATGTGAGCAGGTGTGTGCATATCCTCCACTGCGATACCAAAAGCTTTTTAATAGAAAAATCTTTTGATGTTTATAGTGTCATTAAATAGGTTGATTCTCTCTATCAGGTTCACCAGTTGATTTTCAACCAAGTATACAGCAGAAAGAATCTACCCAGAGCTTGGAACCTAAACGCCCTCCTCCTCCTCGGCCAGTTGCTCCACCAGCACGGCCTGCCCCACCACAGAGACCACCCCCGCCATCAGGTAATGTAATGAAATGTATTCTGCACCTTGTGGAATATTGCACAGCCTAATTTAAGTCTGTGAGATAAGAACTGAAATGCCATATCTTGCAAAAATAGTTATGGTGTTTTGGGCTCAAACAAAATAAACCAGAAGATCCATTAGGTCAATGTAACTAATTAAAAATAACATGAATTTATTTACTTTTTCACCTAGATTTTTTTAACTTTGTATTATGACTACTTTTATGATTGCTTTTTACCAATTTGGGTGACTTTAATGAGTTAAAGCATTTTACTGGTGTTTATAAGTATAGTTTTCATTAATTGCATCATTGTAATTGTTTCCAAAAGTTTAGTGTTTAATCCTTTGAGGCATACTCATTTAATTAAACTCTTAATTAAATGTCTTTTACTTCAGAGTAAATACAGATTGCATATGCAAGTAGCAGGGAGAGACTGGATATTTAGAAACCATATGGACAATTTAAATAAGTAACTTGATTTTTTTTTTTTAATGTTCTCATTCTTTCTTTTATTGACCTTTTTTATTCATGCTGCATTTATTTGATGTATACTGTAAGGGGGTAGGAGCCCTGCGCCTGCTAGAAAAGAATTTGGAGGTAATCATTTAATTTTCAAATCTAACTAAAAGAAAAACTTCTGTGTCATCTATATTGAGACTATTTAATCTGGTGCTGCCTGAAGATCAATTTTGGAAGCTACATTGAGGTGTACATTCATTTGTTAAAAAAAAAAAAGCAAAGAACAACCCCCACTCCATTCTTCATATCTAGATTTCATTCCAAGCATCAAACTCTCTCCTTTTCTTGAATTACGATAGGCTTTGTGATCAGCAATTTTCTGATTAAGTAAGTAAACATGAAAATCTCTCTCCAGAAACTTTTGAAATGTTATAGTCATGGAAATCAATATTGGCTCAGATCTTCATTATATTCTTAGAGAATATGAACAGACATCCTTTTATTTTTAAAATAAAAGCTTTTTTAATTTTCACTATGAAAAGACTTGCTGTTTCCTTCAAAAGAAATATTTTTTAAAAAGGCTGATTAATTGATAATTAATTGACAATCATGCAAGTAGTTGGTATAATTTCACAAGCTCTAACTAGTGTCACAGTTGGCATGCGTCCTCCAGATGATCACCAAATCTCTGGGCCACAAGTACTTTCAAGTGTCCTCCACTATGCTTCATCTAACCTCCCCCGGTCTGGGTAGTGTATAACCAGGATTTTTATCTCTGTCTCCAGGGCATGCTTCCAGGTATACACCTCTTGCCTGAGCCCTTACTTACCATATAAGACTTTCATTATATCTTCCTTAGTTTCTGAAACTAGGAGCTCTGAGTCCTGGACTGCTTGTACTCTTTCTCAGAGCATTAGAGAATATCCTGGTTATGGTAGTGTAAGTGTTGTGTTGTAGTTGTGATGGTCCAGAAATTATGTAAGGAGCAAGGATTTCTTATGGTGATATCTCTTATTGGACTAACTAAATAATTGGAACAGAGTTAAACAAGCTTCTGAATGCAAGACATTCCTAATCAGGTCTTCCTACCCTGGCTATAGCATTCTAGCTTTCTGCTTAATGACATTGAGGACAACATGAAAGAAAATGAGGAAGTTGCTTTTAGTAATGGGATTCATTAATAATAGTCACTTGTGTCTTCAAAGATGCCATGAAATTACAGATTTTAGCAAAATAATTCAAGTTTTGCAAACTGGTAGTTCTAAGGATTTGCTAACACTCTAGGCTAGACAGGGGTCCCTTCTACCTTCTTTCTCTGGGCTGGTCTTTTTAGAGGGAAAGCAAAAAATCTCCTTTACTCTCTCTGGCTTGCTCTTTTCTCTCTTTCTCCATGTGTCCCAGGTTCCATCTGGGTTCCTCTACAGAAAGTTAATACTTTGATCCTTGGGGATAGACCTGGTGGTTGAGACCAATCAGTGCCTCCCTACAGCAGTGCATAACCCCATAGGGGGCATGGAAGGCATGTGCCCCCCATGGAGCAGAGGCAGGCTGCCCGCTGCCTTTGCCCCGGGAGTTCAACTGTGCAGCGCCAGTGTGCTTCCTGCTGCTGGGTGGGTAGGGAACGTGCTGTGTGGCCAGCGCACCCTGTGTCTCCTGCCTGCCCAGCAGGCGACAATGGTATCATGCAGCTGAGCTCCTGGGGCAAAGGCAGCAGGGCACAGAGCCCCAGACTGCAGCAGGCAACCCACCCCATACCTCCCCCAGGGGTGCACACTGCTGCAGGGAGCTGCACCGCCCCCCCTCCCCCAATGCCTCTGGACAACCCGCCCTGGCCCCAGGGCACCAGTCACTCCAGCCCCTGTTCCTGTCCTACTCCTTCCCCACTCACCATGGGGGTCTCCATCTCCCCCACCCCTTCTCTTTCCCTCTGCCCCTTCCCTGCCACTTACAGGTGGGTGCTGTCTATATCTACTCCTCTCTTCCAAGCCACAGTCCCCCAGCCCTACTTCTGACCCACAGTATCCCACACTAGGATGTGCAGGGACCTTCCCTCCCCAGGCTTCAAACCCCACACACACTTGCAGCCCCCGCTCCCCCCACCCCCCATTCACTTAAAAAATAGTATCTCATGATTTACATGCCAATCTCTTTATTTATTTATTTTAAAGAGTTTGTTTCATGATTTTTGACACAGTGGGATCACTCTAGAAATATTCAGTTCAATGCTCTTTGTGTGTAGTATCTACTTATGCCACTGTCAGAGAGGATACTGGGCTAGATGGATCATTGGTCTGATCCAGTGTGATCTTTCTTATGTTTGAGACCTTTCAAAAATTTACAAAATGGGATAAGATTATATGCATTTCCCCCTCCTCCCCTTCCCCCCCCCCCCTTTCCCTTCTCCCTCTCTAATTTATTTTGGGGTCTTAGACATAGCTAGTTGTAGCAGTTAAATGCATTTGAATGGAGAAGAAAAAATTATGTTGCAGTTTTGTTTTTTGTTTTGTTTTTTCCCATGGTAGTCTGAAAGTGTTCAGGGATTTGGAGTATTACAATAAAGTTCTAGGAAGACAAGACTTTTGGGCAGGTGAAAGTGCTTTTGGTATCGCATGCATTTCCCCGGCTTGTGTGCAGGTGTATCTTTTTAAGGTAGAATATTGCAGATATGATCGTTTATAGTTTAGGTTGAAGCATTTTGGTGTTAGCTGTTCTCTAAAACATAATTATTTTAACTATTAATCATATTTACCCAGCACAACTCATTGATAGATTCATTACCACACTTTTTTCCACATAAATTATTCAGAGGCTAGCACTCCTCAAAAAATGAGTAGTGTAAAGAAGAGGGATTTGAATTTTATTTTTATGTAGTTTAGTAAATGAAAGTGTAAAGTACAGCCAAAGCTGTGTTATCCAGCACTTTACCATCCAGAATGCTCCACTAACTGGCATCTGTCAATACAAATCTTTCTTCTGAGGGACACGGCAAAAGTGAAACCAGAAGTCCCACTTCCGGTTTCGCCTCTGTGAGCCAAGTCCTACTTTTTCCTTGTGGACCACCGCCCGGGGCAAAGCAGCCTGTGCGGCATACACACTGATGCCAGGGAGTGAAAGCCCTGGTGCACTAGACACAGCATATTTGATTAACCAGCATCCCCCGTTCCCAATGGATGCTGGATAACAGAACTTTTGCTCTTTTTTCATTTCCCATTCTGCTTCACTTTCATCCCATTTCTTCTTCTTTCACCATTTCCCACTCAGTTTTTGTAGCTTCTGTGCAGCTTTCTGTATTTGAAAGAAACATTCTCCATGCCTTTGTTCCAATTCCTTCTCGAATCATCTTTTTGGAAACAATCCATTCTACCTTATTAATCCGTCACTGTCTTCTTTTTGTTGCACTGTGTCATCTTGCCCCTCATCTTATTTAGAATATGAGGTCTTTGGGTCTTATCTGCATTTGTGTTGCCTTTTTTACATAGCACTTCATACACAGTATTTTTTTTAATATTGTAGTACAGGGCTGCCCAACTCCAGAGCAGCTGGGGACCACGTGACTCCCAGCCACCTACCAAGTAGGCTGGATATTCTGTGGGCCACGTGCCATGTCACACAAGTCTCTCTCTCCTGCCCCCACACCACATGGACTTCTGATGCATTGCACTGTGGGGACTTGCTATGCCACATAGGCATCTTGCACAAGTGGACACACCACACTACACTGTGCAACCTCTTCCTATCCTATGCCACCTTTGCCCAACCCCTGTTGTACAGTAGTCAACTCTGGCTGTATTGCACCACTGGGGATGCTGCAAGAGATCCCCAGATCTCTGCAAGCTCTCTGACAATGGGGTCCCTCAGTCCCACATGGCTTTACTCTGCTGTGCCCCTAAGGGTGGAGAAAAGCAGTGAAAGCTGGAGGAAGGAGGGAGAGCTTAGACTTTAGCAGCAGCAAAAAGCAAGTGGGGATTGGTATCTGGTCCTAGAGTCCTGGGGCTGTAAGCAGCCTATGGGCTGCCAGTTGAACAGACCTGTTATATGTAAAAACCAAACATCATTCTTAAGCCCATGCAACACACAGGTAGTGAGGCAAGTTAGATGTACCTTGCATGTTATCTATAATTATAAGTTGACACAGTGGTGTCTATTTAAATTGAAATCCTTAAACAATTGAATTTAAATTGAAACCCTTAAACAAATACCTCATCTTACAGGTTGCCCATATAACATTCTAATTTTTTCTCAGGCATTTCACTCCCTTCACTGTCTAATGAGCATGCTCATGGTTCTTCATGATAGAAAGACTTTCCCGTGGGGCTCTAAGCTTTGTCACAGTGTAATCATGTTATGCATCTGTATTGGGAGTAACCTAAAATTCTGCATTTTCTTTCAGTTCAACATGTTCATATGAAAAAACCAAAATAATTAGACTGCACTATAATAGCTCTCTTTCAGTATTTGCAGCAGAATAGTGCTTTTATTTGGTGGTGCAAAATGATTATCATTTAAGAATTTTTTTTTAGTACTAAAGAATAAGTTTACAAGCATTTGGAGTTCAGCATTAAGTTTAAAGTATATGTTCTGTAGTGTTTTATATCTTTATAGTTTCCAAAACCACAGTAACCAAATAATTTCTTGCAGAGTATGAAGAAAATTCTTGATTATGACTGAATGCAGATGTTCATTTCTACTAGAAAAATAACCCAGGAGCTGGAGTGTTTAAAAGTTCCAGCCCCATGGCTAGATAGCTTCACAGGCAAACTCTCTGGGGTGATGCAGAGAAGTCTGAGGCATGGTGGGGGTGTTTTTCCATGTTGGCAAGGCTCCCGCGTTCTGCACCGCTTTGGCTCAGTTAATTCATTATTAACAGTTTTTAAGATTGAGAATGTGCCATAATTTAGGGTGAAGTCCATACACAGGTACTGCAGTTACCCCAAAAACAGACTTAAGGTTGACCTTTCATGTTAAGCTAGGGAAATTTGTAGTTAATGAACCCAAACAGCCTTACTCTATCTTATAGTAATGTAATAAAATAACCAGTCAGTTATGATTAGTGCATAAGGGTATTTTAGTTCCATATTTAAAAGATTTTTAATTAATCACACTTGGTATTTTTCCCCTCCATAGTTTCTCTACAAAACTGAGGTCAGGCTATAGGAATGTATTAGGAAATGGCAGGCATTTTGAAATAAAGGTAATTTGTGGAATTCTCAAGGTGAACATTTATTACAAATCCCTTTTCTGAAGAAGAAAATGTTAGTAATAAAGAAAACATTGAATTCTTGGAATATACCTAGTGCATTAGATTTCGGGGAGTTTTGACTAGATAACTAGCTTAAAGAGCTTTTGTTATTTCATAAGATAATTTGGGACAAAAATGGCTAGACAGAGGGTGTCCACTCTCTTAAAAGAACATTTTTTAAAAACTTATTTCTCACAGGTTCGACATTCAAGTCCGATGTATTCTGCACACCATAACAAGTGCTACACTTTTGGGAATGGATAGGCTGTACAATGTGTTGGGTCTATTTTCAAGAATATATTTCAGCTATAAAGAATAAATCTGATCTGTCCTGTTCCCACTACTGAAGTCCTTCAGTAGCTCTTGCTCTGTGTTATTTCAAAAGTGTTGAATAATTGTTACAATATAGTGAGACTTATAAGTGGAGACAAAGTTCTCCTGGAAGGAGGGGTTTGGGCAGACTGGAAGGGCATGTCTCATTACTGTACACGTCCTGCAGCTTTAATTCTGCCCACTTGTGAATGATACCTCCACCCACCTCTGACATCACAGTACTATAGCTTTCCAGATGATGTGGAGCTCAGTGACCTTAAGCATGTGGGTATATATTAATAGAAATTAATTAGACTATAAAAGCTATTTTTAAGGGAAATTTAGTGAACACTAGCTCTCTGCCTAGCCTATACTCAAGCAAGTAATCTACTTCTGTTTAAGCTGCTTCAGAGTTGCCAGGTATTCCAGTCCCTTTACCCATGTCCTAAGGCATGGTGGCACATGAGCCCTGGGCACTCACTGAAGGGAGGCGCTGGAATGGAGATGGTCTCAAGCCTCTCCAGCTAGTGGAGCAGAATGGAGGCAGGATCCTGCTGTATGAGGTGTAAGGTGTCACTTTCAAGAGCCATGTTAGCCCTTCTCTGACCCTTCAGTTGCTGCTGAATTCAGGGCTTTGGATCCTTACTCACCATATTAAACTCTGGTCGGGAGGGACGGACCAGAGAAGGGTCATCCTAGATCATGTTAGTGATATCCCCTCTCACAGCAAAATCCTACCCCACGCCACTCTGTGCCCTCAGGCCCTCCTACTTCTAACACTTGGGCACAAACTCTATCAGTTTAGGATTTGGAGAGTGCAAGGTTCAGAGT
The DNA here is from genome assembly GCF_001723915.1 of Gavialis gangeticus. Lineage (NCBI taxonomy): Eukaryota > Metazoa > Chordata > Crocodylia > Gavialidae > Gavialis > Gavialis gangeticus. Next base: position 218,012,723 of record NW_017729032.1, read on the forward strand.
GGTACTTAAGGAAGGGAAAGGGTTTAACTTCTGTGGCACAGTGGCCTAAAAGGTTGGTTACCACTGTCCTAAACTTTCCCTCTGGAATGATAGCCCAGCTCATGCCAGAGCTTGCATGTCACAAGCTCTCTGAGCACAACAGCTGGTCAGCACAGGCTCTAGCCACAGCTCCTGTTTTTCCCTTTCCTTCCCCCCAACACTAAATTCAGTGGCAGGGGAAAGGGGAGGCAAACAGAGGTGGTGCTCAACCTCCTTGCCTCTGCAGCCATGTAAAAACAGGAGCTCCCCAAGTTCACTGTGCACATGCAAAGCACCACCAGAGGGTGTGGCTACACCAGCCCTTATCTCCTATATCCCTTATCTCCTGTTGATCCATTCTGGATTCTCCCACAGAGAGCTGTATTCCCATGGCACAAATATACACTATAATGCTCCTTTGGTTCCACATATCAGAGGACTCAGGGTAAAAACAGAGGTCTCGAAGGGTGCATTTGCGCTTCTCCCATGCCTTGGTAACAGTTATGGTGACCACCCACTGTGTGTAATCTCTGCATCAGTTGATACAACTGTCCTAAATAAAGGGAAGGAAAATTAGGATGTGCTAATGGGAATTGAGGAATACAGTTCTTCAGGACACACCAGACTTGGTAAAGTGGCGTGCTTATTTCTCATACCTGTTAATTCTAGGAGAGATCTGGCTGAGGCATACTTATCCAGTATATCCCCAGGTGCTCTTTTTGCTCTGGGGACAGTTAAGGTTGCAGGGTGTGACTACTGTACACTTTTATTTTTTAATTTTCTAGCCTTCCAGTTTTTAAGTTATAGGTACAGTCTGTGTTTCAGAGTGCAAGATGTTGCCTGTCAACCCTAATTCTATTCACTGTCCACAAGATTGTTAATGCAAAGATGTCTCCTCTAACTAAAATGTGAAAATGAAGTTGCCATGTTTCTAAATGTTAGCTCTCTCGCTGCACTAGATCTCTTATTGGTCTGGCTTCCTTGTGCTGCTGCAAGTGGTTAGAACGCTATATAGTTACATGACTTAGAGCTCTTTTGTATGTGATGTCCCGTCTGCTCTTACATTTTTTTCCCAATTGGCTGCTTTCCTATGCAATATACAGCTTCTCTTCTCTCTCTGCAAAGGTCTTGGAGCTCCTCCCAGTCCTGGGGTAGCTAGGAAAGAGATAGAAGGTAACGAATTTTTCTGTTCTGGAAATTAACTTTTAATTTTGTATCTGAATGATTGTAGTGTTGGTGTTTTAAGATGTACTGACTAATCACTGGGTTTATGTCCATTTTGTTTGTTTGGGTTTTTTTGTTTTTGTTTTTGTGTTTTGTTTTGTTTTTAGAGTATGTCTCTTTCAGACTTGATTTTTATATTTGTCAGCTGCTTGCTACTTTACAATGTTAGACATCTGGGGACTCAGTGCATGCCTGTGAAATAGTAGACTGTGGTAATTTAAATCTTGAAAGCATTCTTTATCTCATAATGTTTTAAAATTTAAGGAATATTTAATCTTTGCAAGTAACAGATGCATAGGGTAAATCTGTTTTATAGGTGGAAGGTTTATTCAAGGAATAAAGAATAATTTATTTGTGACTAGAGCTCTAGCAAGTCATTTAAATCTTTTATTTCCTTAACTGATAGTAGAAATTTACCTTCATGTTACCATTTCTCCTGTCCTAAAAGTCTCATGGTGACTGGAATGTAACTGGAATTCTGCTAAATAGAACAGGCTAAAAAAAATCAATCCCTGTTAATTATGGGTGCTCAGTAGTAGTCCATGGGACAACAGGACAGATGATCCCTGTCATGAAGAGCCCAAAATTGAATGAGCAAGAACTACATGGAACAAGGGAAGAGATGCAACAGACCAGCTTAATGAATAATATGATGACAGTATACATCATACTAGTTCATGGTGTTTTTATTCGGGGGTGTTAATTGGGAGGAGATCACCTAAGTGGAAAGAAAAGTGAATGGACAAGTGACATTTGAGGGTGTAAAATAAAAGGCAGGGAAGGAAGGTCCAAGTGTATGGCATGAAGCTGATGTGAAGATATCGGGTGATGTGGGAGTGATAGGGTCAGATCCAACAGCCAGTTAACTAAGGGCAGGAAAAAGTCCAGTCAAAACTGGAATTCTTTGAGTGCCCCAGAGTTCCAGCTTTGGCTGCTTCTGCTGCTGCCCTTACCAGCTGGGATCTGTCTGATTTTCCTACCTGCAGTTTACAACATGATAGGAATAAGGGAGGGAAGATTTCCCTCTAACTCCAGATAAGTTTTTACCAGCATAGCTATGTCAGTCAAGATTGATATGTACTAACATGGTTATGTTTGGGGAAAGTATTTTAATAAATAAGATTGACGGAAAAACAAGCCATTTTAGTAGCATAGTTTTTGTTCAGGTAACTGGCATAAGCTGTAATGATAAAAGAATTATTTTCCTGGTATAAGCTACATCTATCTCGACAGCAGAAATCAATATACCAACAAACCCTTTTTATCGTAGGTATGGTCTAAGGAAAGTAATATTGTCTGCCAACTGGAAGCAAATATAATTGATTAAGAATAGTGTTCTTTGGGTGCTAGGAAACCATTACGTGCATCCTTCAAGTTGTTATTATGCTAATATCTTCATGGTCTGTAGACATTCATAAGCTATCAGTCTGTCTACTTATCTGTACTTGTCTGAGCTGGACCTCTTTTTTTACATTTTTGCCAACATCTCACCTTAAGTACCACATTCAAAGATGCTCATCAGTATAAGATCACAGGACTAGAAGAGGCCTCCCAGGCCACTGAATCCCATGCATTTGCAGCCGACCACTTGTACAAGAGTCCATAAGATCATCCACCCTGAACACTGTCTCACCACAACTACAAAGCATCTGGGCTGGAGGGATGAAAACCCCAAACCCGAGCCTACAGCGTGCATAGATAAAGAGCAGAGCAGTCTAAGGCACTGCCAATTCCTTGCTGCTGTAACGGCCTGGAATTTAAGATAATCTAAGCACATTTTCATTTAAGAGGAGAAACCCGCACAGTGTTAAACTGAGGCAAAGCCACCCAGGGTTCTTGTCAGTCTGACCAGGGCAAGGGAGAGGAGTAGACGGGAATTCTGACTGACTCTGAGTATATGAGCAAAACCCTCTCCCCACCACGACAGCTTTCTAAATACCAGCAGTGGCACAAGAGCACCCCAGCGAAGCCCTTATCCACTACTTCAGAGAAGATATAAAAAAAAAATCCCAGAAAGCAAATGCTTTCCTGGTAGAGTGGTAAAAGGGAATTCCTTTGGACCCCTGCAGAAACTCTGAAACACGGGATTACAGGACAGTGTCTGTACAGTTTTCTTTCACCCCTTTTATGAGGGTATCAAATCCTCAAATTCCTTTATCAAATGCCCCAGTTATTACCTTGAGGGAAATGCCCATCCTGCCCTTCTGCCCCTTCTATAAACTTGTCAAGCTTAGTGTTGAAGCACTTTGGGTTTCTTGCCTCCATTACTTCGTTTGGAAGACCGTTCCAAAATGTGTCATGGTTAAAATAGTTACCTTCAGTATAGGAGTATACTGGAGGCAGTAGCCAAGAGTATGCATACAATAGATTGTATAGTCCCATATTCTGGTATCCGCTCTTGTTCCTGAAATCCTTTCTTCTTGAAAACACAGCAGTCAGTTGCAGATTATAATATATAATATTGCAACTTTCCTGTCAGTGACAATCCTGTTGTAACATTGATAAAATAGACATCATCTGCAGAGATAAAGGATTTTAATCACTAATGCAGTTGGGGTATTCCTGGTTCTTTTAGTGCTAATATACCATTATTGCATAGTATCTGGTTGCACTATGGTCTGTTTATGAAAACCTCATATATGCCTGACTTCTTTTTTCATGCTTCAAAGCACAAAAAAGCCCTGGAACACAAAGAAAAGATAATTTAGGTAATACAGTTAAATGTTTTGTACTACTTTTGTTATGAAAAAGCTTTGACTTTGAAATGGTATCTTAATCAGTAGCTTCTTATGGGTTTGTTTCAGTTCGTAGCCAGCCTCCACCTTCATCTGGATTCACAAGTACAGCAACTGTTGGATATAGTACAGCCAGACCGGTAGGCATTCCATTTTTGAATAATTTTTGTGCTGAAATTCTCTCTTCTTATGTTTTCATTAGTAGGTTTTCTTGGGAGTGATGGTAGGGAGGAGAGTACTGCAAAAATAAGCAGTTATTTTGTAGGTTAAGTGATTATGTTCCTTCCATAATTGTACTGAAAATATGTTACTAAAGCTTTTGGACTTGGTTCTCCATTGCTTTATATTTTATGTGGTTGTTTGCATATGCAAAGTGGATGTAAAGCATTACTGAAAAATCGCAGTGTATATCTGCTCTGCTTTAAAAAAAAATACAAATCAGTTATTTCATTTTGTGCATTTTGCATTCTTCTTTAAAATTTCTTGTTTTGTAAAGACACAAGCGTTTATTGAAATATGTTAAATGTTATGTGGATCCTGGTGGCAGTAGTGGTGTCAACAATTAATCTATGGATAATGATTTTACAATTATCTCTAATAATTTGCCAAGGATCTTTCACAGAATCCCTTGCTTTTTATGTACTGAATAGTAGTCCAAATTTAACTCTTCTTTATGGAGCATTAACTTCAGCATACTGAAGTAAATCTTGCATGCAGTTTTTGGTAGCTTGGCCATTTCATTGTAATGACATTTATCAAAAAGTCCCAGAACAAGGAAACCATCGTAACAGAGAGGGTGGCAGATGAGCAGGAAAGTTGAACAGGCATCTATTAGCAAAGGCTAATAAGAAAAACTGGGTTGGACCTACAGTTCAGAAGCATTCACATGGAGAAAGCTCAGCCCACAAAAATGGAGGGAATGCTACATGAGGGCTCCTTTTATTCATATCACCTTCTGGAAGTAGGAATCAGCTAAATGAAAGCAACTACCTTTTTTAAGGTGCTAGAAGGGAAAAATGAAATGTTTAAGGTCTTCGTTTTTTCCCACCTGTCTCAGGCTTACCTTGCTTGACTCACCACCATGGATAGGAAAGTGCATTTTTCAAGTATTGCCTACAAGGAAAAGTTAAAATCATGTAAATTATTATGTAGCTTTTAAAATGATCACAATAAAATAACTGTTAGAACAATTTAGAGCTTTGTAAACATTCTAGAAAACAACATTGCCCGTTTATATTTCCTGGGTCATGAAGCCCTTTTTTTATTGGAACATTTACATGAAAGCAAGATCTTTGTCTAAGAGTTTATCTGTTTTTTCTGTTTGTTCCTTACAACTGTTTTGAAGAACTATACATAAACCTGAGAACTGAGCAGCAGCAGTCAATTTTTTTAATTTTTTTTTTGTTTTTGAGCCAATAACTGTCCTATCAGTTTCTAAAAGAATAAACAAAACTAGTGGAGTGAAATTATTAAATGGAGTTTAAGCTTAACTATAAAGGAATACTTCTAAACATTAGGATAACTTAGTCTACGTAATCATTTTCTGGCTGAATTTTTCAAATAGGATTGAAAGGGACTTTAGGAGTCATCTAGTCCAGCCCTTTGAAGAGATGCTGTTGCTGTTCCTACACCATCCCATATACTTTTCTGGACTCTTAAGAATTTCTAGTGAAGGAGGTGCTGCAACTTCCCTAGGCAGCTTGTTTCATTGTCCTACTGCTCTTACTGTTTGGAATTATTTCCTGAAAATTAATCTAAATCTGCTTTGGTGTATTTTAAACCCATAGTCTGTTTTTCTGCCCTCTGTTTTGAAGGAAGAACATTTTTTTTCTCTCTTCTTTATGGCAACTTTTCAGGTATTTAAAAATACTAATACTATATATCCTTTCTTATTTTCCTTTTTTCCAAATGGAATATACCTAGTTCCTTCAACTTTTCCTTGTGGCCTGTGGTCCAGCCCTCTTATTTCTTTTTTGCTGGCCTCTGGATTCACTCCAGTCTCTCTACATCCTTCTTAAAATGCAGTGCCCAGAACTTTATACCATAGTCCAGCATACTAACCAGCACTAAGTTAAATGGTACTTCTGTCTTCTTTCTTGCATGTAATGCTCCTTTTAAAGCAACCTGAAGCTGCATTTGCTTTTCTGCAATTGTCGCTTATTGCTGATTCGTATCGGCTTTGCTCATACTGGGGTGCCAAACTAGGTATCCCCTATTTTGTATTCATGCATTTGTTTTTCTCCCTTAAATGTAACATCATAAATTTTGTCTTTGAATTTAATGTTGTTGTTTGTAGTCCAGTTTTACAATTTTAAAAAATCCCTTTTGAGTTTTAATCCTGTCCTGCAGACAGTTTACAGTTCCTTTTTAGTTTTGTCATCCTGAAATTCGAATATTTTCTCTTCCTGCATCTGTCACCTATCAAAAAGTTAAATGATACTGGACCTAGAACAGAACCCAGGGAACCCCACTTGGGACCTCCTGTCAGTACTGTTAGTAATTATTTGCTTGGGGTTTATTCAATCAATAGTGTATTGCCCCTTAACAGTAATGCTTTGTTTACCTGAATCCAAGACAACTTTGAATTTAAGATGATCCCCCAATAATTATATTCTAGACATCAAAGATTATACATTTTATTATAATGTTCTACATCCAGAAAATTTATTTCAGGGTCATCTTGAATTTATCCCCCTCATTTCTTGCAGTGAGGAAAGCAGAGTTGGCGGGTGGGCAAGCAGAGGCAAGGGCAGGTGGGGGGAGGAAGGCAGGGATAGAAAGCATGGACAAGAGGAGCAGGCAGCCTGCCCCCATCCTTTGCTTTCCAAGTTCCTGCCCCCCGCCTACTTCCCTGTCTTTGCCTTCCCACCTAACTCCCCCTTCCACTGCTTTCTGTGCTGATATGGTGCAGGAGGAGCTCCAGAGCTGTTCCTGTCCTATGCTGCCAACAGATTCCTCCTTTCCTGGCCAGCTCCCCTCCTTCCCCGACCCCCTGACTTTGTAACAGGCCTGAAGGAGGAATCTGCATGCTACAGAGCTGTGCTTTCTGCCTAGCTGCTCTCTGCAGCATGGAGCAGGAGTAGCTGTGGAGCTCCCCTATGCCTGCTACATCCAAGTCAGACTCCAGTGTGGAGCTGTGAGGGGCTACACTGCAGGGTGCCCAGCTGGCTGGAGACCACAGTGGCATACAGATTCCTCCTTCCGTGCCTGGCTCCCTGCCAGTGAGACGGAGGGGAGCTGGCCAGGGAGCAGACACTGGAAACAGAAACCCAGTTGGGCTTCCTCCTCTGCCACTGACTGCTCCCAGCTGTGGTGCTTGATTCTAAAACGAGGCTTTGTCTTCCCCCATGATGAATGGGGAAAACTCATCTTGTAACTGAGTAAATATGGTACTGTCTACCCATATTTTTTTCAAGTTTACATATGAGAGTGGCATGTGGAACCGTCAAGTGTTATGTTCACTGTATTTCCCTTATCCACGAAACCAGTTTCCTCAAAGTGAAAGAAATAAAGTTGGTTTGGCATGAGTTGTCCTTACAAAGCCAGGCTGACTGCTAGAGATCACTCATCTGCCAGATAACTTGAACATACTGTATTTGGAATTTTGCATTAAAAACCTCCCAAGTATGGCAGGGGGGAGAGAGAAGGTTATATGTGTACATTTTAAAAGATGGGCCCTGTGTTAGTCCTTTGGTCCTGTGTGATCATGTCTCTTGGCAATATTTGTAAATCATGCCCAATAGCTCCTAGACTACTTAGTTACTTCAGCATCCTGGAAGAAAGTTGTGTTCTACCAGAAAAGCCATTTAAAACTAGGTTTGATAAAATGCTTAACCATAGACTGTAATGGCAGGCATTGATTATTCTGAGACATGAGTTGGATCCAGACTTTGATTTAAAGCTAAGCTCTCTTTGCCTGAATACTTTACTACATGTTACCTGAATAATAGGAGGGGGGGATGACAACACAGCTAAATTTGGCAAAAAAAATTTATAAAAATGACACTTTTGGGGAATTTGGCAATGTTGAGGATACTGTTTTCATTTTCTGAGGGATCTCTGCATTGTTGCTTATTTGAATAGATTCCCAAAATGACAGGCAAGACAAAGGACAAAGTTAAGGGTACAAACAGACCCTAATTTTACTGTGGCATCAGTTGTGCTAGGACATGTCCTAGCACAGCTGATCAGATTGTTCAGCAGAAGCAGATGTTGCCAGGGCTGTTGTCCTGCAGGGTCAGGCTCCTGCTGCTCCCAGGGCTTCAGGGGCCTGATTCTGAGGGACAACAGCTCCACATGCCACAACCTGACCCATGGAATGCACTCCAGGGGATTCCCAGGGTGTCTGTCTGTTAGCAAAGGAACCACCACCACAGGTGTTCCCCCACTTGACCATGTGTACCCTGAGTCAGGGCAGAGCAGCATGAAGCACAGAGGGATTTGTGAGGTGTGCATCTGCAACTGCACCCTGGGAATTCCCCTACAGTGGAAGTCTCAGGGCGTGCAATATGCAAACAGATGTCCTCCCCTGTAAGGCATCAAAATGGTGTCTAAGTTTGGTCATACAAACATTTTTGGGCAACTAGAGCATGAAAAAGGGGCAGGGATGTCTGTTTGCTTACTTCTTGTGCTGCCATAAAAATATGGTAGCAGAAAGCCAACGTTTGTTTGCACCCAAAGTGTCCTAAGCTGTGCTCAGAAAATATTCTGCAGCAAGGGAAGTATAGATTAGATATTGGGAAAACCTTTCTTATGAGGAGGGTAGTAAAGAACTGCAACAGGTTACCCAGCTAGACACAGCCTTGGGTGAGATGATATAATTGGGGATGGTCCTGCTTTGAGCAGGGGGTTGGACTAGATGACCTCCTGAGGTCCCTTCCAACCCTAATTTTCTATTATTTTATGAACAAGTACCAAAGGAGTGCCTGTTTGAAAATTGGGCAACTCTGTATCTCTGTATTTTCTTCCCTTAGCAAAACAGGGGAATTTAATAGCCAACTATCCAATTAGCTTTAACTCTAAATCCCCACCACTTAGGAAGGTGGTGATAAACTCTGAGGCCACATCCAGGCAAGCATGGTCAGGTGGTATGTGGTGCCACAGGCATGTCTGTGGCGCCACATGTTCATGTGTTCTCCATGCTGCAAGGGAGCAGTGCAGGGGGATTTTTTGACCTTTGGATATCCAGAGGTCAAAAAAATGATTGCAGTAAAAAGTGAAGCAGTGCATGTGGGGGCAGCATGCACTCTGAGTGGCAGGATTGCTGCTGCTGCAGCCCTGGGAGGCCCCCAGTACCCCAGTTAAGAGCTGGCCTCAGCTTTCTTTACCCCACCTGGGATAATCTGCCAGAGCGTGTATAGCTTGGGTGTTCCCCAGAGACAACTAGCGGCAGCACAAGTTGCACCACCGCTAGTTGTCCCCAGGGAGCCAAATGTTCACACTCATCTGGATGTGGCCTGAGATGTCTTCGGTCTTTGTACCTAATTGGCATGCTGATGGTGACTTGCTGATGATGCAATGAAATGAAGCCGTTGAGGCAAAGATGCAGCTTGCCACAAGGTTGAATGTAAGTCGTGTATCCTGCATAAAGCTCATTTTATAATGGATGAAGAATCAACTAAATATCTTTCTAGCAAACGAGGGAAAAAGCCCAGCCCAAATGCTGAGAGGAAGCAGAAGTTTGAATTGCTCCCTCTTCAGTAGTCAACTGCTATTGCTGAAAAAAAATTCTTGCTACTTCATCCTTAGAATCAGAGAAAATTAGGGTTAGAAGAGACCTCAGGAAGTCATCTAGTCTAGCCCCCTGCTCAAAGAAGGATCATCCCCAACTAGATCATCCCAGCCAAGGCTTTGTCTAGCTCAGTCTTAAAAATCTCCAAGGATAGAAAGTCCACAACCTCTGTGGGTAATGTGTTCCGGTGTTTTACTACCCTCAGATTCTCCTCAGAAATCATGTTTCCCAGGCCCCTCACCATGTTTGTTGCCACAGTGGCTTCCTCGGTCACAGCTGATATAACTGCGATCCTGAGGAATTTTATTAGTTTTTGGACTAAGAGATGGAGTTTTACCATAAGAAGAACCTTTCCCTCTGCTTCCTTTTTTCTGGAATTTGGAAGTGACCTAAGACCCTTGCCATTACTAATAAAAACAAGTATACTTCACAGAAGTTATTATTATGAACTATTATCTCCAATATTTCCTAATCTAAGATATGACTTAAATTCAAGTATTTGCTGCTCAGATGAATAAAATGAGTCAAAATCAACATTTTATAACTGTTTTTAGGAAACTTGTTATAAGAAGCATGCAAACTTGAATCCCAAGCCATTTCATGGAGCCATCTTGTTACTTAGAGACCTAATTACTCTTCATTCAAATCTTGGGTCTATTTCTTCATATTTTTCTTACCTTAAAAATTGGGGTGAGGGCCCTGTTCAACACCCAATACAAATTAGAAATCATTATTAGGGATGGGGCTTTGTGAATAGTTCACTCACTAAGAAAATCCCAGTTTTGAGTCTGCATCTCCTAACAATCATCAGTAGTTTGGCAGTACAAAAATGCCTGTAGTTCAAGAAACCTAATTTAAAGCATTGTTTATACCAATCTATTTCAGACTATTCCACCCCGAGCTGGAGTTATTAGTGCACCACAAAGCCATGTCCGTCCCTCTGTAGGGAGGCCAACACCTGAAACGCAAACAAAGCCAGCTGAACCATCAAGAGGTAATCATTTCTGTTGTTCTGCAGTGTAGTGAATGTATAGCTAATTGCTCCATCTAGGCTGGTGGTCTTGTAACACTATTGAAATCTGGCCCCTTTCCAAATGAGAGCTTCCTTTTTTTTTACCATGTGGAAACACCTTCAGTTTTCTATAGAAGTGAGGATTCTTGCTTACAATTTGCTGGCTCTTATCTAGGTTATGAACCCATGTCTTAAATTGTACTTGCAAGTAAAGTACATATAGGTCAGATCATTAACTCACAGATATAATGTACTTTCAGACAAAAATTCCTAAGTAGACTGCCTTGTTCTGAACTGGAAGTATCAATACATGCTGCTTGATGGGTTTACTACTGGACACTTGGACTGTACTAGGAGGAAAATGTAATGCATTGTCATGGTGGCCTGGTATTCATGAGGACTTCATAACTAGAATATTGTGTTAAGTGAGATTTTTCAAAGGCACCTCAGTGACTTAGAAGCACAAGTCAAAATGACTTTCAGTAGGATGTGTGCTTCTAAGGCCTTGGATGCATGTTCATGTATAGCACTACAAAACACTCAGATGGTACAGAAATAGAACGCTATGGGGCATAGCTCCCTCAATGAAGTGCAATAGAGACTCCTCAAAGATACGCTTCCCTACCAGGGGGCCATAAGAGAGCTCCTTAGCTCCTTAGCTCCCTCTCCCCCTCCCCTAAGGAAGCTTGTAAGTGAGCCAAGGTAACTTATTAAGGCTAGGAACAGAATTTACACCCACACCTGTTTAAGTGGTGTAAACCTGTAATAGAATAGAAGTTCAGTGCACATAAACCAGTTTCAAAATGGCTGAAACTGGTTTAAGATGCTCCTAGTTGAATGTAGTATCAGACTTAACTGATGTAGGCCAAACTGGTTTGTGAAACTTGTCCCAGACCCCTTCGTGGTTCAAGTTAAATCAGAGTACCCCAGCATTTTGCAGCCCTGGACTGGGTTGTGCTGTCTGCTCCAGAGAGCAGGGCTGGCCCCACCCCTCTACTCCCCAGCTGGAGCAGTAAGGGGTGGCTCACTGGCATCACTGGCTGGCTCATTGGCCCCCCAAAGTCAGTTGGCCCCCCAAGGCCCTGCTGGGATCTGCAGCCAGGGAAGGGGATTAAACTTCCCCTGAGTATGGAGCTGCCCTGCCCTGCCTTGCCCTGCTTACTTACCACTGGTTCAGCTGTGGACTACAAATCCAAGAGGCACCTGGAAACAGGAAGAGGAAGTGATGAGTAACCCTGAAGAGTTCTTCTGTGATTGTGGGCTGCAAATCCCAGAGACCTTGGGGGCAGCAGGAAGAAAAAGAGAACACAGCCCATGCTGGCCACATGCCAGAGAGCCATACTTTAGCGCCCCCAGCTTCTGGCTTGAGCCACTGCAGACATGTGGCTGCATTTCCTGAATCAAAAACGAATGTCTGTTCATTTGCTTATTGGGTCAATCTTTGCAGCTTAAACTAACCTGCAAGGACTAAATCAATTCAGCCTTGGGCTTTTTGACTGTGTGTACTTAGCCTCACAGGCTCACTGTTGCTACCAGGCTGCCTGCCAAGTTGGCATGTAAGCTGTGGTAACAGCCCCCTGCACCCAATCAACTGTTGCTGCCACCTTGGCAGAATAGAGTAGCAGTGCTTCTGTAATAGTTGGAGAGAGAAGCTTCAGGTCCCTGTTAGAGAACTAGCCTCTTTTCTTTCCTCCTTGGAGGTAAGAATGCAGAGCATGCTGAAATGCCAGTGGTCAGAAAGAGACTGCCTGTAACACTGCGTGCAACTATACACACGTTATATAGAGCACTACAAAGAAGTTCCTGTTTGAAACAGGAACTTGTTTGGCAATTCCACCACTCTGTAGTGCAGTAGTACTCAGCCTTCTGGCCCAGTGGGCTGGATGAGTGGCATGGGGCCAGTCTGCAGTTGCAGTCCAGCTGTGGAATGACCTTGTATAGTGGATCCAGCAAGAGAAAAATCCCAAGTGCCAGTGCGATCCAGCATGTAGAGTCATACTATTCAGCCTGCAGGGCTTCCAATGTGTCTGAAAATTTGGCGGTCAGGGAGCAGTGGTAGCATTAATTGCTGTAGCTCTGGAAGCTCTTCAGAGCCACAGCAATTTAACCTTGCCGCTGCTCTCCTGCTACCGCATATTCAGACCAGTGAGGGGAGTCCTGTGGGCTGGATGAGAGCCCCACAGACTAAAGAGTGAGCACCACTGCTGAAATGCTACAAACAGCCTGACTGTGGACACTCGTTACTTTTGCAGTGTTATATGTGCCCATGTAGCACAAAAAGCAAATGTCCAAGGCCTAAATCCTTTAGGTGCTTTTGAAAATCCTATGTTCAGCCACAGTGCCGAGTTGACTGATAGTCATGTTCAACACGTAGTATTTTTCCAAAAAAGTATACATTTGTACAGCAGTGATTTTTTTCCAAAATATATTAAGTATGACTTTAGTTTAGATAGCAATTTTTATCTTTTTATTAATCACTTTTTAATGTAGCATATTCTGGATGCTTTTACCTAATAAAATATATTGCCGATGTATTTGAAGGGTCACCTTCACTTCCTGAACCATTAAAGCCTCAGGCTGCAATTCCTCTTCAAGCAACTACTCAGCCAACACCTGTCCTGAAGATGCAGGAGCCTCTTATCCCAATGACATCACATCCATCTCCGACAATTTCTCCACAAAATCTGGAAGCACCACCACAACCGCCTCCCCGAAGCAGGTCATCCCACAGCTTGCCTTCAGAATCTGTCTCTTCACAACAGCAAGTAAGTGAACAACTGAGTTTTTTTTAAATGCTTTTTTATATGTATTAAAACTTAGCAAGGACTTAATGATACAGATCTGAAAGAAATCCAAAGCAAATCAATGTACTTGATCAAACCTTTGATACCTAATTACACTAGGATGTGGTAAGATAATACCTACATTATTTTTCAGCTGTGTACTGATGGCTTAAACTCTAACTATTTTTTAATTTCTTGAAAGTTTGATAAAATTACCTAAAATGTGAGCTCTATGTTCTTGCAATGTAATTGTTACATGACAACTAATGTAACATAACCTAGATAAGAAAAATGCATGATTTACAAAATTAAATGTTTAAGATAGTGTGACATGTATAACTCATACTGAAGACAAATCAACAGAGGTCTCCTAAGGTAAAGTAACTAAAATGTTTTATGGGAAAATTTGGAGCTTTGTGATGGAGCTAAGTTATTTCAAGATGGAGGTGGTGGAATGTTTAGTTTCCAACTTCTAAGTTTAAAATACATTTATCCTATTTCATGGTATTCACTAAAATATATGAGACACCAAAGTAATTTAACAGATTAAGTCAGTAACACTGCAAGCTTTGTTCTGTATACTGTTTTAATTAAAAGTATTAATGGGGGGGGGGACTTTTTAAGAAAAGCAATATTTTTTTAGACATTCCTATTAGAAGTTTCTTTTTTCAAAATGAGATCTGTGGTTCACTTTGTATACATGTAAGACTAACATGAAACATCAACACTAGCAACCAGGAGCTTAGCTTCCAAGTAACCAGATACTGAACCAGGTTTCCTACTGGCTTAAGAAGTACAAGTCTCTTGAAGCCAATGGACTTTTGCCCTCTGGCACCAGCACGTAATTTAGCTTCCCCTCATGCCCCCCCACCCCTCAAGTCCCTTGACTGCTTGTTTAACTTGGGAAACAACAAATAGGCCCTACATAGAAGAAACTTTCCACAGAATAGAAGAAAAAGTACGCTTCTGACATAGATATGTACCAACACTTAGTATTTTTTTTATCATACCAAATACTATTTCAGCCTTTACCCCACTTTTTACTAAAGCACTTAAACTCACCACTGCTCAACACAGCACTTAAGCATGTATAACTGACTATTGTGCTGAGTACCAGTGTACTTCTCTGCATTGGGTCTTCAGGATTGAAAATGAGCTAGTCAGAAGCCTGCTTTCTTCCTTGCCTCTGAACCAGCATATATATGCTTCTATAGCTTTACCCCTCTGTGATCATGACAAATAATTTTTCTGTTTCACAACACGTTGGGGTTTCTGCAATTTTAGTCAGTGATAGTTTTTATAGACTTGGTGTTCCAGGTAAAGTATTTTTTGTGCCAGGAAGAAATGCCCTAAAATGTATTAAATGTTTTCATTTACGCTTTTTTATGAGTGTTTTAACCTTTTGTCCTTTTCTAATGCAGTTTTAAACTAGAAATTCTTTGTGAAATATGTGGAGCAGGTGCTTCATTGAAGCTTATTGCAGGGTTGTCTGTTCATATGTCTACATGGCAGTATAGTACGCCTGTTCATATGTCTACATGGCAGTATAGTACGCCAAAGAATGGGGTAAACTACAACACACTAAGCTCCGTCCTGCTACAACTTGATTGTTAGCAGTACCCAAGCTAGCTCAAATAGTTACACTACAGTGGAAACCCTTTTATCTACAGGAGAAAAAGAATTGCTTTGATTTTAGTCTTCAGTAATTTGTCCAGTTCTTTGTAGAATTTAAGTAATAGAAACACTGTCTATACCATTTAACTATCATTAACATGTAATCTTTTGTTAGGTGTGGATAGAAATGTAGAGCTCCAGGGTCAATCTCATTAGGGTTAAGGGTCCATATCCCATCATCTCATTCAAGGTTACTGAATCCTTGCATTTAAGTACCCTCAGACTTGTTTGTCTTTTTGGAAAGTAAACAAACATGTAAAAACTGAGTGTATGGCTTCTTATAAGGCTATTAGTCAAAGTATTGTGACGAAACCTGCATTGAAAAAGGAAGTAAAGTATATATGTAAGTGCAAGTAGACTGGTATATGGCTAGAATGTCTGACAGCTTGCAAATGCTTGGGAAAAGTCTTGAATAAAAGTAGGTTGCATTAACACATGATTACAGTGAAGCAACGTTGACATAAATTAACCAACTAGGTTTGTACAGAATTATAATTGCAGCATAAGAGTATTTTTGTTGAATTTTTAAGGCAAAAATCTTTCTTCAGTGTGTTTAATATAAGAAAGCATCCATAAATTTATCAGTTTTATTTGTGTGCCTCCCCACCCCCCAATGTGTAATGAAAAGTTTCTAACTTACCTTGGATTTTTCTCCTAATTTTCTTTCCTTCGATGTCTTTCTCTTACAAGCAGGAGCAACCATCAGGGTAACAGGTATCTTGACTATTTACCAATCTTGTATGTGATCTCCATTTGTTCAAGCAGAAAGATGTATGATTTTTTTTTTGCTTCATACATCTACAATCTCATCCACATTAAAAACCATCTGTCCATCTTAATTGCCATGGCATAAAATTTGCTTTCTTTTTAATATACTAGATATTTATTTATTAGCTGCCATCCCCAAAAGAGGCTCAGGGCTGACAAGTCATCTTGTGACTTTATTTGCTAGCACTATATGACTTGTTTCACAAAATTAGATTTAATCTTTACAATTTTGTATTCAATAGTGATTAATGTAAGTTATTTTGTAAAAGCAATT
Source organism: Gavialis gangeticus (assembly GCF_001723915.1). NCBI lineage: Eukaryota > Metazoa > Chordata > Crocodylia > Gavialidae > Gavialis > Gavialis gangeticus. Next base: position 218,028,942 of record NW_017729032.1, read on the forward strand.
AGGTCTTAGAAATAGCAAGTAACAGAGATCGTTTTGATGCAGCTGCTTCCCTGAAGTTCATTTATGAGACCAAGACAAAAGCAAGCTCTACAGAAGTTATTTCTATGGAGTAAAATAGCTAGTTTCCGATTTATATAAAAATGCAGGCCATTTCATGTGAGCCAGTCTAAGGAAGGTATTTATTTTGAAGACTGTCCAAATATTATTTAAATATTTTAGTTAAAATTTTAAAGAGCAAGTGGTGATGGAGTTTTTGGACATCACAGAATTTAAATGACTTACTTGCGTAATCAACCTGGAATAAAGTTACTGCTTGGCACAGGGTTTCAATTGACATTTCCTATTTGTAGATAGTTGCCATATCTTCCATGATAACCAATTGACTTATATACACACACAAAGCAATAGTTTTATTATTAATAATTTGTTATCAATATTTGCTAGAAGCTTTTGCTGGCAAAGCAATGTTGCTTAGTGTAACACTGAACAAAGAACTGGTGACTCATTTTTATGGCCAGAAACTGTGCCTGAATTTAGGCTTTTATAAATGAAAATAATATACTAATAACACTAATTTTCCTTTTGTTGTGATACTTGATATTGCATTATAACATCACACATTTTCTAAATTATGGAACTAGAATATTTTACTCCTCTTCTGTGCTGGGATATCTGTTGCTTAGAATGCAGCATATTGGCCCTAGTTCTTCAAATATTAAAGTATAAATGCTTAAAATGTTTGAAATGTGGTACACAGTAGTGCTGCTGGATGATTCAGATAATTTATGAAGTATATCCAGGTTTCATCAACATAATAAGAGAAACATTTTTATATTGTTTACATATCTAGGCATTTTTTTTCATTATGGATTTAGTAAAGGAGTGGGTTGGATTTTTTCTTTTTCTTTCTTTTCTTTTTCTTAAGGAATAATATGTTACCTGGTCAAGAAACATCTGTTCTACCACAGGTGCATTGTATAATTGTATAAGCAGACTCCACTGAAGCCTCTGTTTAAGTCCCAGAGCTTCTGGTCTTGTCATACATGGTGAGAAGTAGGTGATAGTAAGAATCTTAAAAACAAACTGAAATTTGACTATTAAGCACCTTATTCTCTTTCCAGATTAAAGCAAATGGAGCCTGTTGCATTAAACCTGAAACACAGTTAAACAATGACCCTTTTGAAGATCTGTCACTTGATCTGCTTGCTGCATCAAAGATTCAGACATCTGTTCAAACATCACCTGCTCCAACTTTGAAACAAAAGGAGTTGATTCAGTTGCCTTCTGCAGCGCAAAGCAGTGTTAATACTTTGAATACTGTAGGTTGCATGCCAGCAATGCCTCCTGTTCCAACCTATAACAGATCCCAGGAACATGTGCGCAGCTCTCCAAATCCATTTGTTACTGGACTGAATTGCACAAATCCTTTTACTGAAAGAACGGTGTGTGCTGGAAACCCATTTAAAACTGAAACTCAAGAACCTGAAGTAACTTCACAGCTTCAAATAGAAGGATCTGCTACTTATAATTCTTTCCCCTCTCTAAATCCTCCAAGTCATAGTAAAGACAAGCCAGCATGTTCTGTTAGTACATTTGAAGATGATTTTTTTTTGCAAAGTAAACCATCATTAGGTAAAAACACAAATTCAAAAGGATGGGTAACATTTGAGGAGGAAGAAGATTTCAGTGTAAAGATGAAGTCATCTAAGTGTGTTACAGAATTCAAGAGGGTTGGCTCCAAGAAACCTGCTGGCTTTCCAGGCTTACTGGGCACTGAACAAAATACATTTCTTGGTTCAGACTTTACCTTTGATAATACCTGGAATAAAAGTTCTACTGATTCCTTCTATATGATGCCAGCAAGAAGACCACCTGCACCTCCTCCTATACCATCAAGAATAACCAGCAACAGGTCCCCTGTCAATCCTTTTGCCTCCCTAGCACCTAAGGGGTTGCCAGCCCAAGATTTTACTGAGAGGTAGGCATTCGGACAAAGTTTGTTGCTAGGTATATCCACAAGAATAATTGGGCATTGAGGTTATTCTGCGTGCAATAATTTAATTGTGAAATGCACTGAACCTTAACTCTATTCATGAGCAACCACTACTTGTGTATACATTTGGAGTATGTATATATGGTAGGGCATAAAAAATTGCCCAGGATTACTATAAATTCAGCTATAGTCATTTCAAAGGATGGAAGAACGGATTATGTAATAATCCCAAATGCTTTGGTTTAGGAAGCATTTTCCTTTCTGTTCCCCTTAGATTTCAGGATATTAAAAGGCTTCCCATTTGTAGGCTGTCTGGTCCCTTTTTACTGTTTGGTAACTGATATTTATAAGTATTTACCAAAGAGCTGCCAAAGTTTAATCAAAATTGAACCTTGACAGGTATTGTCTTGAAATTGTGTATTGTATAACAAAGGCTGTGGAAGTTTGTAGGGCTTACTTATATTTAAATCTCTGGGGCACAAACTAAAATGATTTACTTTCGAAATAAAGATAAAACTTTTGTATTAATATATTAATTTTGTGTCAAAGCATTTCTGCTATGGATGCTCATAAATGTTGTGACATGTTTGTTTATGTTGACTCAGAATAATTCTCTAATATATATATATATAGTCTCATATGTGCATTTGTTACTCTTTTTAAAACATCGTTTTTCCAAAAAAGATTGGAAACCAAGTCTTCCCCTTCCCTCCCCTACTCCCAAAGTCTTTCTATATTTTGCTGATATTTAAAATGAAATAGTATAGTTCAGTGTTAGACCCTGACCCCCCCTTCTAGTTTTGGCATCTGTCATCCCAGGAGGGCTTTCTCATTTTCTAGAAAGACCTGGGTGAGGGAATAAGCAGTTATGCAGTGACTTCAGGATAAGGAGAGATTCTAATATGTAAGTTTGGACACAGTTTGTCCAATTTTCCCTCTCACTACTATAATTACTGCCATACCTTTCAAACCTTGCATTTGGCAGGGAAAGCAGGATATCAGCAATGGTCTGAGCTGAACAACTGTGTTCCCTCAGTCTTCTCAGTGTACTTAATCAGCATCCCATCCTCTGCCAGAAGGTGCAAACACCACATTCTGTTGCTTTGAGGTTATGGAGGCAAAGACTTTGTTGCATCTTTTTGCATATTATGCTGTAAAAATACATACAACTGGTCCTGCTTTCATGGTTTTCTGAAGTGCACAGTATTTGAAGAAAATGTTGTATTTTGGTATAATGAGGGAATTTCAAATAAAACCATTTCTTCAGCAACACATGTAAACTAAATAAACTGTTATGCTTAGTCACTGTATCTCTTTATCACATGACTTTAGATACAAAGTTATGCATTTCCAGAATGCATTGGGAATTTTGTCATGATCTCTGGAAGGGGAAGTGCCATATATGCCTGCCCTTATTGGCTTATTAGCAAACAAATGAGGCTGGTTGCCCAACATTTGTAAGTGAAATACTGCACACTAACATATTTATAGCAGCAAAACCACAATTATGATACTTTTCTAAATTATCAACTGCTATCAAAATATATTTATAGAAATAATCCACTCTAACTGTATGCAGTTAGCCAAGAACTGCTGTTGGATAGAGAAGTGAATATAGTAAGTTTTTTATATTGTGCTTTTTTTCCTGTTCAGGTCATTAAAGAGTACTTGTACATTTTAAACAGCAGTGGTACTATGATAAGCTTTGTGCTTCAATATGTCAAATAACTAGTTTAAACTGTTGCTGTTAACATCTGTGTGATTGGTGTTTTGGTATATTCTTACATTGCAAAACAGTTTTGTTTTGGAAGCGTTGCTTGTGTAATCTGAAGTTCTGTGATGAATATGTTCTTCGCTGAATATGTAATTACAGTGATAACAAACTACTGTCTAAAATGTACTTAATACGCAGCACCCTAACACTTTTTTAGGGTTTACAGTTTGCCAGCAAAGTACTGCAAAAATCACGAAGGCTATAAAAAGTATAGTGTATATATAGCTAAACATTGTAATGTGTATTAAAGAAAATAATTACTAGCAGAAACTCTAAACATATTGAGAAATCAAATTAGAAATGCTGAAAATTTCCATTAATTCTGTGTTCTCTGTGGTTAATTGCTCTGTTAACTGTAACAAGTTAAATCGCTTGTGGCACATATTTATGATTGTATACTTAAAGAAACAAAACAAAAAACCCCCCCGCAGTATGAAGAATCAACAGTGTACAACATTCCGTATATATCCTGTGAAATGCGGTGTTGTATTAATGAAATAAATATACCTGTCTTTAAGGGGTTTTTACTTTCTTACCTTAGGTGTGTATTCCTATGGGCCCCAATACCATTAGCACATGAGAAATACTCCCATAAGGTAGGGAAGTACTGTTATCCCTATTTACCCGTTGTAAAAATGGGAGTGGATATGACATGCAACCTTATAGGGACCTACCGAATTTGGGGTGGATGCCCACTGATTTCATAATCGGAGCACAGTTCCTGGTGCCAGTTCCGTAGGCTGAGTCAGTGCCCTGCCCCTCTTCCCCCACACCTCTGGTGGACGGGTCATATTCGACCTGGGGAGAAGTGGGTAGCAGAGTCCCCCAGGGCTCGGTCCTTGGGCCCCCACTGTTCAATCTCTTTATCAGCGATTTGGACGACGGGGTGAAAAGCAACCTGTTTAAATTTGCTGCTGATACCAAAATTTGGGGTGAGGTGAGCACGCTAGTAGGGAGGGAAAGACTGCAGCAAGGCCTGGATAGGTTGCGGGGGGGCTAACAAAAACAGGATGCGCTTCAATACTGACAAGTGCAGGGTGCTGCACTTGGGCAGTAGTAACCAGCAGCACATTTATAAGATGGGAAACTCCCTTCTTGAGAG
>NW_017729032.1:218038810-218045176 GCF_001723915.1 Gavialis gangeticus
CATCCATAAGAACTACTTCACAGTCAGGGCGGCTAGGATCTGGAACCAACTTCCAAGGGAAGTGGTGCTGGCTCCTACCCTGGTGGTCTTTAAGAGGAGGCTTGATGTCTACCTGGCTGGAGTCATTTGAGCCCAGTTTTTCTCCTGCCCAGGCAGGGGGTTGGACTTGAAGATCTACAAGGTCCCTTCTGACCCTGCTTCTATGATTCTGTGATATACACTTAATCAAACTCTAAAGAAATACCTTCTGAAAATGAAGCCCGATAATCTCGCAAGGTCCCTTCCAGCCCTAATGTCTATGAAAGCTAAGCTATTCTATGCACAAGATGGTATTAGTTACAATTCTACTATACAGACTTCATTAACAGACATGATAAAAAGATGTTTACTGAAATTGAATGCTAACTTTAAGACCAATAGTTCAGGCTCTGTATTAAATGCAATTATGCTGCACCTAGCCACAGGGGCTAGAGACAGTCTCTCTGTGGGGTGAACACTTGTCCATATGCTGAAATTGCATGCTCAGCATTCACTGAGTTTGTTGGAATGGTGGGGCAGCGTCTTGCCAGGGCTTGAAGATGTGGAAACCGATCAGGGACAGTCCCAGAACACAGGCACGGATACAGACATCTGGTGCTCTTTGATGAAGTTCACATAAGCAGCATATTAATTGCCATGCTCTTTTCCCCCATCCTGGGATTGCTTCCTGTAGCTGAGAGTCACAATTCAGCAAAGTACCTGGTTGGGGTCGAAAATGCTCTATGAACCAGGTAGCATTGCAACTACAAAAGTTAATTGATCTTGAATGTCACACTGCCCTAAGAAATTGTGAAGCTTGAACATGCACTGTGTGCTTGGTGTGATATCCAGTTCCTCACTCAAACGGCTGATAGTGCTGCATACGCTTGGTGTGGTAATGGACCATGTTGAACCAGAAATTCTACCATATGAGCACAGGCCCTGGTGGCAGCGGCACAGTGCTGTGAGTCCCCACTTCCACTGGCGATGAATTTCCTGTACCAGACCTTATAACCTGGACAGTGCTTGAAGGCTTTCTTGGAGGAAGATCCCAGGCTCTTTACCTCGGGGAACTGCATGCCAGATTTCACTTACTATGGACAGAATGTGCACATTGCAGGTGATGTGAACAACATTGGGCAGCATTCCTTGGAGCACATCAGAGAAAGCCCTTGACATGTACATGGCAGTGCCAGACAGGAATGGTGAGATCTTGTTAAAGTCTTCACCATAGCTGACAATCACCTTCATGATGGCTTGGGACATGGTAGAAAAATTGACAGACGTGAGGTGGACCGGCTCAGTTTGAAACACAGGCAGGTCCTGGTTGGTCCAGCACCCCCATACAAATGAAATGTGCAGCACATAGTTGTCCTGTGGGCTGGGGGCTTCATCAGCCACAATGAAAAAGGGATGATACTCTGCCAAGATAGCCTTTGTAGACCATACATGTGAAGCAGTTACTGCAGGAAGATAGTCCTGGTGAAGCTTATTGGCACATGGAAAACTGCCAGCATTTGACACATTTTGGTTCAGGTAGTGCCTTAATACACCCTGGGGAATTATGCAATTATGCGCCCATGCAATTTTGTGCATAAAAGACATAACCATGCATAATTGCATGATTTAACTACAGAGGCTTTGTGCCTCCACCTCTGCAGGGCTCCTGGCACTCCAGCTGGGAGCCCCATGATGTGGAAGCAGAGCCATGTGACTGGACAGCTGGGTAAGTGGCGAAGGAAGTTCCTGTTTGCAGGGGAGGTGGGTAGGTAGGTTTGTGGGTTGGTATGGGCTGTGCACTGTTGGGCCAGGTGGGCTCCATTGCTCTGCATGGGGCTTCCAGCACTCCAGCAAGATGTCACGTGGAGGCAAGCAGGAGCCCACCCAGCCTGATGGCATGCAGCTCTGTCCCTCCACGTGTGGCTTCGCGCTGGAGTGCTAGAAGCCCTGCATGGAGGGCCAGCTCAGCCTGATGGTGCATGGATCAGGAGCCTTGTTCTATCAGGCTGGGTGGGAAGCTGCACTTGGAGGCACAGACTCATGCACCATCGGGCTGGGTGGTCTCCTGCTTGCCTCCACATAAGGTTTCCCGCTGGAGTGCTGGAAGGCCCCCCAGGGAGACATGGAGTCTGCTCAGCACTCCAGTGGGAAGCTGCATGTGGAGGCAAGCAGGATCCCACCTGGCCCGATAGCACACGACTCCATACCTTCACGTGTGGCTTCCCGCCTGGCCTGATGGCATGCAGCTTCCACCTGCCATGGCCATGAGCGCTCCAAGGGCCCCCTGTCTGCTGCTACTGCAGGGGGCTGTACACCATGGGGAGGCAGGGTGGGGATTTGTGGTGGGGGGGCCTACACCTACCACAAACCCCTCACACACCCACACCCCTTCACAACCCTCCCCACAAACCTCACAACCCTCCCACAAGCCCCACATATTCTCATACCCGTACCCCCACAAGCTCCCCCACACATACCCACACCCTTTCATAATGCTGCCCACAAACCCCACACACACACCCTCACCCCACAGCTGCCCACAACCCCTCCCACACCTACAATCTTTCACAACCCTGCCCACAAACCCTGTACACACACACGTGCAAATCCCCTCCACAAGCCCACCCCCCTACACAATATATAAGATACACTATGCAAACATGTAAATCAGGGCAAAAATATTTTTTGAAAAAAAAATTATAATGTGTATAGCAGATGTTTGATTTTAGTATATGAGTTCCACAATGGCACCTCCCGCTTCCAAAAGGAGTATTTCTGGGGGCAGGGGGAGGATCTTCCAGTGACAGAGGTCAGGGGCTAGCGGGTAGGACTTCTGTCCTGAAGATGGCAATCGAGGGGTAGGGCATCTGTCGAGGGGCAGGGCTACTTTTGCAGCCCTTGCCAGCTCACCAGAAGTCATTAAGTGGCTCTTCAGCCAAACTAACTGCCCATCCCTGACGCATACGTCTCCTGAGCTGTGTAGCCCCTATCATGTGACAGGTGTCATCTGCTTAGGTTTCATTTTTAGTTCCCAGCCTTAACGTCACAGCAAGCAGCACAGAAGAATAATGAAAGATGTCAAATCATGCTGCGGGTCAAGGAAACATTGATCAATTGTGCCAGAAAACACCATGAGAAGGTCCCACATTTCAAGTATACTAACAAAAAAGAAAGTAAAAGATTTTCCACAACAAGTTTTTGAAGATGGCAGAAAACTGTTTTGCTAAATGTGCAATGTTGTTCTGGATTGTCAGAGGAAATTGACAATTGCAAACCACCACCAAATCACAGGAACGTTTAAGAGAAAAGCTGAAGTACAGGGAGAAACACAAAAAGTGCAGCATACACTTTCAGTGTGTTTCAACCAAACCACAGTAATACAATGTGAGCACTTGGATATTGTTCATGGCTGCATCTTAACATGCTGCTGTAAATATATCTTTATCTAAAATGGACCATCCTTTCATATGCCAGTCTCTAAACACTTGAGTCAAGAATGGTGGTGCAATTCCAGGAGGTTACCAGCTTCTGGATAGGTATCTTACAGATGTCTACAATATTGAGAGAAATTAACTTAATGACAAAGTGAAAGATAACTGTCAGTTATATTCAGTGAAATGCCTGATGATGAAGGCCATTATGTACTGACCATTTTACTCGTGCCATTGGTGAAAGATGCTACAGGTAGAGTCATGCAGAAAACAAATCACAGCACTGTGTCTTAAGCAGTTATTCAGACTGCATAGTTATGAAATTGCTTACAAAGATGTGGTTCTCTTTGACATGGATAATGCGGCATACATGAACAAAGCTTACCCAACTGTACTGTTTGGGCTGTTTCCCAATATCCACATAATGTGCCTTGCTCACATAATCAATCTTGTGGGGGAAAGTTTTGGTAAGCCATCCAAGGATGTCAATGCAATGGTAAGAGCTTTCTCACAAATGTTCTATATGGCAGGTAGCAGAAAGATGAGGTATTTAAATTACAAAGTTCCCACTACGACAATGGCACCAAGCCCAGTGCCAACTAGATGGAACAGCTGGTTTTCTGCTATACAGTACCATGCAAAGCACTTTCAACATTATCATGGCTTTGCAGAAGAAGAAATGGCCATGTGTGGCAACTTGCCACCACATTCATTGCAGGAACTTGAGAAAATGCTGTCAGATGAAGCCCAATGTTTGATGCTGAAAGCTGCCTTGCATTTCATCAATGAGGTGTACAAGCCAATCATTGACCTAATGAGTACATTTGAAAGCCAGTGACCCTGCACTCTCTTTGCTTTTGAGAAGATGGAGGAACCTCTGTGTTTTCTTGAGAGACATGCTCAATTTTTAGAGGAAAGCACCCAAAAGTTTCTCAGGGCTGAAAATGTCAACATTGTAACAACTGAGGGAAGCAGCAAGTTGATGCACCTGTTCCCTTCAGCTGTTGACAATTCAGCTGAAAAGCTGAAAAAGTACATCAGTGATACTGACAGCCTGCAAATAAACTGCTGAAATGGGTTAGGATTTTCAAACCCAGAAGAATTCCTGTAATGTCTCATATCAAGGAGGGCTATGCTTCAATTCCTGGCTTCAGTGATGTTTCAGCACAGGAGTTTGCTTTGTATACTGGGAAGGTGGCACCCAACATGATCCAGGGTGCTCTGCAGTCGGGGGAAACTGATATTGCCGTGTTTTGGTCATCTACGGCCCATCTTCTATGATTGAAAAAAATAGCTTTTAGATGAATAAATGCTGTAACAAACCCAGCTGATGTAGAGCTCAGCAACTTATTGTCCTTTCCAGCCACAGGCATTCTCTTTCAGAAGACAAACTGAAAGAGCAGGTCTTCCTTTATTTCAACCTTGGAACTTAGAAAGACTTCAGGTTAGCAAATACATTTTTGTTTCATTATTATTGATGCTTTATTTAATTCTTATTATTGCTGTTATTTATTGGACATATTTTGTTGGTATTTTGACAAGTACTGTACCGTGTGAAGAACCCAGTATAACTGCAGTAAGTTTGTTGCATGGCACAGAAGGACTCTTAGCATTTAATTTGATTTTGTTTTGAACTTTGACTTTGAAAAGAAATGAGTATCTAATTTACTGAAAAAGGGGGAAAAAAGAGTAATTTTGCTGAATATTAGACAGTCTAATCTCGGTATAACAAGTCCTTATCATTTCATTTAATTTAAAAAACCATACCTACTGGGTCACTTTTATTTTTTGTTCACAGAATGGTACTAAAGATTCTCTGATAAGAAGTGTTATATAGTTGTAAAAATACAAAGTCCCTGAATAGATTTCTAAAGGTTTAAATAGTATTATATTTAGTTTACTTTGTAACAGTAATTACTTTTACAATAATTTAGTTTTTCTGCATATAATTTTGAATTTTTATGTGCATGATTCCCTGGGGTGTACCTTAACTGGGTGATCAAATTCCTCTAGCATGAAAGCCTCGTTGCCAAGCCTCTAGCCCTTTAAAACAGGGAGAACATAGTCACTTGCTTCTTGCTCTGGCCCTCAGCCTCTACAGCAGCCTTGCTCTTCAGGGCTATAGACAGACATTACACATAACCCAGTCTAAGTGATCAGAAGAAACTGGTTAACGACTCTCTTTCCTCTTTCATGGGCTGGATGTTCTATTAACCAAGGTATCCTTTTTTCTGCAATTCTGCTGTCTGTTAGTTGCTTCTAGTAACACAGGCAGTGGTGACACATCGGAGATGCATGTGCACCCCCGGAGACTTCCGGTGCACCCCGATGGGCTCTGGTATCATTTTAAATCCGCAGCCTGTGTCCCTGCAGCTGGGAAGCGGCAGCTCTTGCAGCCTTCCAGCCACCGAGGCGCGCAGTGCATCCTGCGCTGGGAGGCTGCAGCTGCTGACATGGGCGCTGCTGGGGACTGAAAGTCTCACCAGTCGCAGCACTTGGAGCTTGCTCTTTGATGGTACAGGGGGGACCCAAGATGGCAATCCCAGCAATAAGGTGTGACACAATCTGATTCTGGATCCCACACATAGCACAGGCGTAGCTACACACGTGCAAGCAGGCCAGGCGGCTGCAACACGTGGGGCAGGAGGTGTCCCCGCCCCATGCTCAGTGCTGCTGCGTGGAGCCTTGAAGCGCCAGGCCCCCTCATGCCGCAGTAGGAGCGCTGCCCCTTTAAGAGCCTGTTGTCTGTGACAAGTCCGTTCGGTTCCACCCCCCAGTCGCTCGGCTGAAGTGGGGGCGGTCGCACCCTGAAGCGCTTCCGGGCTGGGGCTGCGCAGGCGCAGCGAGGAGGAACGTGGCCGCGTCGGGACGGTTCCACCAGTTCCCCGCGTTTCCTCCCCTCCCCCCCCCCCCCCCC
>NW_017729032.1:218045364-218052744 GCF_001723915.1 Gavialis gangeticus
GGTACAGCCCAGCGAAGGCTGCAGCTGATAGTGCTGCGGGCGAGGCGCGTGCGCTGCCGTTGGTTTCCAAGGACGCGGGGCGGTTGCTAGGGGGGAGCGGCGCGCGAGGCCAGTAACTGCTGGCCGGCCGCAGTCATGGTCCGGCTGCACGTGAAGCGTGGCGACGAGAGCCAGTTTCTGCTGGACGCCGCGGCCGAGGCGCCGCTGGACGAGCTGACGCGCCTCGCTGCCGCCATCTACAACGGGAGGCTCAAGGTGCAGCGGCTTTGCTCAGGTACCGCAGCGCCGTGCGCGTCGGGGGGCACGAGTTTCCCTGGTCCACAGGCCAGACCTGTGTTCTCCGCCTGCAGGCCTCCCGGCAGGCCCAAACATTTGACAGCGGGGGAGCAGGGGCAGACTCAATTTCTGCTCCCCTGTTGCCAACTTTCCAGTCTGAGGGGAGCCCTGTGAGCTGCATGAGGTGGTCCAGGGCACTAGATCGCACCCGCTCATAGCCGCGGGGCTGGCATGTGGCATTGCTCAGTAGCTGTATCCTATACATGAGTTTAGGCCAGTGCACAGGGCCAGATCCAGCAGGCCACATCACTCCTCAGACCAACCCTGCACTGGGTCAGGCCTACCTTGTGTGTCAGGGTTCAGCCCACAGACCAGCCCCTGGCCACTCATCTGGCTCATGTGACTGGGAAACGGAACACTGCTGATCTAAAATGATTTCACGCTAGGATATTGTGGCATAATGGCTCTGTTCCAAAAAAGTGCCTTTTATCACATTTTTTCTGATTTTAAACTCTGACCATTTTTAAGAAATGGAATCGCTGGCAGAACATGGTATCTTCTTGCCTCCGAATATGCAAGGACTGACCGACGAGCAGATTGAAGAATTGAAACTAAAGGATGAGTGGGCAGAAAAATGCATCCCAAGTGGTGGAAGTGTCTTTAAAAAGGATGAAATTGGAAGAAGGAATGGACATGGTAAATGCATCTTGATACACCTCTCTCTGTATACGAGCACAATTAAGGCAGGGTTTCATGAGCAGTGTAAAATTAATTGATATTTTAGCTAAATGCTCTTGATCATCATAAATGTGGACTTCTGATTTTGTCTCGGAGTTTTTTAAACAAGAGAAAAGCAAGTAAATATTAGTGTATGCTTTAATTTATACCAGTTAAGTATATTAGTTGTTCCTGTTTCTGGACAATTATTTGTCAGTTAGTCTCATATAAGTCTATTTTATAAAAGATTTTATAAAAAGGCAATTAGAGCCATTAGACAACAATTGGGGAGCAACAACCAAAACTGCTTGTTTTGGATGTACAGGTTTTCCTCGCTTTATGCTATACATGCGTTCCTGGGAAACAGCCCGTAACTTGAAGTCGCATAAAGGGAACCCACTCTGTGATGTAACAAATAAGGATATGTTCCAAGACCTTGATTTTCCTAACCCCCATACCCATTTCTACCGGGGCTAAGGGGGCTCAGCCCCCCACAAACGCAGGGCTGCAGGAGGAGCAGGGAGAGGCATGCACACAGCTGGGATCGCAGCCCAGCAGAGGTGACTGGCACTGTGCTTTGTACCCAGCTGCAGCTGCCCCAGGAATTGCACCGTGTCCCTGCCCACCGACTGTGGGCTTTGACCACACCAATCGCGTAAGAGTGAATTTAACTTGCATAAAAAGGGTCATTGCATAAGAGCAAATTCACACATACAGAACCTGCATAAAGCAGGGGAAACCTGTAGTCTCATGAGAAATTAAGCTACCATCAGGGTGATGAAGATCAAGTAATTATAATCTAAAATCTGTATTACAGCTAGATAAAGCCTGTGTTAAAATTAAAGTTGTAAAGCTAAGTTCTCAAAAAATTAGGAAATGTCAAGGCTAAGAAGCAATTACTGGGAAAGTCCCATTTGACCCTGTTAATCCTGGGCATCAAGTTGTTCCCAGATGGAATGTTTGGAAAATTCAGTAATAAAGTTGTAACGGAGCATATGCAAATAGCTTGGGCAGAAATTCACAGAAATGGCAAAAATACATGTCTCTGACTCATAGACCACTCCCTTTCAAATTGCAAGTGTCTGAACCAAAGTATAGGCTAACACTAGAACTTCTCAGTGAACTAGTATAAGGGTTTTTTAATACTGAAAAGGCAGCCTGTATATAGTCCATTACCTTATTCTCAGAAATGGCTGGACCATTTCAACTTAGTTTTTGTAAGAACAAGAAAACCTTAGCGTGGCATCTTCTCACAGCAGGAGGATTTCAGCCCACATGTTTAAAGTTCAGTAAAGTGGTAAGTAGTTCATTTCACTGGGTCTTAGAATGGAGTAGATAAGGCATCCTGAACTGGGAGTGCACTATCAGTGGGTTGGTATTTGCTGCTGGGAGTAACTTTTTATTAGAACCTGAATTTGAAATCTATTAGAAATGTAGACTGTTACTCCAATAAATTACAAATACATTTTAACTTTTACACTTTCATGTCTCTGAACTATGTGCTCAGTTATTCTGCTTTGTACAAGTAAGAGTTAAATGAATTTTGGAAAGGATTTTTTTAGGGGTGCACCGATAGGATTTTTGGGGCCGATAATGATGGCTGATTTTTAAGGAGCCATATCAGCTAGTACCAGTCCAATTCCGATATGGAGCCAGGCAGCTTGGAGACCAGCGCTGGGCTGGTAAGTCTGATGTGGGGGGAGGGGGAGGGCAGGTAAAGGTCTCGGCAGTGAGGGAGGGAGTGGGGCTGGGGCAGGGGCAGGGCCAGGTGCTGCACAGGGTGCACGACGGAGCCGTGAGTGGCTTGACTAGGGGTTGCGGGGGGGGAGGGTGGAGCTCCTGCCGTAGCACGCACCCCAGGAGGGCATGGTAGGTATGTGGCCCTGGATCTGCGTGCTGAGGTGGTGCTGGGCTCTTCCTGGCAGGGAGGGCTGGGTTGGGGTGGGCTGGGCTTGGGGCAGGTGGCAGTGGTGCTTCTGCCCACCTCATGCACAGCCTGGCTCAGCATCCCCGCTGGGAAGAGCCTGGCGCCACCTAGCCCATAGCGACAGCACACCATGCTCTTCTGGGGTGCACATAGCTGCAGGAGCTGCCCTCTGTCCCGTGCCCCACCCAGGCAGCACCTGCCCCACTCCCTTCCTCACCACTGGGGCCTCAATCTCCTCCCCTTCCCTCTCTGCACCCCTTCCCCTGCAACAGACTTTCCAGCCAATGCTGCTGTCCAAGCCACTGGGCTGCACTCCTGGTTGCATGCATGCAGTGGCTGTGTGCGTTCATGGGGCATTTATTGGCCACATCAGGCAAAAAAAGCCAATTTCTGATGCAGTCAGTTTTCCCTATATCAGTGTCAATCTGATATGGGACCAATGTATCAGTGTACCTCTAGATTTTTTTTAAACAGTCAAAATGGAGAATTATGTTTAAATATTCTATAGTTACTGGTTGATCAGGCATATTCACTTTATACCCTTGTTAACTTTGCTTACATTTTTCTGTTTGGGGCCCAAAATATTTCATAATTGTATGCCATGTTGTTCAGATTATAAGTTGACCACATATTTTCAGGTTCAACAGTGTTTCCCCCACTAAATATAACTTGACTGTAGATACAGTGTTTGAATTGCTATTACTTGTACAAAATCCCAAAAGAAAGTTTAATAACCAATGAAAGGACCCAAAGGATTAAATGCACTAAAAATATTAAAATAAAAACTGCACTGAAAAATACTTCTGATTTGGAATTTTTATAATGTGTCCAAAAACACTGCAAGTACAAAAGTCAAGACTGTTTGGGGTCTGGTTATACATCCACCGTTTGCATAAGTCAGTTGATTCTTCTGAAGAGATAAAAAAAAAAAAAAAAAGATTGACTGATAAACAGTAGATGCAGGCATGTGTTCTGTTTGATCTTAAAAAGTCACTCCAAAACATCCAGTCATGAGGAAAAAACATTTTGTTTGTACACTAATAATTCATACCTTTAAGAGAAAAGTTAAACTGAATGTATGTCCTACCCAAGGGACAGGTGCTATTACTTAGTTTGAAAAAGCCTCTAAGAATAAATATCTTTGGAAAACAATATGCTGTGTGTGCTATGTTATGTTTCTGTGACATCAAAAACAAGTTAGCCTTCCAAAATAATCCAGTCCTTCATGCAACTGCATATATTTATCTATTTTGAGGATTGATTTGTCGTGTTATGTGGATGTACCCTTAACAATTTATTAACTGCTGTGGGGAGTTACCATATTCACTTGAAAAGGTTCTCTTCCCTGTTTAACATGAAGGGGGACAAAAGCCCCTCATCTAGGGTTTGGGTATCAGGTGGGGGTGGGGCAGGCAGGCAGCTTCTCTAGCTCCAGCTCTGGTCCCAGCTGCAGCTTCCACCTGTTAGCCTTACCCTCTCTTCCACAGTGCTGCTGCTTCTGCCCCATGCCCCCCATCTGCCCTCTACTTCATCCTACCCCCACTGCTTACCCTTGTTCTGAATTTGGCCCTGCTCCAGTATGGAGTCTGTATTTGCTCTGGCCCCAACCTGGCTTAGTAGCAGAGGTGGCAGCAGCTTGGGCCCCAGAGCCAGAGCTAAAGCTGTCATGCTGCCACCACTGCTAGAAGGTACCGGGCTGGAGCAAATACATGCTCTGGGCTGGAGCAAATACATGCTCTGGGCTGGAATGGGGCCAGAGCCTGCCAGAGCGGGACAGAGGTAAGGAGGCGGGGAGTGGAGATGGCGTGGGGGAAGGGGAACTAAAGTTTATAGAACCATAAAAAACTAGGGCTGGAAGGGACCTTTGGAAGTTATCTAGTCTACCAGGCTGCTTGAGGCAGAATCATCCCTCTCCAAACCATCCCATACAAATCCTTGTTTAACCTGTTACTAAAACCACACAATCAACCCTGTCACACAACTACAAGGCCTAACCCGCCATAGATAAAGTCAGGGTGACAATGGTGGTCTGTGTCCTACTGCTGCAAGGGTTGTTAAAATCCACTTGTGAGAGCCAAGGAAGAGGGCCATACCCTTTGCTACAGAGGAAGGCAAGAATCCCCACAGTTAATATGGCCACAACACTTGGATGACCAATTTAAGCTTAACATTAGGAAAAACTTCTTCACAGTCACGGTGTCCAGACTGGAATAAGCTCCCTCCAGAGGTGGTATAATCACCTACCCTGGAAATGAGACTGGGCAGTCACTTTGCTGGGGTCACCTGACCCCCTTATCTTTCCTGCTTGGCGCCGGACACTGGACCCAATGATCTTCCAAGGTCCCTTCCAGCCTTACAATTGAGAAATATTACCCCATGGTGAAAGTGATATTCATTCTCAATCCCAAATGTGGCAAGTGGGTTAATCCTGAGTGGAGGGGGAACCTGCAGGCTTAAATATCAGCATATGCAAAGTCGCACTCCAGTCACAATTCTCAGCCTTGGCTGCAGCCAACACCCAGTGCTCCTGAGGAAGGCAAAAAACCCCACAAAAAATAAAAAATAAAAACCTTGACACCTTAGCAACAGGAAGGGGAAAAAAATCCTTTCTAGCCCTCTGTGGCAACCAGCAAAGTCCAGAAGCATAGGAAATACCTGTAGTATAGCAGGTACTCCTAGATTATCATTAGGCTGAAACTAATTTATTTACAGTAGGATTTTTTAAAGAAAAATCTGCCTGATGCCTTAACATGTTAAATATGCCTCTCTTATCTTTAAGCCCCAAATGAAAAAATGAAGGAAGTTCTAAAAAAGACAATAGAAGAAGCTAAAGCATTAATCTCTAAGGTAAGATTTTTTTTAAATGACTCGTTTTTCAAAAATGTGATGAATGCTGCCTAGCTTTGCTATTCAGAAATAACTGACTTCTTCATTTCAGAGCAAAGAGCAGTAATTTTCAGTAGTAATGTATAATAATGAAAAGTGTAATAAAAACTAGGAAAAGTATAATAACTGTGAAACTACTGTTAATCATTTTCTTAATGGCTTGTTGGCAAGCTGTTTCAGCAAGTGACAGAATGAGATATTAAACTCCAAGGGAATACTGGCAGCACATACTTCACACTAAATGATTAAACCCCATTTACTTCCATCCACATATTCTTAATGTTTTTGTTGTTGATGCATTCTTTATGTGAATGCTTGTCAAGTTTTCAAGTGAAAAATTAACTACATTCCATGAACTACTTAAATTAAAATGCCTTTTGCTCATTAATGTAGGTCTATTGGAATTATATATATAATTATTGTTTCAAAATGTTATTTATGCTGATCTTTTCTTACCATAGGCCAGTCCATGTTAACCTTTTGATTCTGACAGAAATCTGTGTGAATGCTTAGCTGTAAGGCTATATGTAATCACACTGATTTCACCTGTGTAACATTAAATATGTGTTTTATGGGTTTTTTGCAGAACTGGAGCCTAACATACTTGAATTCATTTTAAGAGTATTTGTATATTAACACACAACTTGTTTTACATTGAGGTGTAAATTAAATAGCTTTTTATTCATTTACTCATCCTTGTAAACCAGACATTCAAAAGTGTATATTTTCCTGTTTGTGGAATATTTCACATCTTTTGATATCAATGCTGTCTTGTTTTTTTAGACTTTGGGATTGTAGAATCCCCCAAGTTTGACTCTTGTTATCTTTGCCATTAAGCTAGATCAGCTCTGGGTTAGTCTTCATGTCTTCTGACTATGACAGAGCCACAGGTTTCTGACTCTCCCTAATCACATTAAATTTTGTTTTCTTTTGGGATTACCATCTGTGAGACTTGACCCCAGTCCATCTTGATTGTTTAAAGCTGTGAATTAAGGAATTGTGTGGTGGTTCCATAATGTCATATGGAAATTTTTAGGTTCCCACCTAGTAAAAGTTTTGAACATTTTCTTGAAGGGAAAATTGCAACTTGATAATAGATTGATTTTCAATTATTGCTCATTCATAAACTTTCTCAATTTTAGTCGCTACTTTCCAAATCACATTGCTACACTATTCATGTTCTGCCTAGAGGCCATTGACATCTTAGATGAGTTCCACTCTTGGTTATGGTCTTCCATTGTAGTTGTACCCGTGCTTACAGGGGTTGTGGTTTTAGATTGTTGTCACTCAGCCATTCTGGCCATACTGAAAATCTCAGCAGCTTTTTAGTTCAATTTATTGCAAGTTGCTTCTGCAACAAGGGGCCTCTGCCCTCAGTGACTCGAGGCATTTATGGACAAGTTTGATCATTGTTCTGTGCATATTATATAAAATGTTTTAGCAATATCATTTTAAATAGAACTGGTTGAAAGCAGGAGTTTGTAAGATGTGTGTTTTAGGTTTTGTTTTGGATCACTTCAGACCAAAGCAGCCCCCCCCCCCCCAAAATTTTCCCCAACCCGAGGCCCATGTTC
>NW_017729032.1:218052808-218053856 GCF_001723915.1 Gavialis gangeticus
CTCACAAACCAGAGCCCCAGATCTTGCAGCTGTTCAGTGGACTTGACAAATAATGGCTGTAAAATTAACATTCTTTTCAGTTTCATTATGCAGCTCTGTGGGGCTTCCAGAGTTTCTGGCTCTGGGGCTATAACCCACCTTGGATTTAGAAGTGTCACACCTGAGGTGTTTCAAATTAAATTTTGGGCTTGGTGAACTTGCATTTTCTCTTGAACCATTGTGTCCTAAAATGTTTTGTGATTGGCTCTATTTCTAAATATAGGGAAAAATATTTTTATACTACTGATACAGATTTCTGTATCTCTTGCTGAATTAAATACTGCACTTTTGGTCTCTGTTCTTCAGGAATGTATAAAAGAAATTTCTACTTTGATACTAGATTGTCACTTCCAGTCCAAATTATTGCATTGTATTGCTGTGTTTTACCTAGAAGTTGCTAGACTTTAATAGTGGATGAAATTGTTTGGAAGACACAGTTTAAGTGCTCTGTGTTTCTTTCAGACTGAAGTGAAAAATTGTTTTATTATTTTCATATATATCTTGTGGGCTAACTTTAATATAAAAAAAAGATAAGACATCAAATCAAAGAACTGATCCAGACTGATGAAAATAAAGAGGTGTATTTTGAATGACATTTGATCTTTGAGATTAAGGAATGGTGTACTGCATAAGCCTGTCATTGCAGAGCCACTGGCCAATTATATTTAAAAACTCATGGTGAGCAGAAGTCCCAGACCACTGGAAAAGGGCAAATATAGTGCCCCTCATTAAGGAAGGAAAGAAGGAGGATCCAGGCAGGGGCAACGCATAGGGGGTGCACGCAGATGCACGTGTACCCCCTGAGCGTGGCAGTGCACCTCCACTGCCGGTGGTGTCTGTGGGCAGTCTGCGATCCCCAATTGCTACCACCGTCCCTTGGTTGGTGCTTGCCACTCTGCCGATGCCGTCAGTGGCGTCTGCGGGAGCTCCCCCGTTTTACCACCACCACACTCCCACTGTTGCCACTGCGCTCCTGCTGTTGCCGCCATGCCCCCCCCCCCCCCCCCCC
>NW_017729032.1:218058856-218066189 GCF_001723915.1 Gavialis gangeticus
CTGGGAGGCATGAGTCATTCTTGGATCCAGGGAACTACAGATCAGTCAGTCTCGCCTTAGTCCCCTAGAAAAATTGTGGAACCAGGTCCTCAAGGAATCCATTTCTATGCACTTGGAGGAGAAAAAGGTGATTTAGGAACAGTCGACATGGATTCACCAAGGGCAAGTCATGCCTGACCAACCTGATTGCTTTCTATGATGAGATGACTGGCTGTGTAGATGTGAGAAGAGCAGTGGACATGATATACCTTGACTTTAGCAAGGTTTTGATATGGTCTCCCACATTCCTAAGGAAGCTAAGGAAGTACGGGTTGGATGAATGGATTATAAGGTGGATAAAAAACTTCCTGGATCATTGGGCTCAGAGGGTAGTAGTCAGTGGCTCAATATCTAGTTGGTAGCCAGTATCAAGTGTAGCAAGAGGCTGGTCCTGGGTCTAGTTTAATTCAGTTCATCAATGACCTAGAAGATGAGAGAGAGTAAGTTTTGCTTATCTACTGGGGGGAGTAGTAGATAAGCTAGAGGGCAGGGCTAGAATCCAGAGATACCTTGACAAATTGGAGGATTGGGCTAAAGAACTCTCATGAGGTTCAATAAGAAGTGCGAAGTCCTGCACTTAAGACAGAACAATCCCATGCACTGGTACAGGCTGGGGACCAACTGGCTAAGCAACAGCTCTGCAGAAAAGAACCTGGGGGTTACAGTGCACAGTAAGCTGAATATGAGCCAACAGTGTGCCTTTGTTGCCAAGAAGGCTAATGGCATGCTGGACTGCATTAGTAAGAGCCTTACTAGCAGATCAAAGGAAGTGATTGTTCCCCTCTATTCGGTATTGGTGAGGCCATATCTGGAGTACTGTGTCGAGTTTTGGGCCCCCCACTGGGCTTATTTAGTCTGGAGAAGAGAAGACTGAGGGGATTTAATAGCAGCCTTCAACTACCTGAGGGGTGGTTCCAGAGATGATGGAGCTAAACTGTTCTCAGTGGTAGCAGATGACAGAACAAGGAGCAATGATCTCAAGCTGCAGCAAGAAAAGTTTAGGTTAGATATTAGGAAGAACTGGAACTGGTTACCCAGAAAGAGGCTGTGAAATCTCCAACCTTGGGGTTTTTATGACCCAGCTAGACAGTGTTGGGTGGTATGATATAATTGGGGACAGTTGTGATTTGAGCAGGGGGTTGGACTCGCTAGATGACCTCCTGAGGTCCCTTCCAACCCTAATTTTCTATAATTCTATCAACTAGTAATGTCCACAAGGAGGCATTATTCTCTTAGTCTCCTTTTTTAACCCACCCATACTGAGCACTGGAGATGCAATATTCATAAATAAAATATTTCTATTTCAGCTTCATTTTATTTCTTTTATTTGCTAAATAATTCCAGTTATGCCAAGCATTGCATTAAGAGTATATCTTGTATGTGTTTTGCTGCTGCTTGTCTTTCATTTGTGTATGAAAACTCAGGTTATGTCCCTTGTCTAACCTTTATTTGACATTTACCTTTTTTACAAGTTTCATCACAAAAGTTCAAAATAAGAACTTTTCCACCCATTTTCTACTGGCATCTGTATACTTTCTTGAACTCTGCATTTCTAGGGTGCTCAGCCCACCTAGCAGGCTGGATCCAGCCACAGACCTTCCCCGTATGCTGGCTCGATCCGGTGCACAGGATGGCCTGCAGAAATTCACACAAGTCTGGAAATTTGGTGGTGGAGGAATGCTCCTCCACCCCCAAATTTAAAGACCTTTGGGGAGTCTCAGGGGCTGGCAGGCCAGATTCAGCCCACAGATTATAAATTGAGCACAATTGCCCTAGTTACTATAATCTTTTGTTTTAAAATTGTATAGCAGGCTTTTAATGGATACTTGAAATGACCCACCTTTGCTAACCAAATAGAATCAAAAGACAAAAGTTTATTGAAATATGCAGCTGTTTCAGGAATTAGTGTTTAAAAAAAAAAAGAATCAAAGGTGACATGCTTTTGCTTAAGCTTCTGTTCAACCAGTTGGCTTAACTCAAGTTTCATGAACGGAATGCAAACAGACTCTTTCCTCTTAATTTGTTATTTAAATGTAACTGGTTCTTGCCTGTATTTCAGAAACAAGTTCAAGCTAATGTGTGCATTGGTACGGAAATGGTGAAAGATGCAGTGGACCAGCTCCGAGGAGCAGTGATGATTGTTTATCCAATGGGGTTGCCTCCATATGATCCAGTTAGAATGGAGTTTGAAGATAAAGAAGATTTATCTGGAACTCATGTATGCAGCATCATATTTTGACTACTTTATGAGCATCTGGCTTAAGTTTATGCTTTTCTAGGCAAGGAAGAAGAAATTCTTCATTTTTACTTATTTGAAGTCTTGCCTGTTTACTGATAGTATTTTGTTGTTTTTTAAATATTTTGTCTTTACAATTTTTTTTAATGTACAGGCAACTCAGTTATTTAAATGGGTGATCCTATAATCAGTTAAGTTGCCTAACTTAAATTTTTTAAGTTTGTGCTGTTTTATTTGTTTGTCCATCTTTAATAGTTTCTGTCTTTTGTGAGGGGAAAAGGAGCAGGGCACAAATCAGTCTGGATAGGCCCTGCATAAATTCTCTTTTCTTTAACATCTATTCTGTGAGGGTGAAGTACAAGACACTGGGCTGGATGGACCTATGGTCTGATCCAGTATGGCATTTCTTATGTTCTTTAGATCATCTGTGTGATTAATAAAATATTTTGAGTTAGCAAGCTGAACTGAGAATTGAGCATAGTGCTATTTGAAGGAAACAAGACACTACATTACTATTAGTGAGACAAAACAAAAAGGCCAGTTAAAGTAATTCCCTTAATTTTATACTGATTTAAAAGTGTTAAAACCATAACTGTCTCAGAATGATGTTCCAATCAGATGATTATGGAGTACTGATACAAGATTTTCTGTATACACAAAAATTAAAAGTTTCCTTTTTTTTTTTCCTTGCATATTAAAATTATCACAGGCTGGACTTGAAGTTATCGCAGAAACAGAAGCACAATTGTGGTGGGCAGCAAAAGAATTAAAAAGAACAAACAAACTTTCAGATTATGTAGGAAAAAATGAGAAAACCAAAATCATTGTCAAGATACAGAAAGTAAGTACCATTAAAGTGCTTAAAGAGTACTGTAAGGCTCTATGTATGATTCAGCATCAGTCATCAACTTTTTTAATGATGAGAATTTGCAGTAATTTGGAATATGTATCAGGTTAATTTTTAACTGAGGTCTGTGAATTATATGAACCAACAGTGATTTAAAAGTTCCAACCAGTATAAGTATTTCGCTTTGTGAATTCCTCTATTCCTCGGTGAAATATTTCCCTTATTTACTCCAAAATATATTTTTGCTAAGTACAACAAAAATGGCAGGCACCAAAGCCTTAGCTGGCTGGACAATTCAATATAGCTTTCTAATTTTAAGCAAATTGCTCTGAAGTTTTCTTCATTGAGTAATCATTCAGCTCTGACTTCCAGTGCATGTGCATGAAATTGATTTATTTTGGACACCACTGGCCATGCCTGCACCCTGCATGCTCTAATGCTAGTGCCCCAGGGCATAAAGGATGGAGCAGACTTAACTAGCCCTCAGTTCTTTTGCACTACCTGTAATGATAAGGCCAGATCACTATATTGTCCATCTATCTGTGTGCTATATGACTTTCCTGTTTATGTTAGTACATGGATTTAGTGTTATACTTGTTTTTCTCAAAATAGTGGTAGGGTCTTCCCTGGTGCTGTGATTATGTAGGCACTACGGATAGAACAGTCCTCAAAATGCCAACGCGCACATGGACTTGCAATGTCTTCTCTTCAGCAATCTGTCCTCATGGTTCCTTTTTTTCTTTTGCCTTGGAGTTGGGCACATCCCTGATAGACAATTAATTTTGTTCTTCCTCCTTCAAGAAGACATAGAAGGTTAAAGAGGCTTAGCTTTAAACTCTCCCAGAGCATTTAATAAATGCTTTCTCCAAGAAATAAAAAAGGCCTGAACAAACTTCTTCAGCTACTGCTTTTGTGAGTTGCATTTCAACCCTGAGGTCCCTGGTTAACTATTCAAAGAAATCAAATTTTTCAGTTACTGAGACTGACAAAGTAGCTAAGTCTTCCTGTGCTTAGTCATATGAAAGAGGTAGGAGGGAATATTTTTTTTTCCCCACAGTGTACACAGATCTTTGTCTTCAGGGACTAATAAAATAAAATCAAGGTTTTCCTTGGAGCATTCAGACAAAAGGTTGCCTGTGGCCTTTTAACATCTTGCAAAATCCAGTGGTTTTCTGAACACGGTGCTGTCTGAGCCTTGCTCAAGAAGTGCTAAACCCGGTGTACATGTTCCTGATGGTTTCACTGTTCGTATCTTGAACACCAACCCCTACTGAGTTCTAAGCACCAATGTTCATGGCTCTCTTCTGCACCACATTATCTTGCAATCACTGTACAACCTTCCTCACCATTTGCTGTCTCTAGCTCTTTTGGAGAAGGAGAACAAAATTGCCAAAAGGAATCCAAACAAGGTGGTCTGACCATATGAGGAGTGTTCATTTTCCTAAAAATGAAGACCTGTCAAAGTTAAGCTTCTTTGGCAAACAGATTATTCAGTGTCACATTTTCAAGTTCATGTCTCAACACCAGTCAAAATATAATTACCTTAATTGGGACAAGGTATTATAGTTTATGAAAGAACTGAGCTCTCCTTTGGATCTGTAGGACAGCTGGTAATTTGAACTCTGTTGTAAGTTGCTCTAGGTACTTCAGATATGACTGCATTCTTTTTCACCACTGCTGCACTATGCTCTTGGTTTCATAGTTCCAATCTTGAGGTGTACAAAACAAGATCTAGATGACAGTAGAGTTTGAATATTACAATCTGCTCATTCTGAGTACACAGGAAACCCTGCATCTGTCAGCGATCCGAGAGGTATGCTTTCCTTGTTTAGGGGTATATGGACTCTCCTAAGAGACGGTAAGTTAAATCTGAGGCTCACAAGAGAGAACCCCTCTATTTGTAATTCACTGATGACGCTGGAGCCACTGAAGAGGAATCAAAGATTTCTGTACAAAATTCTCTCTGCCTTTGTCTGTCACAAACTTTACATCTATCCCATGACAGCAGTTAGATGTCATTTCCAGCAGCTGTTCAGAACCTCTCAAAGCTAATTACTGTGTTCCATTTCTTTGGTAAACATGTTTTTATTTTAGGACTGGAATCAAATAATCTTAGATAATTTATTTTAGAAATGATGAATTTAAGTATTCTGTTCAACCGTAGTCACTCCCTGCCTTCTTCAGGGACCCCTCTCACAAAATACTGTACCAACAAAATAGTGAATTCTCTCTTAAATCTTGGAGCAGTGGAAGCAGTGTCCCTGGAAGTCTAAGAGAAGGAGTTTTCCTCAGATCTTTTAATCCCCATAAAAGAAAAAGGCCTGACACCCAGTTCTCTATTGATCTAACCTGAGAGGAGTGTTAGGACGCATGAGATACAGGTGTCACCCCCACCAGCCACTAATGGCTAAACGAGTATGTTCTCATGTCTGCCTCAGAGGCACCAGAAATCCATTGAGACCACACATTTTGAGCAACCACAGTTATTGTGCAGTAAGGAAAAGGAGAATTATATTCATGAGAATGTTGTATATAAACGCTGGACACATTTGTGGGGCGCATGACTTAAATTTTACAAGCCTGATAATTCTAGGCCAAGATTTTCAAATCTTAAGTGCCTTAATTGCACCAAAATCCAGACTTGAGCATGAGAAGGCTGACTCCCTGAGGAAATGTTGCTTCTGTCTTTTTGTTTAGCAGTTTCTTGTGCAACTTGTTTAATAGGAAAATAGCATTATAAATAACATTTACCACCTGCTTTCAGAAAGGACAAGGAGCCCCAGCTCGTGAGCCACTGATTAGTAATGAAGAGCAAAAACAGATGATGCTGTATTATCATAAAAAACAGGAGGAACTCAAGGTAACATGATTTTACTTTATGTTAAGTGACATGCAAATAGAAATAAATAGAAGTGGTGGTTTTTGCAGTATTTTCTTTAAAGCTTTTTTTGTTACTTCTTTTGCAAAAATTTTATTTGCAGAAATTAGAGGAAGATGACGACGACTCGTTTTTAAATGCTGAATGGGCAGACAGTCATGCTTTGAAAAGACATTTTCACGGAGTTAAAGACATTAAGTGGGGACCAAGATGAAGCTCTCCAAACATCCTTTGCTGCTTCAAAAATAAAAATTGACTTACATTAATAACCCCCTGTGTATTAGAATTTCTCCGACAAGCTGATGTTTCCAGCCTTTTTATTGGGTATCATATTTCTATTAAAAACTCTAGCAGCTATGGGGTAGCTGAATACAACCCATTGTGTTAATGTTCATAATTCTGCTTTAATAGAAGTATGTAGTTAATTATTTAAATGCTGTAGTTTTAAAATATTTGAACTGTTTTCATAGTAACATTCATATCTAATAAATATGAATTAGATGCCTGTGCTGGTAGTCTTCATATTTTCTTCTTTTTGTATCTGTTTCAAACAGTACAATTTATCAGAGTTAGTGTGGCTGTAGAAAGTCAGCGTTCATAGGCTGCACCTTGAATCTAATACAAAATCAGTGGGTTTGGTTGCTGCTTTGCATATTAACAAGGTTAATATTGAGCCAGTAATTTTAGATTAATTGGTTTTTAGGCAATATTTTTATGTGTTTCACTTTTACTCTACATGCCTGTTTTTAATTTGGAATTACAAGCCAAGGTACTAAGTCCAGTTAATTTTATCATTTGTTAGAATTATGAGATTTTTTATGTATCAGCTGACAGAAGTCCAATTTAAAAGGTAAACATTACTACTAAGTGAGAATGAGATAATGAAAATAGCTCTTTGTGGAGGTAGGGGTTTTGAAATATAATGTATTTGTAAGACTGGAAGCCAGATAACAATTCCTTGTTCAAAATTTTATAACTTTTTTTTCTTTCAATGTTATTGTGTTAAAACTAGCCAATTGCCCATCAAGAATGACTGGGATGGAGCCCCGGGCCCCACCCCATCTGGGCCCACTCCCCCCTTCCCTCTTGCTGCTTGGGGTCTGGGCCTGTTTCCCCACGCCCTGTCGCAGCAGCGGGGGGAGGGGAGGAGCGGGCCCAGGCCCAATGCGGAGGAGGACCAGGCCCAAGGGTGGGGAAAAGCTGGGCCACTGTGGGGAGCAGTGTGCCTGGGCTGAAACTGGTGGCGGCGGAGAGATGGGAGAAGCACAGGAGTTGCCAACATGGGGGAGATAGGGGAGGAGTGGAACTGGGCCCGACGCAGAGGAGAAAAGGG
>NW_017729032.1:218150848-218151989 GCF_001723915.1 Gavialis gangeticus
CCTCGGGCCAAGCGAGCGCGGGGCGCCGAGCCCGAGTTCACGGGCGCCCAGTTCAAGGCCGCGCTGCGGGACCCGCAGGCCGCACCCGGGGGTGAGCCTGGGGCTGGTCTTGGGGTCGGGGCAGACCTGGGGCTGGGACCAGGGTTTGAATTATAGGGGAGCTGGGGAGGCTGAGCCCCCCCTACCCAAGAGATGAGAACCCTCTCCTAAGATTTCAAAATCATAACCTGGGGGTCTCCGGTGGGATTGCTTCTTCCAGTGACCTGGTTTAATTTTTTTTGCAGACCCCCCCAAAAGTCAAAGTGTCATTCAAATCCAGGTTTGGGGCTGGGCTGACAAGCGCCTGTGAAATGCCCTGCTCCTTGGGATCCGGTGTCAGCACCGACCCGCATCCTCCTACCCCTGTGCCACCCCCTTTGTAGCTCTGCTGGTGTGTGTCCCCTGCCCTTTGCACTCCCCCGTGGCTGGCCCAGGCTGTCAAGTGCTCCTGCCTTCTCTGCTAGCACCTGAAGCAGGGCAAGACTCCCTATTCCTGGTGGCATCTTTAGGAGAGGCTAAGATCAAGTATGGGGGCATCTGAATCCCAAGACCTCTGGGCTTGGGCTTGCACGTAGGATGCCTACCAATAGATTTGGGAGCATCTGAAGTCCCGGGGTCAGCAGTCTGGGATGGATACTCACCGGTTGTAGTACCACATGTAGTGTTTGGAACAATTGAGTTCTGCCTGCTCAACCAATACAGATTTTTGGAATGATTAAGTTCTGCTCGAACAATATGATTTGGAACTGATTTGACTTGGAACACAAAATATATTTAATATAAAAAAAATCTGCAGGAGATGCTGCAGAGAGACGCCCATTACTGTTGCTTTTGCATCGAGCACAAATGCTTGGCGGCCCCTCTTCATAGCATCAAGGTTGCCCTGGATTTGGGGTGCGGTGGTGTAGTTGGATTAGGCTGGCAGCATTTGTTTGGCTCATGCCAAAGGAAAGGGGTGAAAACCTTTGCATGTCCTGCAGGTGGGTGAGCTGAAAATGATATGAAGTAAAAACGTGCGGGGAGTAGATGTACCTGCAGGCAGCTTCTGTCCTCTGTCCAGATGTGTTCTGTAGAGCAGTGGTCTCCAAAGTGGGGTGCGCGC
>NW_017729032.1:218156989-218166228 GCF_001723915.1 Gavialis gangeticus
GCCAAAGGAAAGGGGTGAAAACCTTTGCATGTCCTGCAGGTGGGTGAGCTGAAAATGATATGAAGTAAAAACGTGCGGGGAGTAGATGTACCTGCAGGCAGCTTCTGTCCTCTGTCCAGATGTGTTCTGTAGAGCAGTGGTCTCCAAAGTGGGGTGCGCGCACGATGATCCATTGGGGTGCAGGAAGAAAATATTAGAACTTCTATTTATATTTATATAAATATACATATATTGGGGGTGCGTGCTCAAAATTTTTTTACTGATAGGGGTGCGCGATCAAAAAAGTTTGGAGACCACTGCTGTAGAGAACAAGTTGTTTGTATTGTCTGTTTGTAGCTTTCCTCATTTTATTTTCGTAGACTAGAAATCCTGTGCATAACATGAGAGATGAATTTAAAACAAGAAAGAAAAAAATGTTAACAGTTCTAGGATGCAAGTCTAAGGTGCTCTGGATGTTGACTTTCCCAAGCTGCATTAGAAAAGCTTCTCCCATGGGCTCTGACCTATAATACTGAAACTATGATAAGACTAGCATCTATTTTATGGAGAGTGTATTTCTGATAAAGTTTTCTGTTTCAGGTCTGGAAACTTTCATTTCCATAGCTAAAACACTACCTTCTGCTGATGTATATGATGTTGTGGAGGGATACATAAAAATTTCTGTGGAGTGTGCTGAAATTTTCAAACTTCTAGATGGCGAAAGAAGGCCTGAAAGCGAAGTAAGTTGTCAATGTGGATCATATTTGTAATGGACAGTAAAGTGTGCCGGGATGTTTAATTTATAAAGAAATTAATACAAGTGTAAATAGAAACTAAAAAAATCTTTTTGAAATCTGTTTAGCCAAAAAGTTGGTTTACTGGGCAGTGTCCTTTTAACTTTGATGCAAAATTAAAGGTATCTGGCAAAAGCTAATGTGTGGTTAACTTCATGTACTATGAATAGTTGTACTAAGTCCCACTCTTCAGGATCTTTACCTCAAAATAAGTATTTATAAAACAGGCCAATTAAAGTGTTTGCATAAATAAAAAACATCCAATGTAAAGTGATTTTTGTAGATGCTGTAAAGTATTCAGTATGTGCATCTTGTAGTGCTAAGACCTAGAAGTTAAAAACTGACATTAGTTTTACACTGAGCTGAGAGGTAAATAAACAGTGACCCATGGATTAATTTTTAAAATTCTCCTGCTGTTAATTATTTAACATATTAATTTAAGTAAAGTTTGCTTTAAGTTGAGAGTTCATTTTAATTTCAGGTATACATTGTCTTAACTGTACAGTAGTAAAACTGTTTCTATAGTGGTTCTTGACCTAGCTAAGGCATGCTGAGTGGATATTCTCCTACTTGCTGATGTTACTGAGTTTGGCATGTGTATACCACCCCCTTAATGCAGTACGGTTGTTTGTGGGCACAGAGTTTAATCTGTGTGGAACTCTGTGCAGGATGGGAAGTGTGTGACTGACTCAGATGGCTGCTTCCCTTTTACTTCACTGTGCACTTAGCAGCACTGAATTGCTTCATTTTAGCATCTGGGAGTTAAGTAGAGGTGTTGCCCTTATGTGACATGCAGAGAGGTGGTGACTGGTCACTAGTCACCTTTACAGTGTTGAATAGGGTCCTTCCTTTTAGCACGGTATATCAGTGTTAAGAACCTGGGGGAGAAACTTTTATTTTCATGTTTGGAAGCTTTTCCTCTTGTTGTACAGCTTGTCTTTTATGATACCACATGTCTTAATTTTCTCTGCTGTATTTGCCTGTATAGGGATATCTGGGAAAGTAATTAAAACAATGTTTCAAAATATTTCTGAACTTTGCAGATGCTGTTAATCTTTCAAGTGTTGGAAACCATCTTATTGAGAACAGCAAGCGACCTCTCCCATTTTTCTGTCGTGGGGGTGAACATAGTAAAGAAGTTGATTAATAGCTATATGAGATTAATTTATGCTGCTTTATATTCTGAAAGTCACAGGTGAGTCTGCTGCATATTGAAAAAGTAATCTTGGGTGATGGAAAGAGCGTTATATGTACATGCATACTCAGTTTGATCTGCTCTGAGAAGCCCCCCTGATTTTAAAGGGGTTACTTAGATCATGTAATTTTAAGCACAAGGGTGTAATGTTGCACTTGATTTTAGCCAAGGTTGTAATTTTCCATTCCTTGGTTTTGTGTGTTGTGGGGATCCCAGCTACATCATTTGTGACCTGAAGCCCAGTTTAGGTGCCAGGGATAGGCAAAGATCTTTTTATTACTCCCAGGAGCTGAGTAGAATGCTATGGTAATGACAAAAAAATGTTGTGTTTGATTGCTCCTTTCCCTCCTCTTTTCATGAAATATTTCACATTTATGATAGAATTTTCCACCAGCCCAACTTTCCTTCAGCACTATTTCCTGCCTCTTAAAAGTGGAGATTTGTTTGATTGGGTTTATTTCTAACCCAGGCCCTGTTTCTCATGCTTTCTCCCTGCCTGGTTGTTGAGGTTGGGTGGGTGGTTATTGCTCTACGTCCTGGATGTCATTCAGATTTAGAACTTGCTGATTCAGGGACCCTGTTGGTGGCAGTCAGGCCCTGAGGATATCTGAGAGTCCACATTTCTAACAAGTCCTTGAAGTAATGTCATTATCTGTTTTGTCCTTTCACTTTCTTTCACCATTTTTTTATTATCTGTAAATTCACAGTTCCAAATATCATCTGATAGGGATTATGCTAGGTGCTGCCCATATCCAGTAGTGAAACCCTGACCGTGTCTCTGAGCCTACAGCTAAGTAGAGGAGAGAGAGACAAAGGTAGGAAGGAAAGCAAAGCACAGAAAGGACAAGCAGTTTGCTTCAGGCTATTGAACTGCTGCAGGATTAGTTAGAATGCAAGTCATGGTGGTGCTCAGGCCTGTGAACCATGCTGTCTTTTTGCCTTCATTTGCACCATTGGGTTAGCATTATTTATTTACTTCGTATAAGCAATCCAGATAACCCATGATAGGCAGGTTAAATAAAATCAGATAAGTAAACCTTTTGATTTCACAGAGTTGTCTACTTAAAAATGACACCAAAGTGTAGTTCTTGGGGTAATCTTTCCAGACTGTGTAGAGGAAGCTGCCCTATTAATTTCAAGGAGGGTATTTTTACTTTCATGAGCGAAATTGGACACGTTGGTAATACATGTTTCATGATTGACACATCCTTGGACCTTTCCTATGGCCTTTTCAGTAGAGGGATATGCAATGTAATGATTACAGAATAATTTGCTGCTGGGTATTTAGGATGTCTGTCTCAAACTTAAAGGGCTCATTGTATTATTGGAGTATTCAGTCAGGATATCTGCCATGGCTGTATCATCTCCTGAGGTGTATTTTATGAACGATAGCATCCTAACGTTGAAGCTTCAGAGCTTGATCCTGCAGCCCATAAATACAGTGTTGCTCACTTAAGAACCATGGGGCCTGATCCCAATCCTCATCTTGCTCCCTTTGGAATATGCCAGGAGTGACCAGGAATAACGGTCACAAGCTGGCAGAGGGTAGATTTAGACTAGATATCAGGAGGCGCTACTTCATGGTCAGGGCGGCTAGGATCTGGAACCAACTTCTAAGAGAAGTTGTGCTGGCTCCTACCCTGGGGGTCTTTAAGAGGAGGCTAGATGTACACCTTGCTGGGGTCGTTTGACCCCAGTGCTCTTTTCTGCCATGGCAGGGGGTCGGACTTGATGATCTGCTCAGGTCCCTTCCGACCCTAGAAACTATGAAACGATGTGGTTGTAGGACTGAGATCTTCATTCTTAGTGCACAATCTTTTGATCTTATTCTGGAAAACTGATGACTGCCCCCTTGGTATGTTTGTGCATAAGGACTGTGCTCAGTGTATAAGGCTTGAGAATAAAACATGAGTGAAAACTAAGCAAGGGCCTAAGGACTTGATCCAGGGACACAACTCTCTTCCTGCAGTCGGATACAATAGCAGTAAGATGAAAAGCTCGTATTAAATAGGAACAAATTAAGGCCTGAATCCTGCAGACATTTATATATGTACTTGACCTTCTCATCCCCAATGTTATTAACTCTTAAAGTGATGATAGCAACATTAAATGGGTGCAAGTGGTTGCAGAACTGAGACCTTATATGAGAGAGAGCTTATTTGAAAGTAAAGCTGGCTACAGTTCTTTATGAATAGTGAAGTCATGTGCTTTTCACTTAAGCTAGTGTCAGGAGGGTTTAGTTTTTTGTTCAACCAGAGATGCAGTAGGACTGGAGGTCAGGTTTGATGTGGTTGTAGCTTTCCTGACTTTGCCTGCTTTACGTTGGAACTGACCCTTTTGGAATTGGAGTTTGTAGGTGGATCAGACTAACGTCTGTTAGTGACATGTTAGTTCTCCTGTTACAGTTTTTGCAAAGGTCATTGTTCACAGAGTAACACAATTTTTTCCAACTTATTTATGAAGGTTGACTCGAGTATGCCTCACCTTATTATCAGCGATGGTGGCCCAAGGCCCAGATTCAGCAAGGGACGTCTATAGTCATTTTGATTTTAATAATAAATTCTTGCCTGGATTAGTGAAAAAAAGAGACAAGAAGGTAAAGTAAGCAAAGTGTCTGTCAGAATCAAGTGAGCTGCCATGGAATGTCTTTTATTTTACCTTATGTTCTCTTTTTGTGAGTTTTAAACTAAGCTGTTGGTAAAACCCTTCTGGTGTGTTTTCATCCACAGTTATTTGTCCCTGTCCCTTTCTTTCTTTAAACTAACAATCTCAAACTAAAACATCTGTGATTCTTTGTAATTGGCGCACATGCTGATCTGTTTTAGGGTTTCCCATTTTTGCTTGAAGGGGAAGCATCAGAGGATCTTTCAAAGTGAATGTTTCTACAGTGGAAACAGCAATTTACTCCGTATTTCTGAAAGGTTTACCTTACTGCCGTGTAAAACAGAATCAATGGTTTAAAGCACCTTGTTGGAAGAGCTTCTTAGGGACAGAGGGAGGGAGGGCCAGCAGTAGAAACAGTGTTTCCTTTTCTCCAGAGTGGAATTTTACTCTGCTTTTCCCCCTGAACGTAAACAGGGAAAAATGGAGCCAGTATTTGAAAAGAAGAGCATATATTATGCTAAATATAATGGTGCGCATTATGTATACTGTTGTTTTATGTACTGGTGCATTTTATTTCTCAGTCTCATTATGAATAGGTTAGGTGTCAGTTGTGTTCGAGGCTCAATAATACGAGAGGGAAGAATTAATAAACTGAGTTATTTAAAAGTGCCCTGCAAATAAACCCATTTTTAAGGAAAAAGTCTATGGTGTTAAGGGAAAGTGGTTTCAGGAGAAAACATTCTTATATCTCTCTTCTGTCTTGCCACTTGTTTTGTATGTTAAATATGTTAGGAACGTCAAGTCTGCTGTTCTTTGGTTTTGTTTCAGGCCCTACCTTTGTTAACTTTTATACTTTGATTGAAGGGCTTGGGTTTTACTCAAAAGATTCTTTTGACCACGTGATGTGGGAATAGAGAGTATTATTAACAAAATGAGTTTGAAATAATGACTGAAATTTCTTCCCCTTCTCAGTTGTTTATCAGTTGTGATGATGTTCTTTCATTAACCAACTTTAGGTTTTAGTGTAAAAATCATGTGAAAAACAAACTGGTGTTTTCTGATACAAGCTTTCAGTCTCTGCCCACCATTTATTTCTTTTCCCTCCCTTTTTTTGTGTGTCACCTTTCACAAGAAAAGCTGTTTCACAATTCTCCATAGGGAACACTTGACTTTAGAGATTTTGAGATGCATCTTCCTCTTCTGGGTGGAATTAAGCAATTGTGTTCCAGAAATCACAATTCAGATTGGTCTGATTCTGTGGTTGGTCAACGGGTTTGGCTCTTACTTCCCATTGTGACCAGCAGCATCTTTCTAATTTCAGTCCTTAGTTCATTTCATGAAGCAGGGAGGTGTCTCAAGTACCACTTTGGTGGTTCAATGATATACAGTGAACAGAACAGAATGAGACCACCAAAGAGGTTATCTCTATCTTAGTCCGCTCATTCAGAATCAATAAATTAGCAAACCAGCCAATCTTCCACGGCACAGTCAAACTTAAAAGCCTGTGTTCTGGCTACCTTGCGAAGTTTTTCAAACAATGGCTTTGTTAATAGAAAAACTAATGTATGTTTATATATAGAAAATGTGTCTCTACAATTTCTTTTGTGTATATTTTATAAAGATAACTTGTTTCTGCTTTACTTATTTTGCATTTCTGTGGAATATTTATGCTAAATATGTTTTTTAATTTTCTTTAAGGGGAGATATGATGTCCGAATGGCCTATATTCAATTTGCTCTCTCCTTTTTAATTGCTGGTGACAACACAATTCTAGTACAAGTGCTAGAGTTAAAAGGTACTTCACAGTTATTGTCTTTCTTAACAAAACCTCTTTTAAAGATGATTAAAAACATGAACCAGTTAAACTGCATTATCAAGCAGGCAGGACATTTGTAATCAAAATTTTTTTTTTTAAAGTGTGGATTTTCCACGCATCATAACACTTTTGGCTGTTCTGGCTAAAAATAATGTTGATCATATTGGTTATACTGACTTCAAAGAGGTTAAAGAATTAATAGGAAGCACTGGATGGCTCAGGGTAAATAAGCATATAGTATCTTCAAAGTCACAAAAGTCAGAGGATGTAGGAGATTGCAAAACTTGTTTTTAATAGAGCAATATTGGATGT
Source organism: Gavialis gangeticus (assembly GCF_001723915.1). Taxonomy (NCBI): domain Eukaryota; kingdom Metazoa; phylum Chordata; order Crocodylia; family Gavialidae; genus Gavialis; species Gavialis gangeticus. The sequence goes on from NW_017729032.1 coordinate 218,163,690, forward strand.
TCTGCCTATATTTTAAGTAATATATTTAAGAAGTTGTAAGATCCAGTCCTGAGATGTAGTGAAGTTCATCTTTCTGCGGAAGGTGTCTGTGCCCTTTGACTGTGCATTTTCCCCAGTTCAGAGGGCTGTTGGCAAGTTCTTTGCATCTTGTCAAGCTTTTATTGAGGTGCTATAGACAGGAAAGAGTGTCCACACTGCCCCGGCATAGAATAATTGATAGGGAAAAAGCCAGGACTTCTAGATCGTGAAAAACTTATGCGTATACTTGACATTACATACTATAGTCTTGATCCAGTGTCCACTGAAACTAAGGGGAAGACTTTCAACTTTTAGTGGGTTTTGGATCAGGTCCCATAATAGTCTCATGAAATTCATCATTTGGATATCCTTCAGGAGTGGCATTGTTATTTACTACAGTGACAGTACCCAGCACAGTAGGACCTCAGCTTAGTAGAAGTCTCTCAGTGCTAATGTCAATATTAAATAAAAATGGAGTCAAATAATCAGCTTATTAGTCTCATAGTAGGTATTGCATATTACCTGTATGTACATTACCTGTTCATCACTGAAGCAATAAATTTATTGTTCATGCTATTACTGACATTGTCGCTGTTTACCTTGAAATCCAGGAAAGATGAGTAGCGTAATATTGAAGACAGGCAAATGGAAATTTCCAGAAATTACTGTGAGATTAAAATGCTGCGTATCTTCAGGAAATTACTTTTGACATTTGAAATATGTTCTTAGATTTCATTCCAGATATCTTTCGTACTGGATTGAAGGAAGATAAAGTTTCTACAATAAATCTTTTAGTTTCCACTTTGAGAACCAAGGTATGGCATACCTTTGCAATGGCTTTGACCCTTACTGTCTGCTTCGCAGTGCCTTCTTAAAAATGAAAATACACCAATTTATTGCTTTGGCATTGACCTGTAGTTAAAGGTTTGCCAGCAGTTGTATTAGTGCAGGTGTTTTCAACCTTTTTAAAGGAGTGTACCCCTTCTGGGTGCCGTTCTGAGGGTGTGGGGGGGTGGCGGTGGCCGGACATGATGGGGGAGAGGGGGCTTGCACAGGGTGGTGGATGGCAGCAGCAGCAGCTGCATGCAAGCTTCTCCCGCCGCCCCCCTCCCCCCCGTTTGGCCAGCCAGGTGGTGCCTGTGTAGCCCAGAGAGGAGAGCTGCTACCTTCGCCATCCCCAGTCCTGCTCCTGGGAGGTGATGGAGCGGGCTGGTGGGTGGCTCTGCTTCATCCCTGTCCGTACATACCCCCTAGTCCCTTTCTAAATACCCCCAGTGGTATGCATACTCCCAGTTGGCAACCCCTGTATTAGTGAATGGTTTATCATAGCTTTGATGCCAAAGTATAAAGATATCTCAAGCTTGTCATGTTGTATCTATTTATGTAGAATTTTGAAAGAAGTGAGAAGAGTTGTGAAGTTTTTAAAGCTGTTTGCTCGTCTTTTATAACAACCATTGTGTATACTGCATATCTCATTTACCTTTTGGATGGGTTGGAGCTGTCTTGGTGTCCAGTCCTCATTAGTTTTGGACTAATCTTGTTCCCTTGGAGGTGAACTGGACTTTTGCCATTGTTCCCAGTGGGAGCAGTGTTTTACTATGTATATAGCACACTGCACTGAGGTGCTCTGCCCTCAGTAAATCTGATGAATTATTACTCATACATTTGAAAATATAGCTAAAGTACACAATGTTGCATTTTGGAGCAGCAGTTTAGCAAAGCTTAGGGGCTCTGGGGAAAAAACAGGGTCCAGGTAGCTGTTTTTCTGCTCAGAGTTATGTCATTACAATAAGTCCCTAAGTAAAGACAGAGGCTTGGTAGGGTTCCATAAGATCCCACATTGTTTCCTGGTTAGAGTGAACTTTTGTGGGACTGACCTGCTTATATTTGGGACTCTGGCGTGGTCTTCTGCTTTTGGGCATTTCTAAGACGAAACTAATTCATGCGGGATAGGACTTCTAGTGTACACCCACTCGGTGTTTCTAGCACCACTTTCTCTTCAGAATGTATCACTAGTGAACTCCATCAGCTGCTTTAACAGACTTGTTAGTTTCTATTTCACAATAATTTACAAATAATACATAAAATTACTAAATTTCACAATAATTTACAATAAACTCTTCCTTTTTTTCCAGGTGGTTCAAAATAGAGTCATCACTAAGACTCAGAAGGTGCGTTTTTTCACTGCTGAAGTGTTGAATCACATTGCTACTCTTTATCGCTGGAATGGGATAACCGATGTCAGCACTGAGGATGTACAGGTTTGGTAACTTCTCTCACAGGCTTTTCTTCATAACACCCTAATCCTTTACCAGTGGCAATGTGGAGGGGGTGCACGGGGTTGCATGTGCACCCCCTGACAGGCTGCACTCCCGGCTCAGACAACAGGCAGGGGGGCAGGTGGGAGCACTGGTGCCCCCACTGCAAGTGCCAGCCAGGGAGTGGGAATTGCTGCGGCCACTTCTGGGCTGCTGTAGCTGCTTCCTGGCCAGTGTGATAGGCTGCAAGGGACCCCCCCCCC
>NW_017729032.1:218166324-218167804 GCF_001723915.1 Gavialis gangeticus
CCCCCCCCCCCCCCCCCAGCTGACTGGTTGCTGGGGATGGGGGCAGTATGTGTCCCCCCTGACTAAGGTGGCACCAGTTGCCCATGTCCTTTACCTTTTCCCACAGTCACAAACTGCTAGCGTAGCCTCCTGGGACTAGAGTAAGCCTCATGCTAGTCCTCAAGAGGAGGAGGGGCTCTCTGCCTGAGACTTCCCAGAAAGCAAACTATAAGCCAGGAAGCCTCCAAACTGCCAGAAACTTCCAGGGCTTCAATTCTGGAAGAAGTGGCAGTGGGTAGCTCCTCCTTTATATTTGTCTGAAAGGTGTGGAGGGAGACCCTACTTCCCTGTTGCTTGCTGGGCACTCTTTTCTGCACCCCAGTTGTAGAAATTCCAGAGCAGATCGATTGCTCACAGAGAAGCAATGTTCAACAAGGACAAATGCAAAGTCCTGCACTTAAGACAGATCAGTCCCATGCACCAGTACAGGTTGGGGACTGACTGGCTGGGCAGCAGCTTTGCAGAAAAGGACGTGGGGGTTACAGTGGACCGTCAGCTGAATATGAGCCAGCAGCGTGCCCTTGTTGCCAAAAAGGCTAACGGCATACTGGGCTGCATTGGTTAGGTGTGTTGCCAGTAGGTCAAGGGAAGTGATTTTTCCCCTCTATTCAGCACTGGTGAGGCCACATCTGGAGTATTGGGTTCAGTTTTAGGCCCCCCCACTACAAACAGGATGTGGACAACTTGGAGGGAGTCCAGCAGAGGGTGACAAAAATGGTGAGGTAGCTGGGGGACATGACTTATGAGAAGAGGCTGAGGGAACTGGATTTATTTAGTCTAGAGAAGAGGAGACTTAACAGCAGTCTTCAACTGCTTGAAGCGGGGTTTGAAAGAGGATGGAGCTAGGCTATTCTCAGTGGCGGCAGATGACAGAACAAACAGCAACCATCTCAAGTTGCAGCAAGGGAAGTTTAGGTTAGATATTTGGAAGAATTTTCTCGCTAGGAGGGTAATAAAACACTGGAACAGGTTACCCAGAGAGGTGGTTGAACCTCCATCCTTGGGGGTTTTCAAAACCTGCCTAGACAAAGCTTTGGCTGGGATGATTTAGTTGGGGCTGGTCCTGCTTTTAGCAGGAGGTTGGACTAGATGACCTCCTCTGGGCTCCGGCTGACACATGAAGCTGGGCCCAGTTCCCAGGTGAATTGAACTGGGGCTGGGGAATTGAACCGGTTTGATTCTCCAGCCCCTGGTTCAATTCACCTGGGAGTTGGAGCAGCTCCACATGTCACCTGGAGCCTGGCAGCGCTCAGCCTCAGTGGCCCCAGCTCCCAGACAGCGTGCAGCACCCTGCTGATCCGCACTGCACCGATACCATGGGGCAGCTGCCGTGTGGGTGCTGGGAGGAGTGGCGATCCTTGTTGCCCTGCGCTGCACGGAGAGGCTCTACCACCAGTGCCCAGAGGCCCTGATCACTGCTTCTGCAGCTGGTGAGTGCGGA